>NW_008342711.1:115221-119190 GCF_000622305.1 Nannospalax galili | reverse complement strand
GCCTGGGGGACGCTCCAGGACTGTGAGACCCACGTCTGTAGAACTTTTTGTTCATCTGTAGGATTTCTGTGGATCTCGTCTGGACAAGGAACTTCCTTGTCATCTGTTATTCCGAGCTGCACACCTGAGTCAGTGTCGGTGTTTCTGTGTTGCTGTGTATTTGTGTTGGTCGCGACCGGCCCCCATGGTCTGGGGAGCCCGATATTTTGGGGCTCAGCATGTATCTGAAGGATACGTGAACCTGAGCGAAGTGACAACCTCGCCATCTGATTTTGTTTTTTCAGTTCTTCCCCGGAGTCGCCCTAAGCGGTACCTTGTCGCCGGCTGTCTATTTTTGTTGTTTCTGTTGTTTGTCTGTTTCTTTGTGATTTTAGATTACCCCAAAATGGGACAACACCTAACCACCCCCCTGAGTTTAACTCTAGATCACTGGAGAGAAGTTAAGAGCCGAGCTCACAATCAATCTGTGGAGATCAAGAAGCACCAATGGATAACCTTTTGTTCCTCCGAGTGGCCAACGTTTAATGTTGGTTGGCCTCGGGATGGGACTTTTGACTCTGATGTTATTTTGCAGGTTAAGGCTAAGATCTTCTCCCCTGGACTAACGGGACATCCGGACCAAGTGGCCTATATAGTCACTTGGGAAAACCTCTCCCTCGAACCACCACCGTGGGTGACTCCTTTTCTCAGTCCTACACGAAGAGTCCCCCTCCCTTCTGCCCCTAATCCGGACCCTTCGACCACCTCCTTGTGTCCTGTTGTGGTAAAACAAAAGCCTGTTCTGCCCCCTGATGAGAGTGCTCCTGCTGATCTGCTGAGTGAGAATCCCCCTCCCTACCGCCCTCCTCCGCAGGCCACTGCAGCTGTACCAGGTGACGCCCAAGCAGAGGGATCGGAGGTCGCTCCCTCCCCCATTGCAGGGTGGCTCAGAGACAGGAGAGGCCAAGGAGATTCCTCACACATCCTGCCCCTCCAACTTGCAGGAGGGGAAGGAAACCAGTTACAGTATTGGCCCTTCTCCGCTTCAGACCTGTATAACTGGAAAACTCATAACCCGTCCTTTTCCCAAGACCCGCAGGCCCTAACAGCCCTGATAGAATCTATCCTCCTTACCCACCAACCCACGTGGGATGATTGCCAACAGCTCCTGCAGGTCCTCCTAACTATGGAGGAAAAGCAGAGAGTCATTCTGGAAGCCCGAAAGCATGTCCCGGGGGCAGACGGGAAACCAACCCAACTGCCAAATGAGATCGAGGCTGCCTTTCCCCTCACCAGACCTGCTTGGGATTTCAACAAGGCTGAAGGTAGGGAACACCTACGTCTTTATCGCCAGGTGCTTGTAGCGGGCCTCCAAGGGGCAGGAAGATGCCCCACCAATTTGGCCAAGGTAAGGTCAGTGACACAGGGAGCAGACGAGCCGCCCACTGTGTTTCTAGAAAGACTTAAAGAGGCATATCGGAGGTACACTCCCTTTGATCCAGACAGCCCCGATCAGGAAGTAAGTGTTTCCATGTCTTTCATATGGCAATCAGCTCCTGATATTAGGAGTAAACTCCAAAGAATGGAGAATTTACAGGGGCAAGGTCTTAGGGACCTCTTAAGGGAGGCAGAGAGGATCTTTAACAAAAGGGAAACACCAGAGGAGAAAGAAGAAAGACAAAAAAGAGAGGCAGAAAATAGAGAGGCAGTGAGAGATCGAAAGCAAAATAAAATATTAAGTAGAATCCTGGCCAGAGTAGTGAGAAAAGAAAATGAAGTCAGAATAGAAAGGGGGGGAGACCGAGGGCGTGTCCGGTTAGAAAAAGACCAGTGCGCCTACTGCAAGGAAAGAGGACACTGGGTAAAGAACTGCCCCAAGAAAAAGAAAAAACAGCAAGAAGAAAAAGCTGAGATCCTCAACCTCGATTAGGGAGGTTGGGGCCAGGAACCCCCACCTGAGCCCAGGGTAACTCTTCATGTGGGGGGACAGCCAGTCACCTTCATGGTAGACACTGGGGCACAACATTCCGTCCTCACCCAAACGACTGGCCCGCTTAGTAAAAAGACAATATGAGTAGAAGGGGCTACTGGAGCAAAGCGTCCAGCTCGCCTCAGGGACCGTGACTCATACCTTTTTACATGTACCAGACTGTCCCTACCCTTTGTTAGGAAGAGATCTACTAACCAAGCTTGGAGCACACATTTATTTTGAAAAAAAAGGGGCTAGAATCACAGATTCCACAGGAGCACTGATACAGGTACTTACCCTCTGACTAGAAGATGAATACAGATTACATCGTGCCCCCCTTCCTGTCCAGGAGGGCATGGATCGATGGTTGTCCAAATATCCAGACGCTTGGGCAGAAACAAGAGGAATGGGGCTGGCCATCCATCAGCCGCCCCTAATCATTGAACTGAAGGCCACCGCGGCCCCAGTAGCTGTCAAACAATATCCCATGGCCAAGTCTTCGGCACCCGACCAGACCTCAGCGATCAACCACTAGAGGGAGCAGATTATACTTGGTACACGGATGGAAGCAGTTTCCTTGCAGAGGGTAAGCGCCGGGCAGGGGCAGCGGTCACCTCGGACAGCAAAGTGATATGGGCAGAACCCTTACCAGAGGGGACATCTGCGCAAAAGGCTGAGCTGGTGGCCCTGACGCAGGCCTTGCGACTGGCAGAAGGTAAGAGGTTGAATGTATATACTGATAGCCGATATGCCTTCGCCACTGCGCACATCCACGGGGAGATTTATAAAAGAAGGGGGCTCCTTACTTCAGGAGGAAAAGAAATAAAAAACAAAGCTGAGATCATAGCGCTTCTAGAGGCTTTGTTCTTGCCAAAAGAGCTCAGTATTATGCATTGCCCAGGCCACCAGAAAGGAAACCACCCCGAGGCAAGGGGGAATCGTCTAGCTGACCAGACGGCCAGAGAAATTGCCTCAAAGAGTCGGATATTAGCTTTAGAGGTGGTTACGGAGCGCAAGAGAAAAGAAGTTGTCAGAGACTACACTCCCGAGGACAGAAAGTTGCTCGAGAAAATAGGAGCATCTAACAACCCAGAGACAGGATATTGGGAATACCAAGGGAAGACAGTTCTACCTCAGCGGTCAGTAGAAGAACTACTGGACGAGCTTCACAAATGGACTCACCTGGGGGTAACGAAAATGAAAACATTAATTGAACGAGAAGAAACCATTCATTATCTCCCAAACAAAGATGCCATCTTACAAAAGATCGTCAAGAACTGTAAGGCTTGTGCCCAGGTAAACTGGGGCAAGAGCAGAGCCCAGGAAGGAGTAAGACAGAGGGGCCACAGGCCCGGAGTCCATTGGGAGATTGATTTCACTGAAGTCAAACCAGGAATGTATGGATACAAGTACTTGTTGGTTTTTATTGACACCTTCTCAGGATGGCCAGAGGTATACCCAACAAAAACCGAAACCGCAAAGATGGTGTCTAAAAAATTACTAGAAAACATCTTTCCTCGATTTGGGATGCCTCAGGTAATAGGGTCAGATAATGGACCGGCCTTCGTCTCCCAGGTAAGTCAGAAAGTGGCCAGGTTGTTGGGAATTGATTGGAAATTACATTGTGCTTACAGACCCCAGAGCTCAGGCCAGGTAGAACGAATAAATAGAACCATTAAGGAGGCTTTAACTAAATTTTCGTTGGCAACTGGCACTAAGGACTGGGTGACCCTCCTCCCCCTAGCCCTATATCGGGCCAGGAATACTCCTGGGCCCAGTGGATTAACCCCCTTTGAAATTCTGTACGGGACCCCTCCCCCGGCTGTCTCTTTTCTTGATCCAGACATCTCTAACTTCGTTAGCCCCCCTTCCCTGCAGACGCACCTGCGAGCGTTGCAGCTGGCACACGAAGAAATCTGGAAACCCCTGGCAGCAGCCTACCAAGATGCTGTTAACACCCCTATTGCCCCCCCATCCCTTCCAACCAGGTGACACCGTCTGGGTCCGGAGACATCAGGCTC
>NW_008342711.1:106020-114959 GCF_000622305.1 Nannospalax galili | reverse complement strand
ACTTTTGATTCTGATGTTATTTTGCAGGTTAAAGCTAAGATCTTCTCTCCTGGATCGATGGGACATCCTGACCAGGTGGCCTATATAGTCACTTGGGAAAGCCTCTCCCTTGAAGCTCCATCTTGGGTGACGCCCTTTCTCAATCCTGCACGAAGAACTCCTCTCACTCCTCTTCCTTCTGCCCCTCCCTCGGACCCTTCGACCCCCCCCTTGTATCCTGTAGTAGTATAGAAGCTGCCTTTCCCTTGACCAGACCAGATTGGGACTTCAACACACCTGAAGGTAGGGGACACCTACGCCCTTATCGCCAGTTGCTCACAGCGGGCCTCCAAGCAGCGGGGCAACGCCCCACCAATTTGGCCAAGGTAAGAATTACCCAAAAAAAAAAAAAAAAAAAAAAAAAAGAAAGAAAAAAGAAAAAGAAAAAAACTTGTAAAATAGGACATCTCATGGCTTGAATATCGTTTGTTCAAATATTAGTAAGACTAGGAACTTCAGTCTTTTCATCTCAAACAGCCATAGGAAGTATCGGAGAATGGCTCACTGAGGGGCTGTGAAAATATAAGTCTATGAAATGTTTAAAAATAATCAAAGGGAGGTAAGGTAGGCAGACCACGCTGAAAACTAGGTAAGAAAGTGATATCTAAAGATATGCAAGAATTGCAGTGTCCAGGGGTATGTGTTAGAAATGGGTATGCACCTTGGAAAAATCAAGACGTTTGTATAAGAAAAACCTCCAAACAAAAACAAAAGAGAAAATCAGGGAAGCTGGAGAGGAAGAACTATAGACATTTTTTAAAGTATTTTTTATTGAAATTTTTGGGTATCTCATATATGACATTTTAGTCCTTTTTTTTAAAACCCCTTTCCCCATCTGCACCCTCCCATAGCCCCCCACCCCAGTGGATTTCATGCATTCTTTCATTTTTGTTAAGGCCTATCGAGTCAAGTTAATGTGTCCTGATGTCCCTCAGTACAAGTTCATCCACTGGGATCTAGTCAGCCTATCTAGAGTCACACCTTTAAAGAAATCAGCTCTTCCTCACCCAGTAGTAATCAGTTTCTCAATACTTCTGTTGCTAAGATTGGGGTCTGCTGCCTATTTCCACAGTTCTATACTAGTTTTCTGAGTTTGCACAGGTCTTGTGACAGAGACAGAGTGTCTAAGAAATGCCCAACTCTAAGCAATGAAACCTCTACATCTAAGACTCATGGAATATAGTAGAACAAGGGGGTAGAGAGCATATTAATGCATCTTTCAACTGTCATCAAGGAAGCTCCCTCATGCAACAGAGGGTGATGAACCCAGGGTTCAGGGACCATTACAGAAGAGGAGGCTGAAAGATTATGAGCCAGGGGAGGAAGCACATGACCATATGGAAACAGACCCTTACAGACCTTGCTCATATGAACTTAGAGCAATAGATATTCTTTAAGAAAATAAAACAGAGTCTTCCAGGCAATGGTGACAGCATGTACAAGATCCGTGCAAACTCAGACAAAAACTGAACATCCAAGTGGGGAAATGGGCCCCCGCCTTATCTGAGGAACTATTGGCAGCTGATCACTTTGGGGTGAGGGAAATTGACCTTTGTTAAGTTAGTGATGCTAGATAAGCTGAACAGGCTCTCGTGGATTCACTAAGGGACATCCTGGAACACAAACTTGACTTGGTAGGCCTTAACATATATGACAGAATGCATGAACTCTGCTGGGTCTATGAGGGGTGCAAACAGGGTAGGGATTCTAAATATTATTAAGATGCATTTTATGAAATGCACAAAAATTTAATAAAAATGCACATTAAAACAGAGTATGCCAACACCTACTTTCCTTAATACCTAATCTTAATTTCAGATTAAGAAGCTTCAATGACCCCAAGTCACATTGAAAAACCTAGGCGCCATGAGGCCACCTGATAGGAATGCCTGACAAGAGGTCAAGCATTGAGAAACTAGCTTATCAGAAAAACAGGACGTAGTGGTCAAGCCATCTGCATCTGGCAATCCCCGGGGCTCGATACCAGGAAATCAGGAAATAACATCTGTACCATAAGTCACCCACCCAGAATTTAGCAACTTAACTTCCTCATGCTTTGTACTCGTTTGAATGGGCCAATAACCATGCTTCTGCTTCTGTACCCCGCTTCTGCTCTATAAAAGTACCAAAACCCAGCATGGGGGCACGCAAGTCCTCCAAGGAGACTTTGTGCCCACAGGTACCTGTGTACTAAATAAACCTCTTGCTGTTGCAACCCGAAGGCTGACTTGTCCTCAGTGGTTTCACTCTTACACTACTACATCCGGCCTAAATGTTTTTTAAGTATACAAAATAATGGGCTGCATTATGGCATTCTCATACATTGTTTTGGTTGATCCTCCGTCCTTATGCCCTGCCCCCATCTCCTTGCCCCCTTCTTGTGGGCCTCCTTCCTTATCCCAATACCCTTTCTTCTGCTTTCATGAATGACCCTAGTTTTCATGTATGTGTGTATTCACAATGTTTGGTGGTACCTTCCCACACTGACTCTGAATTTGGCCATACAATTTGCTGTAACCAATGGAATATTGGTAGCAAATGATATAAACAAATTTCAAAGGGCTCTTAAATATTCTCCTTCCTGTCTTGGATATCAGCCACAGCAGTGAGAATATACCCAGGCTAACCTGCTAAGGAGTTGTGAGAGACATATGGAAATGAGTATAGTCATTCCAACTTATGTGTTCTATAGCAGCCAACCTCCAGCCAACCCAACTGAGTGAAGACATAAGAGTTAGCACAGTTGAGATGAACAGTGTCTGGTCCAGATCATAGGAACTTCCCACTGACTCATAGATGCTTAAGTTATGGTACGTAAATATTTGTTTTAGTTTTTTACAAAGCATTATTACAGCAGGAGTCTCCTATTATGCTTTTCAGAGATCATGCCTGTGCTTTCTTATTTTCCTTTTTAACTTTAGGATTAGCTTGTCTAGTTTCAGAAAAAGACAAATTTATATTTCTTTCTTTAAATTTTTTATTGAGCTTTTGTACATTTCATACATTTCTTTTTTTAATATTTTTTATGCATATGAATGTATTGCCTGCATGTATGTGAGTGCAATGCCACAGAGGTCAGAAGAGGGCTTCAGATTCCCCTGGAACTGGAGTTAAGGACAGTTTGTAGCTGCCATGTGGGTTCTGGGAATCGAACCCAGGTCCTCTGCAAAAGCAGTCAGTGCTCTTAACCGCTGAGCCATCTCTTCAGCCCTCATACAACATTTCTTAAATTTAGAGCCCTATATTTCTTTTTTAAGGGTAGAGTTTTAAACTTTTATTTATTAGTAGTAGTATTATTAGTATATGTATTTATGTGTAAATGCCATGGCACATGTGTGGAGTCAGTGAGCAATTTTGTGGAGTTGGTTCTCTTCTACTTTTACTTGGGTTCTGGGGATCCAACTCAGGTCACCAGGCTTGTGAAGCAAGTGCCTTTGCCCTCTGAGCCATCTCACAGCTCCAGATTGGTATTTCTAATGGACTTACACTAAAGTTATAAATTAGTTTGAAAGCCAGGCTCAGTAGCACAAACCTATAGCCCCACCTAATCTGAAGGCTGAGGTGGATTGCTTGAACCCCAGAGTTCAAGACCAGAGTGGACAACATAGACCATGTCTAAAAAAATTAATTCAGTATCTTTTTTTGTGTTTTTGTTTTGTTTTGTTTGGAGACAGAGTCTCCCTATAGCCCAAGCTGGCCTGGAACTCACTATGTAGACCCAGCTGACCTCCATCTCTCACAGAGATCCACCTGCCGCTGCCTCCAGAGGGCTGGAATTAAAGACGTGTGCCACCATACCTGCTAATTTAGTATCTTTATAATTCTGAGTCTTCTTTTCTAAGAACGTGGGTTGTCTTTCTCTTTGTTCCTTCAAAGTGTTATGAAGGTTTCTCACAAAGGTTTTGGGTACTTCTTTTTGAAGTTGCTTCTAGATATTTTATGGCTTACTTGCCATAATAAATGGAGCCTAAATGATTTACCAGTACCCACATGGTGGTTAAATTTTTAGATTTATTTTTATTTTATGTGTATGAGTGTTTACCTCCATGTATGCGCATGTACTACATGTGTCCCTGGTGCCTGTGGAGTCCAGAAGAGGGTATTGGATCCCTGGAAGTGGAATTATGGACATTTGTGAGCTGCCGTGTGGGTGCTGGGAACTGAACCTGGATTCTCTGCAAAAGCAAGGAGTACTCTTAATTGCTGAACCAACTGTCCAACCCTGATTTACATAAACTTTATATCATAATACCTTACTGAATTTCTTAACTTTAAAAGGAAGGTAGATCTCTGTGAGGTCAAGGCCAGCCTGGTCTACATAGTGGGTTCCAGGCCAGCTGGGGCCACAGGGAGACCCTGTCTCAAAAAATCAAAAAAAAAAAAGATTTTATAATTTAATTTCATTTTATGTGTATGAATGTTTTGTCTGAGTATATGTATGTACACCAAATGCATGCAGTGCCCATGGAGGCCAGAGCAGGGAGTTGGATTCCCTGGAACTGGAGTTACAGATGCTTGTTAGCTACCATATAGGTGTTGGGAACTGAACCTGAGTCCTGAATAGCAAGTGCTCTTAAACACAGACATCTCTCTAGCCCCTGGTCATATCTATAAATAGTGATAGCTTTACCTCCAGCATTCTAACTACATGTTTTTTTGTTTTAAATATTTTATTATTTTATGTGTATGAGTGTATTGCCTGCATATAAGTGCACCTGTGTCATGCAATGCCCACAGAGCTCAAAAGAAGGCGTCAAATCCCCTGGAACTGGAGTAACAGATGGTTGTTAGCCACCATGTGTGTGCTGGGAATCGAACCTGGGTCCTCTGCAAAAGCAGTCAGTGTTCTTAACCTCTGAGCCACCTCTCCAGCCCCTTAACTACATGTTTTTCTTTTTCTTTTTCTTTTTTTTTTTTTTTTTTTTTTTTGAGACAGTTTTTTTTTTTTTTTTTTTTTTTTTTTTTTTTTTTTGTTTCTTGAGACAGGGTCTTTCTTATTCTGTAGGCTAAACTAACCTGGAACTTACTATATAGCTTAGACTGGCCTCTAACTCATGATAATCCTACCTCAGCCTCTTGAGTGCTGGGATTACAAGTTTAAGTGACACTCCATGGATATTTTTATTTTGGTTTTTTTTTTATTATTATTTTACGTGTATGAGTGTTTTGCCTACATGTATTTATGTGTACCACATATGTGCAATGCCCACAAAGCCAGAAAAGAGCAATTGACCCCCTGGAACTGAAATTATAGATGATTGTGAGCTGCTATGTGGGTGCTGGAAAATTAACCCAAATTAACCCAGATCCTCTGCAAGAGCAACACGTGCTCTTAACCTCTGAGTCATCTCTCAGTACCTTTGTTTTGTGTTTTTTTTGAGACATGACCTCACTATGTCTCACAGGCTGGCCTGGAGCTCACTAAGAAGCCCAGGCTGACCTGGAACTCATTGCTTTCTCCTTTCTCAGCCCTGCAAATGCTGGAATTACAGGTGTGAGCCGCTGTGTCTAGCTTCTGATTTCTCTTTTCTAATGACAATGATTGCTTTCTTCAATAAAATGGGAAATCATAGTGGAGAAAGTAGATACCTTTACCTTGTTTGTGATTTTAGCATAGAAATGCTGTTTGGCCTGGCATGGTGGTGTATGCCTTTAATCCCTGTCTCAAAAAAACAAACAACCCCCTCAATCACCACCCTGAAAAAAAATCAGTAAAAAAAAAAGTAATGCTGTTTGGTATTTCCTGATTAAATAAAATGTAGGATTTGGACAGTCCATATATATAAAAAAAAAACATTATGTCGCCTGGGGTGGCGGCGCACGCCTTTAGTCCCAGCACAGAGGCAGAGGTAGGCGGATCGCTGTGAGTTCAAGGCCAGCCTGGTCTACATAGGGAGTTCAGGTCAGCTGGGACTACAGGGAGTCCCTGTCTCAAAAAGACAAAAAAAATTATGTCAAGAAAGAAAATATATATTCCTCTAATTGAATTTCTTTAACTAGGAATGGATGTTGAACATTTTTACTTGAAATAAGTTCTTGTTATTTAGCCCAGTGCTTCCTGAACACACCTCAGCCTCCCAAGTGGTGACATTACATGGAGTTGTTTTATTTTATTTTTTATGACTCTCCTACTCTGGAGATGCTAATATAATTGTTCTATTTATATTAAATAATACATTAGAGTCTATTAATGGGTTTCCTAATATTGAAATGATTCTTACATTTCTAGAATAAATCCCACACAATCATGGATTCTGTTATTTAGGATTCTGTATTCCTAAGTGAGGGTTAGTCTAAATGATTTCCTTTTACTTGTGGAATCCTTGTTTGATCTTGATATCAGTGTTATAGTCACTTCATAAAAGGAATTAAAAGTGTTCCTTGGGCTAAGGCAGTGGCTTCGTGCTAAAGCCTTTTACCAAATGAATGTGCCCAGGATTTGATCCCCCAAACACAACAAAATCCATTCCTTTTTTAGGCTCAGAAAAAATAAAATTAGCATTGGGATTATCTGCTTTTTAATGTTAATGAGTTTAACCACGTGAAAAGATCTTGGACTAGTACTTTGGAGAAGTGGATAGTTCCTTTTAACTCTGTTTCTTCCAAGGAAATTGTTCTGTAGAGAAATTTTCTCTTTTAGGGCCAATATTGGCAAATCATATTTTCTTGTGACATTATCCATTTCTTTCTGGTCTTTAAAAACATTTGCATAGAGTTGTATAAAGAAGGCTTTTATGATTGGGCATAGTGCTACATACCTGAAGAGTCTCAAGTTCAAACCAGCCTGGATTGGCTAGCAAGTTTGAGGCCAGCCATTGAAAGATTCTGTTTCAAAAAACATTTATGATGTTTAAAATGTTGTCTTAATATAACTATATCCAGCTACATATAGCTTATATATTTCTTTTTTTACAGAATCAGGTTGTGTATTTATTAGCCCCTTGTTATTTAGGAATGTATTTAACCTCTTACCTTTGTTGTCAGGTATGAAAGTACATGCCCATAATCCCAGCACTTGGAAGGTGGAGGCACGAGAATCATTAGTTGATAGCTAGCCTGTGCATAGCAAGTTTGAGGTTAGTCTGGGCTGTATGAGACCCTGCCTCAAAAAAATAATAAATAGGGGCTGGAGAGATGGCTCAGCAGTTAAAAGCAGTGACTGCTCTTGCAGAGGACCTGGGTTCAATTCCCAGTACCTGCCTGGTGGCTAACAACAGTCCATAACTGCAGTTCTAGGGAATCCGATGCCCTCTTCTGACCTCAGTGGGCACTGCACAACATGGGTGCACCTACCTAATGCAGGCAAAACACCCATACTCATAAAATTAAAAAAGTAAATTAATAAAATATTTAAAAATAGGCGCTGGAGCAATAGCTCCTCACATAGATTTGGGGTTTCCTATGCTCTTCCCCATGTGTACACTGGGATTTTGTCTGATTTGCTTTTCCATGGCACTTGTGTTTTGCACTGTGTGAATGTCAACTATGTTTCTTTGTTTGTTTGTTTGTTTGTTTATTTGTTTTGGTCTTTCTGAGACAGGGTCTCCCTGTAGCCCCAGCTGGCCTGGATTGGTCTTTTTGAGACAGGGCTGGTCTTGAACTCACAGAGATCCGCCTGCCTCTGCCTCCCAAGTGCTGGGATTAAAGGCATGGGCCACCACGCCCAGCTAAAAATATATTTTAAAATAAATAATAAATAGCCAGCTGTGTTGGCACACACTTTTAGTCTGAAAATCCTGCATTTTGGGCAGAACTTCGGCAAGACCGACCTACTGATTAACACTTGAATGGCTGTGGAATGTTTGGAATGTTGCTGACTCAGAGCTTATTTACAATTATCCCAGACTGCTTCCCAAATAGCTTCCCCTTGCCCAGCTCTTTCTGAATTAACATCTTGTTACTGATAGAATGTATTAACTTAACAAAAGAAACAGTTCCCAGGAATCAAAAGGCTAAAAATGTCATCAGGTATCATCTGAGGCCTATAGCTGAGATTTCTCTTTTGCTGTATCTCACCAATGTGTTTGAAAAGTGTCTTGATTTATGGCTTTTCTTTGTTGTGTTACTATGAAAACTTCATGAAACCATTACTAAGTAGGAACCTGGAATTTGGGGTAACCTGAATCTGTGTTCCTGGGCCATGGTCACTCATATTTGGCTCCAGAATAAACTGTCTCTTATCCCCTTTGAGGTGAGCATTATGCTTTTTTGTCAGCAAGTCCCAGCACTCAGGAGGCAGAGACAGGTAGATCTCTGTGAGATAGAGGACAGTGTGATCTGCATAGTGAGTTCTAGGCCAGTCAAGGCTACACAGTGAGACTTTGTCTCAAAAACTGGAGAGATGACTCAGTAGTTAAGATCACTCACTGTTCTTCCAGAGGACCTGGGTTCAGTTCCCAGCCCCCACATAGTGACTAACAACTGTCCATAACTCCAATTCCAGGGGATCTAACACCTTCTTCTGTCCTCCCTTGGGCATTGTACGACATGGATGCACTTACGTATGTATGCATGCAAAACATTCATATATATATAAATATTTAAATATATATATATATAAGTAAAACTTTTACCATTGTTAATTCTTTCCTTCTCTTCCTCTTGAATTTATTTTTTCTGTAACTTTTTTTTGTCTCTTTGAGACAGGGTCTCCCTGTAGCCTCAACTGGCCTGGAACTTACTATGCTGACCTTGAACTCACAGAGATCTGCCTGCCTCTGCCTCCCATTTTTCTGTAACTTTTAAAGTCTGTATTTCCTTTTTATTTAGTAGACAAACACTGTACCATTGTCTCATCAAGTTGACCAAGCTGGCCTTGAAGTCACTCTGTAGCCTAGGCTGGCCTTACTATGCTGGGATTACAGGCCCATGCCACCAGGCTTGGCTTTCCTTTTTTTTTT
>NW_008342711.1:100316-106010 GCF_000622305.1 Nannospalax galili | reverse complement strand
TTTTTTTGAGACAGGGTCTCCCTGTAGCCCCAGCTGTCCTGGAACTCACTATGTAGACCAGGCTGGCCTCGAACTCACAAAGATCAGCCTGCTTCTGCCTCCCAAGTGCTGGGATCAAAGGCGTGCACCACCACATCTGGCAGTTTTCCTTATTTTTAAGATAAGTATATTTAGGCTATAAACTTTTCTTTGACTACTGTTTTAGCTTTATCCTTTGATTCTGATATATAGTGGTTTCACTATCAATGCCTAGAAATTTAGCAGTTTTAGTTGAATTTCTCCTTTGACCCAAGAGTTCAGAGTTTTTGCATATTTAGCTGGGGATCCATTTTATTTTGATTTCTTGTTTTATACAGTTGTAAGCAAAGAAATTTGTATTAGCTTTGCTTTTGGGAACTTACTGAGATTTTCTTCATGGCATAATAATGATTTCTGTGGTTTAGGTTTTTTGTATTGTTGCATTATTGTTGTGTGACTTTTCTTGGGGAGATGTGAACAAACATCTTTTTCACCCCAGACAGGGCACCAACAACAGACCAAAAAGCAATTCTACCCATGTGCTGATGGCCAGGCATGATGGCTCATGCCTTTAATTCCAGCACTCAGGAGGCAGAGGCAAGTGGATCTCTGTGAGTTCAAGGCCAGCCTGGACTACATAGTGAGTTCCAGGACAGCTGGGGCTACAGAGAGACCCTGTATCAAAAAAAAGACCCCTCCCCAAAAAAGAAAGAGATAGAAAGCAGGTTGAGCTTGGGTAGGGGGAGCAAGCCAGTAAGCAGCGTTCCTCCAAGGCCTGTGCTCCAGCTCCTGTCTCCAGGTTCCTACCCTGCTTTCCTACCTTGGGCTCCCTGATGAACTGTGACCCGGGAGATGTAAGACAAAATAAACCCTTTCCTCCTGAAGTTGGCATTGGTCAGAGTGTTTTGTCACAGCAATGGAGAATCAAATTAGAACAACCCAAGTCTAGCTTAGTGAAACAGTGAGTTAATTATTAAGGTGCCTTGCAGGAGCATGGGAGACTCAAAGGTAGCTGCTTTACTGAAAAAAGCCCATTATGGCAGTATCCAAACAAATGACAGCATATATGCCTCCCTTACTGCAGACATAGACCCTATGTCCACTTGCACAGGACAGGGTTGATTTATGTGTTTGTCCCATCAGAGCATCCATCTGTCAAGGCTATAATCAGGGCACACTGTATATTTGGACAGCATGTAAAAGATGAGAACATTTCACAGGAATGCCAGTGGCCTTAGCTATTTTGCAGCTTATGCTGATTATACTTCAGCTGGACTTTATATGAACCCAGTGAGTAGCCTCTAGGGGTACCTGAGGACAGATGGCCTATCTTTTAGTAAGGACATCTGCTTATTGGTTTCTAGGAGGACCTAATGGGCTAACACATAGAAACCTATCTACCAGGACTCTGATTCCTATTGAGCTCTGTTATATATTCCCTTCCACATGTGGTTGACCTAGCACCTTCCAGTTCTTTTCCCACTAGGATATCCATAAAGTGAGGCCTCTGATGCACCCAATGATCAGTACAGATTGTCACAGGCCAAGTCTCATGAGTTACTACTATCCATAATGCTCTTAGCCCACTAGCTACTTTTTCCTTCTCTTTTTTCCAACCACGTGGTATCTGTGTTCATTTGTATTGTTACAACTACCCATTCCTTTTTGGCATGCGTACTTATACAGTCTGTGTACCAGACATCTACAGGGATGGATGATGTTCCTTTCAACACTTTATCAGCCTTAGCTATTGGTTCAATTATTGAAAAGGAGCCTCAGTGACTTGAAAGGACACTGGTCTGAATACAGTCTGCATGGCTTTGCGGGCAGGGCTTGCGATCCCACAAGTTGCTGTAAAAATGCATGCCACCTTTGCTTGATCAAATGGTTTTCAATCCAATCCCTAATTGGATAAGTTGATTTTACTGTTATTCAAGTGGAACCGGTGATGGATTCCACCTGTTGCTTATCTACAGCTTATCTACAGCTGGCAATTGCTGTTCAATGTTATGTATCGAGCTTCTGCCCCTTTCCATGACTAGGACCACATTCCTATGGGAACTTTTTGCTCAAGTTATTTTCCTTTAAATTTATTTTTAGTTTTATGTATGCATGTGTGTCTGTACCAGCGGAGGAAAGAAAAGGGTGTCAGATCCCTGGAGCTGGAGTTACAGGTGGTTGTGAATCTCCTGACATGGGTGCAGGGAACAGAACTCAGGTTCCCTGCAAGAGCAGCAAGTTCTCTTGACCACTGAGCCATTTCTCCAGTCCCTCAGGTTGTTTCTGACATAGCCCTTTGCTATAGTCCTCTGAGTTTCTGGTGCCTTCTAACATGGACAGACACTGGGGTAGTAGGACACAAAGCTATTTAGGCTGCCCTAGGAGGAGCTTAGCCAGCTCAAAAGACTCTTGATTTTTTTTTATCCCATTTCCACATATCACCCCTTTTTATCAAGTTATACAAACTTGGGAAAGTCAGGGTATGAAACTTTACAAATGCCCCAGGAACCTCAAGAATACCTACAGCTCTTTTACATTTACAGGCACAGGCTGTTGTGGGATTTTCTCAACATCTTTGTTATCTTACCCAACTATGATACTTATGATACTCCCAAGAATTTTATAGCCATCCTCTGGCTCTTGCATCGTGTGTGGATTGGTCTCCTATCCTTATTCCTTTAGGTGCATCTGTATGTCTTTTGGATAATTTTCTAAATTTGTAAAACACTCAGAGGTTAGCATTATGTCATGTATTCAGTGAAACTTTTTTTAATGGATGTGGGGGGAGATAACAAAACAAAGTCCCAAACTACTATCTCATGACAAATAGTGAAGGTAACCTTGGGGGAGTACTCTGAAAATCCAGCGTTGACCATTTCAAGTGAATGATGTTGGGATCCAATAGCTAAGGGAATACTAAAAAAGTATTAGCAAGGTCAAATACAACATAAAAGACCTCAGCACTTGTATCAGTTGTTCAATCAAAAGAGTAATGTTGCAAGCCAGGCATGGTGGTACACGCCTTTAATCCCAGCACTTGGGAGGCAGAGGCAGGCAGATCCCTGTGAGTTCAAGGCCAGCCTGGTCTACATAGAGAGTTCTAGGTCAGCTGAGGCTTTTTGAGACTCTGTCTCAAAAAGATAAAAAAAAAAGAGTAATGTTGCATACAGTGGCATGGATGAGAACTGCTTTATTTAGCTCTTTATAACCCATGGCCATTCTCCAAGAACCCTCTGGATTCTTCACAGGCCATACTGGGCTATTGAAAGGGCTTTGGACTGGACAAATAATCTCTGCCTTTTCTAAGTCATTGATGATTTCTGTAATTTCATCATAGTCCTCAAGGCAGGTTGCAGTTTGATATTCATCACCCTATTCAGGGTAGGCAACTTTACAAGTTCCCATCTCACCCAACCACACATGACTACCTTCACAGTTCATACTCTTAGGCAAAATTCTCCAATGGAGGTATGCAGGGTGGGCCAAAGCAATATATCCATCCCCAGAATGTTCTCTAGCAGTGGAGAAATGCACACAGTATACTCCTGCAGAGGATAATTGCCCATCCCTATGACAAGCTTAGTCCTTTTTACCTGTGCAGTATCTTCATATCCATCAACTGCTGCCCTTTATCCTTGGTGCCTTGGGAGTTGCCCTCAGCTCCAGTATCCATTAAGTTCTAAGTATTTTGGACCTTAATAGGGGATCAAGAAATTCCCGACTCATCATGGGGCATCTGGTGTGTCCCTCACTCACAGGTAATCTTGGCCACCCTGTCAGAGGAGGAGCTGGGTTGGTTTCCATCCCAGGAGATCTCTTTCTTCTGTAACAGGGGGTTCAGTGAAAGTCCACTCCTTTCAACACTTTGGTGAACTGCTGGTCAGGCTTTAGCCTTCCAAGGACTCAAAAGCACAGCATTTGGCTTTCCATCATTTTTTTTCTCTAGGTACTCTATCTAGCTCAACACAAATATTCCCACATTTGCTTTTGAGTAGCCAGTACAGGAACCATTGTCTGCTTTCTTTTTCATCTCCTGAGTGTTTTAGCACCTTATGGACCTGATTTATATGCCAGTCTAGACAGTTCAGATCTACCAAAGCCTTTCATTGCTTGTTTAAAAGTCCCAATTCAAGCAGTTCAGATGCTGAATATTCCCTGACTCTCATAATTTCTTGTACTGAGCCATTGTTAAAGCTCCCATCTACATGCTGAATCATGGCTTTCCTTTCCTCTGCATTAAAGGATGGACCTGTTCTTTTTTGCTATCCAGTTCTTCTCATGGACTCCAAGTTTTTGAATCTCAGGAAGGGCTCTTTAGCAAAGATCTAGTTTGCATTTTATTTCCCTTGTGTCCTACCAGCTATAAGAAATGTCAAGCCAACATCTCCATCTCCTCCTCCCTTTCCTGCTAAATCTGAGGTTAATACAGTGGATGACATCTGTATGTCTACTCATTATAATTCCTCCCTTACACATGCAAGTTCTTTCTGAAAAGACAGCTGAACATAAATTGTGTTTCTTATCACCCACAATAAAGACCACAAAACTGATGCCACAGCCTGCTTACTATCCTGTCCCATATGTGCTACTTTCAGGGATTGCAACATTATTCTCTAGTCCATCAGCAGCTTCTGGGGCATCCACATACTTGTGTAGTGGACCTCATTCATCAAGGAAGCATGCTACTCCATACTAAAAAGAAAAAAACTGCCAGTCTGTCATCTACCCCCAACATTCTACTCTCATATGGCTTGGCCTTAGTTGTATGTCCTATCAGTCATTTATCATAGGCAACATGAAACCACAACTATAAGAAGGAATCACAGCATCGCATACCACATGAGGAAAGGTATGAGGATTGCCTTTAGATGCTCTACCTTCACATAGATCATCTACAGTTGTATGTCTGAGCACACATTGCAGAGACCATGCAGCTGCTCCTCCCCAACTCATCACTGGTTCTGTTGGTCCATATTTAGGTGCCAGTGATGTTGTATGACTCTTCCTGGGGAGATGTGAACAAACATCTATTCACCCTAGATACAGCAGCAATAACAAACCAAAGAAACAATTTCATGCAAGTATAGCTTAGTGAACCAATGAGTTGGGCGGGGGGAAGGGGTGCATGCTTACAAGGCAGCTGCATTACTGAAAAGCCCACCCTAGCATGGGTGACAAACTATGGTATTGGTGCTGTCATTTTAATATTCTCTTTACATATATGTGTTTATATATTAAAAGTGTTTTCACTGGGGCTGGAGAGATGGCTCAATGGTTAAGAACACTGGTTGTTCTTGCAGAAGACCCAGGTTCGAATCCCAGCACCCACATGGCAGCTAACACCTGTCCGTAACTCCAATCCCAGGGGATCCAACAGCCTCTTCTGACCTCCGTGGTCATTGCACGACACGCGAGCACTTACCTACAAGCAGGCAATACATGTATACACATAAAACTTTTAAAAATATTTTTTTAATCCCTGTGTTAAACCATATGTGAAGAACCTCCATGGGAGAGGTTTTTTTCACCTCTCAGAATATCTTTTATTCCCCTAAATACTTCACATTAATTTTCCTTGTACAGTTACATCACACCATGATTCTCCTTATTCTCTAATATATATATATATATATATATATATATATACACAGAGAGCATTCAAAATTTAAACTTTTG
>NW_008342711.1:99213-100190 GCF_000622305.1 Nannospalax galili | reverse complement strand
TAATTTAGTCTCCTTTTAAACAACTCTAATGAATGGAAATATTTCTTCTATATAAATTTTATATACTTTCATTTTAAATCTGAAGAAATGGAGCAATACAGGAAGGAACAAAGGAAAAAGGGGAAGAAAGAATGAAGGAAGAGATAGGAAGGAAGGAAGGAAGGAAGGAAGGAAGGAAGGAAGGAAGGAAGGAAGGAAGGGGCCCCCAAAGTAGAGCTGCAGAGCACAGCTGCTTCAAGGGAAACAACATGCACACCCAGTCTCAACACAGCATGAAAGAAACAACTAGAAATTTGAGGGTCACAGAATTGGGATTCAGTGTTTCAGTAGGCCTAAGACTACTATTTCTACAATAGTATCTATTGAGAAAATAAAAAGAAACTAGGCGCCATGAGTGCTCAGGGGCGCACAGCCCACTTGTTAAAACTTAACAAAAACCAGAACCAGCCTTATCAAAAGGCTGCAGGACAGGCAGGCTCCGGTCAAGCTTCACAGATTAAGCCATAAACAAGTTTTACAGACAGAACTCCTGACCACCCTGGGGGCCCGATACCAGGAAATCTTTAGAAAACATCTGTGCTTCTGAGGCCACCTCCCATTTAACAATCCCACTTCCCCTCAGCCCCTGCCCTTACCCCATATCTCTGCATACCTTTGAAATTACTGGTAAAATTACTATGTGTGTTTGAAATTAACCAATAACCGCGTTTCTGCTTCTGTACCCTGCTTCTGCCTTATAAAAACCCCCTGAACTCAACCTGGGGTGCGCAAGTCCTCCGAGGAGACTCTGTGCCCACAGGTACCTGTGTCCTAAATAAACCTCTTGCTGTTGCAACCCAAAGACTGACTTGTCCTCAGTGGTCTCGCTCTTACATTTGGAGGTCCCACCGAGATCAGCCGGTCAGAGGGAACCACCAGGACAACTCCAGTCCCTTTGGGGAGGTGAGTTGGCCGGCCAACCTCAGTGTTGTGTCTTT
>NW_008342711.1:76012-92973 GCF_000622305.1 Nannospalax galili | reverse complement strand
ACCACTCCCTCCAAGGCTTAGGGACTTTTGTGGAAGAGGTTAGTGGGTGGAGGAACGGGTGGAGTGTTACCTGGAAGTGTCCTCCCAACTACTGTGACAGCAAGCTATAGTCACACCTCCTTCCCACACTCATCAAGGAGAGAGTCAGTTACCCCAATGACCCAATCAGTTGACCTTTGAGAAAATAAAAAGAAACTAGGCGCCATGAGTGCTCAGGGGCCCACAGCCCACTTGTTAAAACTTAAACCAGAACCAGCCTTATCAAAAGGCTGCAGGACAGGCAGGCACCGGTCAAGCTTCACAGATTAAGCCATAAACAAGTTTTACAGACAGAACTCCTGACCACCCTGGGGGCCCGATACCAGGAAATCTTCTGTGCTTCTGAGGCCACCTCCCATTTAGCAATCCTACTTCCCCTCAGCCCCGGCCCTTACCCCATATCTCTGCATACCTTTGAAATTACTGGTGAAATTACTATGTGTGTTTGAAATTAACCAATAACCGCGTTTCTGCTTCTGTACCCTGCTTCTGCCTTATAAAAACCCCCTGAACTCAACCTGGGGCGCGCAAGTCCTCCGAGGAGACTCTGTGCCCACAGGTACCTGTGTCCTAAATAAACCTCTTGCTGTTGCAACCCAAAGACTGACTTGTCCTCAGTGGTCTCGCTCTTACACTATGATGAGGATCCAACTCTTTAAAACAACTCTACACTCATCCCAGAGGAAAGCAATGAAAAATATCTGTTTCCTTCATTGAAATATTAGACAAATATTTCAAAACCACATCAAACTTTGTGCGTGTATAGAAAGAGACTGATAGAGGTCTTCATGCATACTACTGCTGCATGCCGCTGTGGAACAAAACACACTTGCCTGGGACCAGAAACACAGCAGGAAAGGTCTTGGCTGCTCTCTAACATTAACAGCATTTTAAAAAAGATATTTTATTTATTTTTAATTTATGTTTATGCGTGTATTGCCTGCATGTAGGTAAGTGCACCCGTGTCCCGCGGAGGTTAGAAGAGGTGGTCGGATACCCTGGAACTGGAGTTAAGGACAGTTGTTATCTGTCATGTGGGTGCTGGGATTTGAACCGGGTTTTCTGCAAGAACAATCAGTGTTCTTAACCGCTGAGCCATCTCTTCAGCCCCCATTAACAGCATTTTAAAACTGAAAATCAAATTAAGCACCTTTGAGGCTGCTTCTTCCCAGTTACCAGTTTTCTTGACCCAATACTGAAATATTGGCGTACATCGTTGTTTGTTTCAGGATCACATTTAAATATTTTAAAACATATATCTACAGTACAGATTAATTTTCTTTATATTTGAGACAATGTTTGAATCTTGAGTGAAAATGTAAAAATAGTCACAAATGTCTTTCCCAGAAATAAAAACATACTAGGGTGGTCACCAAATTCAAAGCAAAGGAAACATTTTATAGTCACAGACTACTAACTGAAGTCTTAGAGGGGATGGATAAATAATAAAAATGTAATCAGAATAGTCATATATATAGAGATTAGAAATGCATGTGAAAACATCTCAATGTCAATTGCCTTAAAACGAATTTTTCTGTATGAAACTGTGTATTTTAACAATAAAGTGGAGATCTTTTTTAAACGTTAAAAACTCATTTAATTTTATGTCTTATAGAGTTTATAATGAGTAAAAGATTGTACAAGCATAATAATTCATCTGTAAACCTAAAAATATACAGCCAATTTTGAAAGAGATGTACCCTAGCTCAGAAAAATGTGTTATTGAATAGGTTAACGCTGTTGTTATGAAATGCTTCTTCTAATAAAAAAAAAGATATGTCAAAAAAATGTAATCAGACATATTAGCTCCAATACTCCATTATTGTTTCTTTTACCAAAAACATTAAAAATTGTTATACATAAAATAGGCTGACATTGATATAACTATTATGTATAAAAATAGTGCACTATTTTTCTTCCACAAAGCAAGTTGCATTCTAAGAGCTGGTAAACACTTGTTCTTTTGTTTCTTAAATACAGAAATCTTGAAATTTTGAGGGAAAGAAAATTAAATTAAGGCATTCAAAAGGGGCAAAGTTGCCTGCCACAAGCATTAGGAAACTGATATAATTCACTTCAAGCTTCTTGTTACAGTAACTGCCTAAACAAACATACAGCTCCCATTAGGTACATATGAATGAGGGATATACACTCCAACATTATCAGCCTGCCTTCTTATATAACACAGGACCACCTTCCTAGGGGTTATACCCCTCCCTGACCCCCACCCAGTAGATTGGGCCCTCCCATGTCACTCGACAACTCAGAAAATTCCTCACAGACATCACCATAGGTCAATCCAATGGAGAAGAGTCATCGATTGAGATTCCCTCCGCCCAGGTGTGTCAAGTTGACAACTGAAGTTATCCAGCACACTGACGTTTAGAAATATTTGGGGCTGAAAATCTAGATGGGTGGAAGAGTGTTTGTCTAGCATGGTTGAGATGCTGGGTTTAGATTCCCCAGCACCATAGGTGGGAAAAACTTTGTGTTTGGGACTAGTTTTATCTGTCTTGTCTTTGTTGTTGAGACAGGGTCTCATGTAGCCCAGTCTAGCCTCAAAACTTTCTATGTTGTTAATGATGATATTAAACTCCTGACCCTCTTGCCTCTACCTCCCAAGTGTGTTTGCAGGTGTGTACCAACATGCCTGCAAGGTGTGTGTCTTGGATTTATTACTTATTTTAAAATTTGGGGTTTTAAGAGAGACTCTCATTCTAGCCCAGACTGACTCACTGTGTAACCCAAGCTGGCCTTACATTCACAGCCTCAGTCTCCCGAGTGCTGGGATTATAGGTATGAGCCACCACTTCCAGCTTTTTTCTCTAAAGATTATTCATAAGGTAAAGGAAGGAATGCTAGTAACAAAAATTTGCAGTGTTGGAAATTGAACTAGGCCTAGGCTTTGTGCTTGCTAGGCAAGTGGTTCTACTACTAAGCTATGTTTTGTTTTTTGGTTTTTTTTTTTTTTGGTCTTTTTGAGACGGGGTCTCGCTGTAGCCCCAGCTGACCTGGAACTCACTATATAGACCAGGCTGGCCTTGAATCCACCTGCCTCTGCCTCCCAAGTGCTGGGATTAAAGGCATGCGCCACCGTGCCCAGCCTTGGTGTATAATCTTAAAATACACAGGCTGAGGGGCTAGAGAGTTGGCTCAATATAACTATTGAGCACTGCTCTGGCAGAGGACCTGGGTTCGATTTCCGGTACCCACATGGTGGCTAACAACCGTCTATAACTCCGGTTCCAGAGGATCCTGACCTCTGCAGGTACATGACACAGGTGCACTTACACACACACATATAGGCAATACACTCATACACATAAAATAAAATATTAAAAAAATTTCAGACTGGTGAGGTGACTCAGTGGGTAGGACCTGAACCCATGTAAAACCCCAGGAGTGGTGAAGCACAGAGACTGGCTGCCAGCCTAGCTTTAGTTTCAGTAAGAGGAATAAGGCAAAGAGTGATAGAGCAGTACATCCAACATCTTCCTCTGGACTCTATGAACTCACAAACAGGCATGCATATCCATACGTGCATACATATACCACACACATATACATATACCACACTCATACATCATTTTGAATTTGCTCTGTAGTCCAGGAAGTCTTTGAACTAGTTATCCTCCTGCTCAACCTCCCAAGTAGCTGGGATTACAGATTTGCACTGCTATACCTGACCAAAAACACTTTCAACACAGGCTCTCACTGTGTTTTTCCAGGTTGGCCTTGAACTCAAGATCTTCTGTATTATCTTCCTGAGTAGCTGGGATTACACGTGTGTGGCACTGTGCTTCATTGGTTGAATATTTCTTTCTTTTCCTTTGAAATGATCCTGGGCTAGGTATGATGATGCGTGCTTTTAGTCCCAGCACTCTGGAGGCAGAGGCAGGCAAATCTCTGTGAGATGGAGGCCAGCATGATCTACATAGTGAGTTCCAGGCCAGCCGGGGCTACAGGGAGATCCTGTCTCAAAAACAAACAAACAAACAAGCAGGCCTGGAGTTCAGTTCAGTTCAGTTCAGTTCAGTTCACAACTGTCCTAGCTCCAGTTCCAGGAGATCCAACTCCCTCTTCCAAACTCCATGAGCTTGCAGGACATAGGTGCACTTACATGCAGGCAATACACTCATACACATAGAATAAAAATAATAAAATATTTTAAAAAATCAGCCTGGGCGACTTAGTAAGACCCTGTCCCAAAATAAAAAGGGAAAAGAAGGTTGGGGATATAGCTCAGTGTTAGAGTGCCTGGCACACATTAGCTCCAGGCTCAAGAGACAGACAGACTGGTGGGACAGACAGAGAGGGACGTTTGCATCTTCATTTGTAAGTGAAATGAGGACATGAGCATGTAATTTCTTGTACCTACCAGTGTGTGTGTGTGTGTGTGTGTGTGTGTGTCTTAGGGACTGAGTGTGTGCTGGGAATTGAATCTGAGTCCTCCGCAAGAGCAGTCAATGCTCTGAACTACTGAGTCATCTCTCCAGCCACCCGCATGTGCCACCACCCTGGGCCCTGAAGAGCTTTTTAATTCCTATATTCATTCTCTCCTTCATTCTTTCCTCTCTCTCGCTCCCTCTCCCTTTCCTCTCTCTCTCTTTCTTTCCTTTCTTTCTCCTTCCTTCCTTCTTCTCTTTCTTTCTTTCTTTCTTTCTTTCTTTCTTTCTTTCTTTCTTTCTTTCTTTCTTTCTTTCTTTCTTTCTTTCTTTCTTTCTTTCGTCTTTTCCCTGTAGCCCCAGCTGGCTACTCCCTGTGTAGACCAGGCTGGCCTTAAACTCACAGAGATCCTTCTGCCTCTGCCTCCCAAATGCTGGGATTAAAGGTGTGCATCACCATGCCTGGCAATCTTCTGCCTCATTTCTAAAAGTCAGGTTTTTGGTTTGAGTGTTTGGCAGTGCCGTCACAAAAGAGGAGGGGAGTGGCACCAGAGAGCAGCCTGCCTATCATTTGCGGGTCAGAGGGAGTTTGGTTCCCTTGCGCTTCCAAAATTGGCTATGTATGATTTTCTAGCTTTGAATATTTGTGACTGTATATGATTGTGTGTACTCTTTTTTTAAAATTTTTATTTATTGTTTTGGTATTTTTGAGATAGGCTCTTTCTGTAGCCAAGCTGGTCTAGAACTCACTATGTAGACCAGGCTGGCCTCTATCTCACAAGGATCCACCTACCTCTGCCTCTCAAGTGCTGGGACTTAAGGTGTGTGCCACCATACCCAGCTTGTGTATACTCTTTTTTTTGAGACGGGATCTCCTTGCAGCCCCAGCTGGCCTCGAACTCACTATGTAGACCAGGCTAGACTTGAACTCACAGAGATCTGCCTGCCTCTGCCTCCCAAGTGCTGGGACTAAAGGTGTGTGCCACCACACCCGGCTTGTGTATACTCTTTTTATAAATGTATGTGTTTATACATGATGCTCTGCTATGCTTCTGTTTATACAAAAATAAAATATAAAACTGAAAAGGAACAGTTTTTCAAAGGGAAATTTGCTGGGTGACTCTGTAGCTATTCTTCTGCATCCATTTGCATGGGTCTCAGAGCTGGAAAGAGTAATTCCACGGGTTTGCAATGGCCCTGTGTATGCCTGCATCTCTGCCAGTGAGTGACTGATTCTGTGTACTTTTCCATGTGTCTGAGTGTCTGCATCTGTGAAAGTTGGTGGGTCTATGTGTGTTGTTATGTTTCTGCATATGTGTGGGTCTCTAAAGATGGGGGATTCTGTATGCATCTCTGAGTGTCACTGAAGAAATGTATGTATGGAGTCCACATGCTATGTGGCAAGTTTAGACTCTCCATGTCTGGAAGAAACATTACAACAGGAAATGCTCTGGATTCCAGCTTCCGGATGGAATTTCACTCTGAAAAATACCCCTTCCTGGTCCTCCCAATAAATGCAGCATTCTTTGTCTTTTTTTTAAGAGGCTGAGCTGAGGGGGTTTGTGCTAACCTTGACCTCAGAGGCCATGCCTTTCAGGAGGTTTTGGCAGAGCCATGAAATTCCACACCCTGCCACTTGCCTCTTGCCAGGCCAACTTCTTCCTCCTGAACCCTTTTATA
Source organism: Nannospalax galili (assembly GCF_000622305.1). NCBI lineage: Eukaryota > Metazoa > Chordata > Mammalia > Rodentia > Spalacidae > Nannospalax > Nannospalax galili. Next base: position 86,869 of record NW_008342711.1, on the reverse strand, counting down.
GCTCCACATTATCTACCAGACCAATTCCAGTCTAAATCTAAATTGTTCAGAGTGACCAGATGAAGACACAGAGAGGTGATTCAAAGAAGCAGCACCAGCCATTCTTAAAGTAAATACACACAGATATGGGGACAAGGGGACAAATAGAGAAATAAAGAGGCAGAGGCCAAGAAATGGGGTATGAAAGGTTGGAACAGACAGAAATGGAGGGTAGTAGATAAAGCAATAGAAAGGTGGGGAAAGATATACAAAGTAAGTTTGTGCAAAAAGAGGGTCTAGCCTGTATGAGGTCAAGTTAATAAGAGATACATTTAAAGAGATAAACACAAAAAGACTGGGAGCAGGGGAGCAGTTACATTAAAATGAGAGCAGGGGGCTGGAGAGATGGCTCAGCGATTAAGAGCACTGGCTGCTCTTGCAAAGGACCAGGGTTCGATTCCCAGAATGGTAGGTAACTGTCTATAACCCCATTTCCAAGGGCTTCAATACTCTCTTCTGACTTCTATGGGCATTGCATGACACGGGTGCACTCACATACATGCAGGCAATACACTCATATACATTAAATAAAAATAATAAATGAAATATTAAAAAATAAAATGAGAGTAGAAGCTAGGCATGGTGTAATCCCAGGATTCAGAAGAGACAAGAGAATTGGCCCAGCAAGTAAACCAGGACTCACACAAATTATCCTCTGACCTCTCTATACACACACACACACACACACACACACACACACACAGAGTAAATGCAATAAAAAAAACCTAAGAAAGATTGAAGGCTATTTTTCTATTTTTATTACATTTTGTGCATTTCTTACAATACATCTTAATCATATTTAGACTTCCTCCCTTATCTGCACCCCTCTCCGTATTTGCTCTTGAGAAAAGTCACTTCCAGTTGTACCCTTAATCCCTTAATCACATGCTGCCTCCTAACATCTCTTGTTTTGTTTCATTTGGTCTTTGTTTGTTTTTGAGACAGGGTCTCCCTGTAGCCACAGCTCGCCTGGCCTGGAACTTCCTATGGAGATCAGACTGGCCCTGATCTCACAGATATCCACCTGCCTCTGCCTCCCAAGTGCTAGGATTAAAGGTAGGCACCGCCACACCTGGCTCTTTTATTGTTTTGTATAGTCATTGACTCCAGTGTTGTTGAACAGCAGCAAAGCTGTCATGATGAACAATTCATTGTGCTGCTCCTCCACAAGCTGGTCACCAGCTCTTCTGAGGCAGGGCTAGAAACTCAATAGCTGTATGGCAGTAGCCATTACTCATAGGCTTCAGCACACTACCTACAGGCTAGGAAGTCCAGGATAAAAGCAGACAATTTGGTTGGTTGGTGAGGGAGGGTCTGATCTCTGTTTTCAAGCTGGTCCCTTTAATGTGCATTCTCTGGAGAAGGTGAACACTGAGTCTGCACATGGCAGAAGGTGAGAGGGTAAACAGGCTTGAATTTTTTCCCCTGAAGCAGAGAGGAAAAGGGCTTGATTTTTTTTTCCCCTGAAGCTGAAGATTTCTGCATCTGCCCAGGAGGATGGAAATGAAAAGGGACAAAAGACAAAGTTATATTTTCTAAGCTAAAAGTCAAGACAGCAGTCAGGCTCAGGAGCAGAAGTCTGAGCGTTGCTGCAGGGGTGGGGGTGTTTGTAGAGAGTGGGAATGCAGTGTCCAGTCAAGGAGGCATAGGATCTCAGTGGCTGTCTGGCAGAGTTAGAACACAGAAAGCAGGCAGGTTTAGTAGCAAGTCTTCAAGTAACCGCTAACCTAATCACTTTCTATGTTCATCCATTTCTAGAATTAGGGCAAGACAAAACAGAAGGTGGTTCTCCTCTCTGAGGTCCAGGGCTCAAAACCTAGCCTTCACTTCACCCCTCCTTTACCTTGTATTACTCATTTTCATGTTCTATTTCTCTATCTCTATCTATCTATCTCTATTTCTGTCTCTATCTCAGTCTTTCTCTCTCTCTGCCTCATGTACCCCAAGCTGGGCTCAAACTTCTTATGAACTCACTATGTAGACCAGGCTCGCCTTGAACTCACAGAGATCTGCTTGCCTCTGCCTCCCAAGTGCTGGGATTAAAGGCATGCACCACCATGCCCAGCAACATAAGATAATTTTATGAATGTTTGTTTGTTTGGGTTTTTGAGACAGGGTCTCACTCTATAGCCTAGGTTGGCTTGGAACTCACTATGCAATGCAGCTGGTCTTGAATTTGAAGCAGTTCTCCTGCCTCAACTTTCTGAGTGTTGGGATTTCAGGTGTGAGCCACTGTATTCAGCAAATAATTGTATTTTCCAAAATAAAAATGATTTAGGGGTTGGAGAGATGGCTCAGCAGTTAAGAACACTGACTATTCTTGCAGAAGACCTGGGTTCAAATCCTAGCACCCACATGGCAGCTAACAACTGTCCATAACTCCAGTTCTAGGGGATCCGACAGCCTCTTCTGTCTTCTGCAGGCACTGCACGACATGAGTGCACTTACCTACATGAAGATGATACACGAATACAATAAAATAAAAATAATAAATATTTTTTAAAAAATTATTTAGTATGTAGAATAGCACTGTTCTACATTTTTGTAAATCTCTTTAGTGTATTTGCTTAAAAGAAGACAGTTTAGCCTCATATCTGCTTCTGCATTCTATCTGTTGGGGTACGAACATGTCATGTAGCCTCTGGAAAACTCCATACTACATTCTTGAGAAAATGAGAGTTTAAAACGTGTTCTAGTTTGCCCTCAATTGCCAGGACAAAACACTCTGACCAATATCAACTTTGGAAGGAAAGGGTTTATTTAACTTATATTTCCTGGGTCACAGTTCATCACTGAGGGAGCCCAAGGTAGGAACTCAGGGCAGGAACCTGGAGGCAGGAGCTGAAGCACAGGCCATGGAGGAATGCTGCTTACTGGCTTACTCCCCTGGCCCATGCTCAACCTGCTTTCTGATACAACAGAGGCCCACCTGCCCAGGGGTGGCACCACCCACAGTGGGTTGGGCCCTCCCACATCACTCAATAATGAAGAAGATGCCCTACAGTCATGGCCAATGGAAGCAATTCGGCAAGTGAGGCTCCCTCTACCCAGGTGTGTCAAGTTGACAACTAAAGATATCCAGCACGAAAAGCAACTAGCTTCTTACTAGTATTATGATTTAGGCTCCCCTTAAATCCATGGGATCCCTAGACCACAATGGGAGAATGACAGCCGTGGGCTATATACCTACAACTGTTAGGTATGTGCATCATTCAGCTTTACTAGAAAATACCCAACATTTTTCTAGAGTGGTTGTATCAATTTACACCCTCACTAATGATGTATCCATTTCCTCTTGATCCATTCCAGTGTTCCACCTTCTCCACTCCAACACTAGTCTGTGTATCAAGGTCACCAAGGATATCCATGTTGCAAGAGCCAATGGGCTCTTCATTCTTCATCTTACTCAAGTGCTCTTGAAACATCTCAGACACACTCCTTTTTCAGACCCTTCCTCTACATCTCTTTCTCAGTCTCTTGCCCACTCCCAATCCTTTATCCAAACTTTGAAGCTGGAGTTCTGTAGAGCTCAGTCATGGACTATTCCTTTCTCACTCTGTCTTAGGCTGATCTTTTCTACTTCAACAGCTTTCAATGTTATCTCTATGCTGCTGACTTTAATTTACACCTGAACTCTATACCTCTTCCCTGGGATGTATCTACCACCACCTAGGTGACTTCTCCACTTGCGTATCACAAGAGTTTAACATAGCTAAAACTGATCTGTTTTTTGAGACCCTGTGGCCCCGGCTGGTCTCAAAGTTGAGGCAATCCTCCTGCCAAAGCCTCCCAAATTCTAGCATTATAGGCATGAACAACCATGACTGACTTTCCTACAACTGAACTCTTGATCTCCCCCTGAAAAACTGTTCCTTTCTATCTTGTTTTTAAGAGTAAACATTAATTTTCCAGTAAAAGACTTATTTAAATAAAAAAATAATTAGCCGAGCGTGGTGGCACACGCCTTTAACCCCAGGATTTAGGAGACAGAGACAGGCAGATCTCTGTGAATCCAAGGCCAACCTGGTCTACACAGACAGGGAGACCCTGTCTCAAAAAGGCCAAATAAGATAATTAACTAATTAATTTTTTTCAAGTGAGTATCTTTGCATCCCCAGTGCCCTGAGAGTAATCTTCCATTCCTCCCTCTTCCAAGCCTCCACACAAAGCCCTCTCAATCTGAGTATTTCTTAAATCTGTCTTCTATCTCCATCATTTCTTAGTTAACAGTATCATCTCTGACTGCAGTAGGCTCTTAAGCTTGCCTTCTCCAATCCAATCCACAGCAACCTAGTAATCTTTTAAAAATATCAAATATATTATGTTAACCCTAAGATTAATTTGTGATCCTTTTGCCTCAGACGCTTGAGTAGTTGAGATTCCAGGCAGGTAGAGCTCTGTGATATCAAGGCCAGCCTGGTCTACTTAGCAAGTTCTAGGCCAGTTGGGGCTACAGGGTGACCCTGTCTCAAAAAACTAAAAACAAAAGTACCTGTGTGCATAATCCTGTATGTTTTATCTCTAGAGGACTTACAACACCAGTGTAAGACTCTGCAAATAGTTGGTGTAGTATATCATTTAGAAAATAACGACAAGAAAAATCTATGCATGTTTAGCAAATCTTATTTACTTGAGGTGGGTTGAATCAGCAAATGCAACATAAGGTCACTTGCATGCCATTCCTTTCTCCCCAGGGTCTTTCTACTTGCTCTGCCCTCTCCCTGGAACACTTTTTAAAAAACTTTTATGTTTATGAGTGTATTGCCTGCATGTATGTGACTGCACCCATGTCGTGCAATGCCACGGAGGTCAGAAGAGGGCTTTGGATTCCCCTGGAGCTGGAGTTAAGGATGGTTCTTAGCCACCATGTGGGTGCTGGGAATGGAATCCAGGTCCTCTGCAAGAGCAGTCAGTGCTCTTAACCGCTGAGCCATCTCTCCAGCCCCGATTTTTTAAAAATATTTTTACCTGGAACACATTTTACCTCCACTCTTCTTCATTTGCTGAGTCCAATTCTTTCAGTCTCACGTTAAATTGCCAAATCACTAAGACTAAATCACCACCAACCCAATATTCTTTTTTTTTGGTCACCCTCTTATCATAATTTATAATTATGCATATTTATGTGCTGTAATCTTGTATATGTTTACTTCATTGTTTCTAGTACTAGACCTGAAATTAATATTTTAGTCATTTTAATTTGGAATTAGTGAAATCACATTTTTTTTTTGGTCTTTTTGAGGCAGGATCTCCCTGTAGCCCCAGCTGGCCTGAACTTGCTTTGTAGACCAGGCCAGCCTTGAACTCGAACTCACCTGCCTCTGCCTCCCTAGTGCTGGGATTAAAGGCATGCACCACCATGCCCGGTTTCTCTCTCTCTCTTTTTTTTTTTTTTTTTGAGTCAGGGTCTCCCTGTAGCCCCAGTTGGCCCAAAATTCACTATATAGACCAGGTTGTCCTCTGTCTCACAGAGATCCGCCAGCCTCCTGAGTGCTGGAACTAAAGGTATGCACCACCACGACAGGCTTGTTCAGCATTCTCTTTTTTTTTGTTCTTCTTGCTACATAGCTAGTGCTTCACATGGAGCCTGGCCTTCAGTGTGTGCTCAAAAGACATTCACTGACTCAGCTGAAATTTAAAAACAATTGAAGTGGGATTGGGGAAAGGTGAGGAAAGTTTCATGCAAAGGCAACTATGCATGCAAAAATTCACCTGTAATCCCAGCACTGGAGAGGCTGAAGGAAGAGGATTGCTCAAAGATTAGCTTGGGCTAAAGAGTGAAACCCTGTCTCCGCGGGGGAAAAAAAAAGAAAAAGAAAAACAACAGCAACTAAATACCTTCAGAGGTTATGTACATGTATGAACTGTCATTGACCTTTTTTTTTTGGTCTTTTTGAGACAGGGTCTCCCTGTGGCCCCAGCTGGCCTGGAACTTGCTATGTAGACCACGCTGGCCTCGAATTTACAAAGAACCACCTGCTCTGCCTCCCAAGTGCTGGGATTAAAGGTGTGTGCCACCACACCCAGCTCAATGAATTTTTTTTTTAATGGAGGAAATAAACCTTCAGCAGCTAGTCTAATAATTTCAACTTTGACTCATACATTGGAGCCTAAAAAGGCTGGCAGTGGCCAGATCATAAAGAATACAGCTTAACACTGGGCTTGGAGGAGCACGCCTTTAGTCCCAGCACTTGGGAGGCAGAGGCAGGCACATCTCTGTCAGATTGAGGTTAATCTGATCTACATAGTGACTTCTAGACAGGCTGGGGCTACAGAAGACCCTGTCAACAAAACGAAACAAAACAAATAAACAAACAAACAAAAAACCCAGGTTAACCTTCTACATTAAGGAAGGTAGATTTCCTATTGAACCAGTGGGGACTCACTGAATGATTCCAACATGTTAATGATTTCAAAAGATACACACTGCCTATAGTATAGAGAATAGATCTGGAGCTCAGTGGGAGAGCATGCGCTTAGCTTGCCCAAGGGTTTGATACCCAGAACTGAAAAAAAAAAATTAAGAATACATTTCAGGGGCTCAGCAGTTAAGAGCACCGACTGCTTTTGCAGAGGACCCAGGTTCAGTTCCCACCACCCACATGGCAGCTACAAACCATCCTTAACTCCAGTTCCAGGGGAATCTGAAGCCCTCTTCTGACCTCTGCGACATTGCACGACACGGGTGCACTCACACACATGCAGGCAACACACTCATACATGTAAAATAAAAATAATAAAATATTTTTAAAAAGAATACATTTCAGAAAACAAGACTGAAACAGGGAGGTTGTGAAGGTTAGAAATGGTGCTGGCCTAAACCAGGGAAGTAGCAATAGAAAAGAGACTGAATAATAGATTTTGGTGATTCTGGAGGTAAATGGCAGGACTTAGTAATTGCATGATGAGGTAGAAGAGAGAGACGAGCCGGGGTTTCCCCCTTCGACCTGGGTTATTCACTTAGATAGGGTATCAAAAAAACTTATTGAGAGGAGGATGTTCTGAGTCAGAGAAGAACTGAGGTTTTAGGTTTCCCTGGGATAGTTAAGCCAAACTGTCTTATAACCAGCTGAATGTGTGGAACAGGAGAAACATCTGGACTTGAAGTATCAGTCTAGAGAGCAAAGAGTTGATCACTGAAGCCAAGGAAGCAAATGAGATAACTGAAGGAAAGAGCAGAGTGAGAGAGAAAAGAGATCTCAGGCCAAAGATCCAGAGAGAAGGAGAAACTCAAAAGGTAAAAAGGAATTACAAAGGAAATAGGAGAAAAATAAGGATGATGTTTTGTCACAGAGAAGTGGTTTAAGGAGTAGGGGAGTAGTCACTAGTGTCAAATGTGACCCAAAAACCAAGTAGGATGACCTCTGAAAAGATTCTGTTGAATTTAGTGACCTAAGATATGGCAGACTTTGATAAAAGAACAATTTGGGGGAAGTAATGGAGAGGAGGAGTTGGAGAGGGTTTAAAAATAAGTGGGAGGTGGGAAAAAGGAGGCAGTGAAGTATGAAGAACTCTTGAGTAGTTTGTAGAAAGAGGGAGGTGGTTGGCTAGGGGGACTCTTTGGAAACCATGTTTAGGTGGAAGAGACCTGAGTGTGTTGAATCTTATGTGAAGGAACAAGGGACAAATGCTGAAGGTGGCAAGAATTTAAGACCTTTCTTCTCCTCTGGAGCTGGAGAGATGGCTCAGAAGTTAAGAGCACTGATTGGTTGGAGAGCAGTCTGTGTCCCTATTCCCTATTGGCAATTTGGGTAACCCCTTAAGAGGATGGCATTATAAGAATAAGAGGTAGGAATTGGCTAGGCAGTTAGGGCAAAAAGACCCCAAAGTAGCCAGTTTCTGGGCTAAAAGTCAAAATGTCCTTGGCGTGTGAGTAACATACTCTGTTCCAAAGGCCAAAAATGTCAAAAGTATTTGGGAACTTGTATCTAATCCTTAAAAGATTTTAGGGTTACCTCTTCAGAGGGGGGAAGGTTGAAGCAGAGTGAGCATGGATTTGATCAAAACACCTTATATGCATGTATGAAATTCTCAATAAAGTTTTTGTAAAAGTTAAAATAAATAAATAAAAAAATTAACATTTTCAAAAAAAAAAAAAAAAAAAGCACTGGCTGGCTGTTCTTGCAGAGGACCCAAGTTTGGTTCCCAGCAACTTCTAACAGCCATCCTTAATTCCAGTTCCAGGAAATCCAACACCCTCTTCTGACTTTCGAGGACTCTGAAACACTGGTGCTCTTACATCCACGTAGGCAGTATACTCATACACATAAAATAAAATAATATTTTTAAAAGACCTCCTCTGAGGCGGGGCATGGTGGTGTACACCTTTAATCCCAGCACTTGGGAGGCAGAGGTAGGCGGATCTCTTTGAGTCCGAGGCCAGCCTGGTGTACATAGCGGGTTCCATCCCAGCTGGGGCTACAGGGAAGACCCTATCTCCAAAAAAAAAAAAAAAAAAAAAAAAAAAAAAGACCGCCTCTGGTGTCTTCTGTTCATGACATAATATGTGGGGGTTATCTGCTGAGTGCTAGTGGGCAGATCACAATGTTGGGTTGGGGACAGAGATTTGAAATGGCTTGCTGTAGATGAGACAGTTATTAGGGAATGGTGGGAAAAAAGGGAGAGAAAGTTGACTAGTAGAGATTTGGGTCAGTTCTGAGGACCTTGTATAAGCTGGGAAATGGGGATTTATCACGCACAAATCTGGGAAATTGTAGCGTTTAGCTGCCTGGACACAAGCATGGTAAAAATACAGACACAGGTGGACTGATTGACGATTAGGCTTTGCCATTCAATTGCTACAAAGAAGGAACTGAAGCTAAAAGAGTGAAAGAGCAAAGGACCATGAGGTCTGGCCTGAAAAAATGAAAAGTATCAAAGGTTCGCTATGAGCTAAGCCTAAGTTAACTCCAGAAAATGTGGAAAGCCTTCTGGAAAAAGTGATGGGAGAGCGGAAGATGACCTGAGATGGAAGGGTAGATTTCGGGGACTGAGCCCGATGACTTGCTTATGTAGGCACCGGGGAAGGATGGGGCAGGAAAGCTGAGCCGGAGTTTAGGACCCACCAAAAGAGGCCTTAAGCTCTGTACTGCTAGAGGTGAAGCCGACCCGTGCGAGGGGGCGTGGTCAAGCGCAAATCCCGGGCTAGGGGGCGGGGCCCCAGTAACTGGGTCCCAGCGCCGCTGTGGCTGCGGCTGCCTCTACGACCTTTCGCGCCTCCCCACCCCCTTCACAAGGCTCTTCCCGCCGGCCGCGGCGGAGACCCAGGCTGAAGGCAGGGGAGGCCCGTCCCGGCCATTCTTCAGCCTCCCGTGGCTGGAGCATCGTCCCAGAGGACTGGCCATAGGCGAGCCCCGCAGCCTGAGTGTGTGGCGCACACGCGCACCTTCAGGCCACCTCAATCCTCTCTTCCCTCCCTTCCTCTCCCCTCTCCCCTCCCCTCTCCTCCGCCCCCAGCCTCCGCTGCGGCGGGAGGAAGAACACGTCCTGACCAGCCGGGAGAACCCAGGGAGAGTCTCATTCGGTGAGAAAGGGAGACCCCTGTAGTCGGATCCCGCCGGCCGCTCGCCCCGAGGCCACGGAAGTGGTTGGCGGTTCATCAGGAGAGCCTGCGCCGAGCGCGGTCCCAGACCCTCGCCCAGCCTCAGCCGCATAGACAGCGCTCCCCAGCGGGCCCCCGGCTCCGCCGAGCTCACTCCCGGCTCGGGGCCAGGGCCAGCGATGCCTAGCACGGCAGCGGCGGTGGCCGCGGCTGCTGCTGCTGCCGTCACGGCTGCTGGCCTGAGCCCGGGTCGGGGGCTCGAGTCTCCGCAGTGGGGCTGAGCCCGCAGCCCCGCCCCCCGAGCCGGAGGCCGCTGCTCCGCCGGGCGCCGGGCCTCCTCCGCCCGTGCCTCCGCCCCAGGAACTGGAGCCAAGCGGGGAGCCCGGGCCCCGCGCCCAGGCCTGGATCATGCATGGCCACCGAGCTCCGGGGGGCGCCGGGCCTTCGGATCCCGAACGCTCGGCGGCGAATACCCCCGGCGCCGCTCAACTGGCCTGTGCCGACTCGGACCCCGGAGCCTTGGAGCCTGGACTGCCGGTGCGCAGGGGCTCAGGCTCGGTTCTTGGAGGCCCTTTGGATCCACAGTTTGTTGGACCCTCGGACGCCAACCTGGGTGCTGTTCCAGGATCCCGGGTCTTGCCCTGCGGCCCTAGTCCACAGCACCACCGGGCCCTGCGCTTCTCCTACCACCTGGAGGGCTCGCAGCCTCGGCCTGGTGAGTGATCCAGACAGCATGGGAACCTGGGCCACGGGCCGGGTACTGGAAACGGGTTCTTGTTCTAGGGCTTGGAGCCGACGTGCTCACCCTGGCCCCCTGGTCCCCCAACCCCTATTTCTTCCCCTCTCTTAGCCTTATGTCCAGTTCTTTCAGCCTCTGCCTCCTCTTTTCTATGTCCCTTGTGCCCCTCAATCCCTCACACTCCTTTCTTTTCTAACTGTTCCAAGAAAAGGGGGCCGGATTTCAAGGCAGCAGTGGGGATGTGGTTGGGGGAATGGGAGAAAAGGGGCCTCCCATTAGCCAAGCGCCTACATTGTGCATGGCACTGAACTGGGTGCTTTTACATGGGTTCTTATTTCAGCTTCAGGAGCCATCTCTGAAGTAGGTGTCATCAACCACACTTCTAGCGGTGCAAATTAAGGCTTTGAGAAGTGAAGTTACTTGCTCAAGGTCACACTGCCAGTATGGGCCCTGGATTTAAAACCAGATCAGTCCAAAATCTGTGATCTTTGCTTCCCCAAATTGAGACTGGAAACCATGAAAGTAATGCCAAGTCTTC
>NW_008342711.1:64868-75886 GCF_000622305.1 Nannospalax galili | reverse complement strand
TTTCCCCCCCCCCCCCCATTCAGCAGCCCTGAAGTAGAAAAAAAAAAGAGATAGTGGACTGATCCTAGATTGGGGTTTTGCCAGGTATGTGTGGCCAGAGTACAACGGAAGTACAAGGTGCTGAAGAGAGAGAAAGGTGGGGGTGAGCCTGGAGAAAAGGGTTGGAGGGTCTGGTGGGTAGGGAAAGAGCAGGAAGGTCAGAAGGGGCAGAAGCCACTTGTAGCAGAGGGAGAGATAAATTAACATGGCTGCCTGAGTTTGTGGTGGAACACTAGGTCAGGCTGGGGCCACAGACCTGGACAGGTCTTTGCATACCTCTGAATATCTGAGGAGTCTGGCAGAGCCTCTAGGATATTTTCTTGTGGGGCCTAGGTCCGGGAACCTGGGAGGGAAGAGCAGTGCACATCTGCCCTACCTTCACTGGGACTGAAGAAGTTGGTGAGCTTTGGGTGCTTCCAGGGCTCATATCCTGGGCTTCACAGGTCATTGGGACTGTGACTCAGTACCAGGTAGCAGTAGCAGTTAGTGAAACATAAAGCATGGGCAGGATGTGCCTCTTGCTGCTCTCTTGTCTTGGGATAGTTACAGAACCTCTGAGAGATTTCAGGCGCCCCCTCCTTGTGAGCTGGAGGTAGCCAGCTGACAACAGGCTCTAATGCCCTGCCCTGCTTGTTGCTTTTGTTGGCTTTTCAAACTCCCCTTGACACATGCTGTGTGGAGGGGGCTATTCACACTCACTTTACTGTAGCTCCTTCCCTTGGATCCCCAAACAGCTACAACATTCCCACCGCAGAGCCTTTGCATTTGCTTTGCTTTCTCCCTGGTAGCTGTTCCTTCAGCCCTCCACCTGGCTTGCTCCTCATCTTTCCTGTCTCAGCTCAAATGTCCCTCTGACAAACCTCCCCTGACCACTTTTATGTAGGACCTCTTGTGAATCTTCATCACAGCTGCCTGTATGTGTCTATCCTTGCATTTAATCTGTCTGAAAGGACCCTCTTACATGTTTCTACTTGTTTATTGCTGATCTTAGGCTTGGAGGGCAGGGGGGTTGTGTCTGCTTTGCTCCATACTGTATCTCCAAGGGACTAGCACAATGCCTAGCACATTCAGGTACTCAATGAACCCTTATTGAACAAATATCAGAATAGGTGCTAAGGGAACACATAGTAAGTCCTCTGTAACTATTACCTTAAGAGGACACTGAGTTCCTACTCCGCAGATACCTTTGGTCTGGGAGTCAGTAACTAGAAAGGTCTTGACCCCTGGGCTCTGGCCTCTCTGTTCAATATATGGGGGTGAGTCTGAGTATGGTTTTCTATTTCACCAACCCTTCCAAATTGTAAATCCAGAATACCCTTCCCAAATCATCCTGCTTCTTCCCCCAGAGTAATACAGTGTTCACAGGATCCATTTCCCCAGTTAAGTCCTTGCCTCTGTAATGGCATGATGGGTGTCTTTTCTTTTAATCAAAAGTGAGGATTGGGAATAAAAAGGGTGTCAGGTAAAGTCTTGATCTCTTCATCCAGCCATATCTAACTTACTCGAGATGTGACCCCAAGATGAATGGCTTCTATTCTCTGAGTCTCGGTTACCCTCATCTAGAGAATGATGAGGAATCTGTAAGCTTGTAGTTGCAAAACCTTAAAAAATAAAATATAAAGGGAGCAAACCCTTCTGAAGAGGAGGCAGAGGGATTACTCAAGCCCTGACAGGGCGGGCACTGGGCCATGTGATTCACAGTAGCATGGGTTGTGAGAGGCCTGCCTCCTCCACTCCACAGCCAGCTCAGGGGTAGGCACAAACGACTTGCTTCTCTTGCTACAGGACTCATCTATAATTGGTCCAGAGAGGGCAGGGTTGGTGGTTGGAAGGGTGTGTGTTAAGAGGGAGAGTGGGAGATGGGGGAGGATGGAGACCTGAACTTCAATTAATTAAAGGATCAGAAACATTTTAGCCCACATGTTAAGATTTCCATGTGCCTGCTGACTTCCTCCCTCAGACTACTGAGACATTTATTGAATCACCAGCCTTAGGGCCCAGTGGTACATCCCAGAGGAGGGGGTGGGGTGTGTGAAAATAATTATGTCTTATCCATGTAAAGAGCCTTGAATTACCTCCAGGCTCTTCCTTTTTGTTATTCTGACCAGTTCCTGATGGAGATTGTTGTTATGCCCATTTTTCAAGTTGATAAAGCCCAAGGCTTCATTGGGTCACTGGGAAACCTAGTGAGGGTACCAGAGAGGGTTGGCAGAAGGCTCCCAAGTATAAGTTTATGCATAGGGATTTGAGAGCCTCTAGGCTGAAGCCTAGAAATGTCCTTCCAGATGCTGGGGCTTGGAGAGAACTTGGGACCTGACCCTGGCTCAGTCAAAGGAGTTGTACCTCATGTTCGAGCAGTTTTGTGGGCAGTGGGGGAAACTGAGGCAATGAAAGTAGCAGGAGGAGCTAGCTTCTTCTCATTTGGTTCCAGGGACATCTTCAGAGACTCTTGAGAATTAAATTTGAAGCTAGACACTGACTCGTTCTGGGTTTCCCAATCTGAGTGAGCATCAAACTCCTTTGTTGATCCTGAAGAATAAATGTCATTCTTAGGCTCTACCTCAGAGCTCCAGAGTCCCAGAGTCTGAAGCTAGGAATCTGATTTCAAAAGATTCCCAGAGATTCTGATGCATAGCTTAGGTAGAAGCCACTGATCAGGCTAATTTTCCAGTTGAGGCAGTGATTTAGCCAAAGTCCTATGGTGAGTCAGCATTGGTCTCCCCCTCTGAAGCCTACTTCCCACAGTCATGTATGGGATTCCCAAATCTCACTCCCAGCTGAGAAGGGAAGCATGAGATGTAAGATAAAGTGAGTGAGTCAATACCTTGCCCATATACACACGAACACTGGCTGCCTCAGTTTATCTTTCTCCCCTGCGCTTGTGAATGGCTACCATTTAATGGTTTTTAGTTGGAAGGCAGTTGCAATACTGGAACTCTAGGCATTGGAAATCTGGCATCAGCAGTGCCCAGTGCAATGTTCATTCCTGGCCCAAGAGAAGGTACTTAGTCTGGTGTCAAGTAAGTATCATCCAGCTAGAGAGGAACACAGAGATCAGTTAGAAGGTTTGGTGGGAGCAAAGACATGAGACATGGGGCGCTTACTGGGGGACTGGTATTCAAACCTGGGTCTTCAAACCTGGGTCTTCTACAAGAACAGTCAATGTTCTTAACTGCTGAGCCATCTTTCCAGCCCCCATGTAGACATTCTTGTAAGAGGTAGCTCAGGTTAGAGTGGTAGTAGGTGGATCAGAGGGACATTTGGGTGCCAACATGGACAAGCCTTGCTAATGGCTTGGCTGTAGAGATGAAGGAAGAAGTGAAAATCCAAAATGGCTCTGGATAGTTTTCTGAACCTTAACTATAGTGACCTACTGGATGATGTTAGAGCCATATCCATAAGAGAAGTAGCTGGTTTAGGGGGAAGATGGTGAGCTGTGTTTGAGACACGTTGAATTTAATAGGCCTGGGAGGATATCATGATAGTGATGACCAACAGGCATTTGGACTTAATAAATCTCCAGAAAGATTTCAGTATTAGAGATGTTTGGGGGTGTTCACCACCAGTTCATACCAAGGTGGCTCATAGAGAGTACACATGGCTTCGAAGGCCAGTCACATCATTGAATACAGATGGTGAGGTCAGCAGAAGAATATTCTGAGGAACTATTCATTACATGCTTCTTTGGGATCTCTCTCTCTGTCTCTGTGTGTGTGTGGGGGGGGCAGGGTTTTTTTTTTTTTTGGTCTTTTTTGAGACGGTCTCCCTGTAGTCACAGCTGGCCTGGATTCACTGTGGAGACCAGGCTGGCCTTGAACTCGCAGGGCTCTGCCTGCCTCTGCCTCCCATGTGCTAGGATCAAAGGCGTGCACCACCATGCCCGGCTCCTGTGTGACAGTTTTAAAAACATATCTGCATGGAGCTGAGACCCATTTGACACACTAAGGGTATCTGGCTTTTGCAAAGAACTGCTGGAGTACTCCCGAAAGGCAAATCAAACATTACCAAAGAAAGTTTGTGGGACTCCTTCCCTGATCTCCATGGTAAGGGCGTTTGAGAAGATACATATGGGTTTTTTGAGGAAAGAAGGGGGGGTGTCTTGGGATAGGAATGGTGGTGAATAAGGGGGTGGGGGTAATAGAATTTTTGGAGAGCAGTAGTAGTTGAGATTCCAGGATTGGGTTTGGGAAACATCTCAGATTTGACTCCTAGTCAGCTCAGGCCTTCTAATCAAACAAAATGTAAAGACAAAAGAACTTCCCCAGATAGGATTAAAAGAATTGAAATTTTCAAGTGTAGACGGTTGGAAACACCCCCCCAATCCCCCCACTCCTCAGTCCTTTTAGGTATCCTGTCCAAGGAGGGCCCAACTAGGGCTGCGTGCTCCCTCAAGAGTGAGTAGTAGCTAGACAGACATAAGCCTTGGCTTTCTGGGGCCAGTTAACTAAATGTCTTAGGCAGATGTGTAGCTGGCCAGATACTGACTGGGTGGGGCTAGGACCTGTTTGGAATGAGAACAGTAAACATAGCCTGCCTTTGGCTAGCCCCTCAGCTTTAAGTTCCCTAATGGGGAAAGAGCAGTCACCTTTAGAGCAACATATCCAGCCCTTTGGGGCTCCAGTGTCTAGGTCCTTGAACCTGGAAGGTAATATACCTGCAAAACAAGAAGACAAGGCTGTACAGCACCAACCGAAGGAGCCTCACCGCTCCTGGCTCTGTTGTTGGTTCCTTGTACCTTCAGGCCTCACTTCCCATCTCAGGGTCTTAGTTTCCCCATTTCTTTGTTTGTTTTTTGTTTTTTTGGAGACAGGGTCTCCCTGCAGCCCCAGCAGGCCTGGAACTTGCTATGTAGACCAGGGTGGCATTGAACTCAGAGAGCTGCCTGCCTCTGCCTCCCAAGTGCTGGGACTAAAGGTGTGTGCCACCACGCCCAGCTTAGTTTCCCTGTTTCTAATATTGCTTATTCAATTTGTCTACCATACAATATACGTAGTTCACAATACCTTGTGACCCAATAAGAGAAAGTGGGGAGAAAGGATATTTCCTTAACATGTCTATTGAGTGCCTGTAATGTGTTCTGCTCTGTGCTGTATACATGGTGTCCCTGTCCTCATGGAGTCACATCTAGCAGGAAAGATACACTAAAGGTAATTCCAAGCACAGATGTGGCAGGGACACATGGGGAAGAGGCAGGGAAGACACTGATGTTCAGACTTGAAGGAGGAATACATGTTCAGAGGTGAGGAGAATGGAAAAGCAGTTCAGACTGCAGAACCACATGGGCCAAAGCCCCAGGCGAAAGAAAGCACTTTCGAGGAACAGACAAGAGGCCATTGTGGCTTAAGGATGGGGGTGGGGCAGTGTTCATGACTTAGGTCTTCCTTTTTCCTTTGCTCCACAGTTGGGAGTTCACCTCCAGGCTAGGGTTAGCTTGGCTAGGCTGTGGAGAATACTTTGGACAGGGCCCTGGGGTTGGAGGACACCAGTTAGGAGCTGACACTGTATGGATTCTAGACTTACCACAGAGCCCTATCTGCAGGACTTAGGGACTGACAAGAGAGGAGCGGTAGAGAAAAGGCCAGCCTGACTTGGACAGCTTGGGTGAATGAAGGTGCTTGCTAATGCTGGGGTGGGAATGGCTGGAGGAGGAGGAGCTAAGTACAGCCTGGGGTGAGGGTATAGGTTTTTAGCATACAGTGTCAGGATCCCCAAGACAAGACATCAAGGACAGTACCCAGTAGGCATCAGCTGTGTCTAGAAAGAGTCAGGGCTCCAGAGTCAGGGCAGGAGGGTGAGGAAAACAGGTGTGTGGCTGGAGCTATGAGGGAACAACAACAGGCTCTTCTGGAGCTGGTACATTTTTCCTTTTGGTTGTCTGCACCACTTCCCCTGTAATGCTTCACAGTGGCCCCCAAAGGGAAGGGGTTAAGTCACCAAGAGCAAAAGGCTTCTCTGGAAAGTGGGAAAGGAGGGACTGGCAGGGCTGGCCCCTGGGAGCTGCAGCTGGCATAGAAGCCCTTCCGAAGTAAGGCCAGTGCTGCTGCTGCTGCTGCCGTCGGCCGCTGCCACCTACGCTGCTGCCTCGCTTCCTTCACCTTCCTTGCGCCCCCTCCAGCTTCTTCCTGGCTCTCCTAGTGTGGGCCTCACTACCTAATACATTCCAGGTGTAGACACAGCCCCTCTTCCACCACAGGACAGTAGGGGAGAAGGTTAGAGAAGGTTGGGGGTCTCTCACTGTACATCTTTTAGGGCGAGTCTTCTAGTATCTGGGACTGCTATTCGCTCTGTGGAATTCCTTCATGGACCTTTGGGCCATGCCTCTGGCAGTAATTGGGAGAGGCCCCCCCACTCACCTCTGCCCCCTTTGAAAGTTTTCGTGTGACCTTGCTTCTCTGAGCCAGTTTTCTTATCTATAAAATGGCTCCTGATTCCTACCCCTAGGGCTGTTGTGTGAATTAAATGCCACAGGCAAGTCCCACAGGCCCTGGGCAGGGCACATTTTAACCCTGTTCAAGAGATGGCCCTGGTCTGCCATTTTGCCTGTCTGGGCCTGCATTCCTCAGTGACTTCCATGTTCTGTGTGGACCTCCTTGTTTCTGTATTTCCCTTTATATCTATCTGGGTCTCTGAAACTTTCCTGCCTTCTGCCTCCTTGTCTTTGTCCCAGAATCTTTCTATCAAGGACTGTTTGTTGAGAGAGGCTTTCATGTAGTCCAGGCTGGTCTCAAATTCGCTGTAGCTGAGGCTGTCCTTGAACCCCTGGTCTTCCTGCCTCGACTTCCCATGTGCTAGGATTACAGCCATGTACCACCATCCATAAAAAGATCTTTTCTTCACATAATCCCTCTGTGTATCTAGTTCTCAGATTTGACCAGGCTTCTAGAGGATGGGAGGGAAAATGGGGAGAGAGGTCGCCAGGGTCAAGGTGAAGGTCAGAGGGATCATCCTTCTAGTAGCTTTATCCTCATTGGGAGGGGAATCCCAGCCAGCGTGGCAACCCCAGCACTGGGTAATTACTGCCCCCAGTGCTCCCAGCTGCAGCTCCACTCCCTCTCTTCCTGTCCTCTGAAGTCCCCAGCTCCTCCCAGGGGTGGAACCACCCCCCCATCCTTTTCTGGCCTTTGGTCCGGAGAAGCTGGGAGGAGGTGGCCAGGCCTCACGGCAATCAGGCAAATGGAAGAGGGATGGGCCGCTTGTGCTCATATGTGGCTGTGGTATGTGTGTCACGTGTGCCTAGCTTCTTGACTATCTTTGTCCCCATGGGTCTGTTTTGTGTGTCTTAATGTTTGTTTGTTTTTTCTTTATGCTTGAGTGTAAGTTTGCCTGTGTCTGTATATATCCATGTGTGTCTTTGTACCGGCATGTGTCTTGCATTCCAGATTATGTCTCTTGGCTCCATTTTAGCCCATGGAGTTTTCTAGCTGTTCTGTTGAGGTGGGGGGCATCTGCCTGTCTTTATCTGTTTTCTGTGCCTGTGACTCTGTGTCCCTATAGGTCAATGTCCTGATAGTGGTGGCTGGAGTTAGGATCAGGGGTTGCCCACCTGCATCTTTTGGCTTCTCCTACCACTTCTTCCTACTCTGGAGCCTTCTTGAAAATCCAGCACACTTTGTCCTTTAACCACACACCCTTCTAAGTATCCACGTCTGTCTACTTTCTTCCCTTGTCTGTAGGACCATCCTGAGTCCATTTATGTATGAAATAAAAAAATACTGTATCCTGGATAGCTCAACTTAGAACCACTCCTTTAGAAAGTCTTCTTCCTCTTCCCTCCAAATATGATTTCTTCTGCAACTCAGCAAACATTCACAGGAAATGTGCTCTGTGACTGCACATAGACACATTTGGGATCTAGTCCCAGCTCAGTTGCTTCTAGCTGTGTATGTCAAGTCAGTTATTTTGCTGCTTTGTGCCTCTGTCTTTTTTTATGTGTAAAATGGAAAAATATCTCACAGAGTTATTAGGAGGATGCCATGGGAAAGTGTCAAAACAGTGCTGACTTAGAATAGGTGTTCAATAAACAGTTGAATTCCATTACCTCACATTTTGTATTAAAAAAATCTACAACATGGAGCTGGGGATGTTGCTCAGTTAGCATGCTTGCTAAGCATGCACAAAACCCTGGGTTCCATACCCAGCATCATGTAAAGCAGGTATGGTGGTGCATATCTGTGATCCCAGAAAAAAAAGTCTGTGATTTTTTTTGGGGGGGGGACTATTTTTGAGACAGTGTCTCCCTGTAGCCTCAGCTGTCCTGGAACTCTATGTAGACCAGGCTGGCCTTGATCTCACAGAGATCCACCTGCCTCTACCTCCCAAGTGCTGGGATTAAAGGTGTGCACCATGCCCAGTTGATAAATATTTCTCCTTTGTCACTCCTTCACTTATAGTCAGGCCATCTACTTTACAAATGGGTTTCTGTAGAATTTTCACTTTACAGACTGTCCCCCTACTTTGAGAAGTCTCTTCTATTTTACAGAAAATTTTCATTTTACAGAAGGGACCTTTAAAAAAAAACAAAGGGAGTAGGAGGCAGGAAGACAAGGAATTTAAGGTCCTCCTTAGCTACATAGTACTTTCAAGGCCAGCCTGGACTACTTGAGACCCTGTCTTTAAAAAAAAAAAGCCTATAGGTGGTGCATACCTGTAATCCCAGTGCTTAGGTGACTGAGGCAAGGGAGTCACCCTGAATTTGAGGTCATCCTGGGCTGCAGAATGAGTTCTACATCAGCCTGGGCTATATAACGAGACCCTGTCTCATAAAAATAAAAAAATCAAAGAGAACGTTTACAGAAAGTCTTTCTGTTCTGTGGGACACAGTGTTTAGGAAGCCCCTTGTTTGCCACATGGCTTCCACTTTCAAAAAGTGTCTTCACACTGCAGAAAGTGCCCTGTTTTTCTGCAGAGCCCTTATAATCAGAAAACTAGTAGACTTCAGGGAAGGAACAGCTGGACTGCACTCAAGATTCTTATAAACAGCACATTTCACATTTGACAGATCTTTGTGCTTGAACTTTCAGGAGGAACATGTTCCAGAGCAAATGAGGTCTGGGTACAGTCTTACATTGAAGGTGGACTGAGACAGTGGGGCTGATACTCATTCATGTTCAAGAGGGAGGTGGGCAAAGCAGACAAAGGTATGCTTTCAGCCTTCCCTTTTTTTCTCGAGCTGAGAGGCTCCCCTCCTCCCCATAAGGACCTAGCTTCCCCAAAGTTACTTTACTTTTTGCTGTTCTTTCTTCTCCACTCCGTCTGATCCCTTTTCGTATTCCACTCCAACCTCAGAAATTCCAGCTGTCCCTAGGGAGTACCTCTTAGCTTGGAAAGACAAAAATTTGGGAGCTGTTAAGTGAAGTAAAGTTTGCATCATCCTTGAGGAGGCCTGACTGCTGGGGCTATCTTCTGCTCTCCTCAGCTCTCACCAGTTCCTTGTAATGAACAGCACACATGTATTCCCCCCAGTTGGCAAATGGTGAAACTGGTGTCCAGAACTGTGAAGCTATTTGCCCCAGGTTACCAGACAGTTAACTGCCAAGGCCCAGTCTTCAGCTCTAATAGCTGTCTTGAGATTAAGCCAAGGCTAAAGCTGGGAGAAGGGAGACAGGATGCTGCTGGCCAGGGAAGTGGAGAGAGCTGGCAGCTGAAATTTCCAGAAAGAGGTAAGGGAGAACAAAGTATGGTCTGGTTCCTGTGAAAATGGGCCATAGGAGGAGTCTTTGTCCTCAAATTCAGCTGTAAGCTGGACCTGCTCTGCCATATAAACCCAAAAGTATGTGCTGAGGGCACCTTCCAGGAAGGGGCATGCTGCAACCAAAACAATTTTTGAATAATTTTGTTATTTAAGAAAATAGATTTGGGTGTTTATTCATTTTTATTTCATGTGTATGTTTTGCCTGCAATGTATGTAAGTGCACCCATGCATACAGTGCCCATGGAGGCTAGAAGAGGGGGTCAGAGCTTCTGGAACTAGAGTTAGAGGTGGTTGTGAGCTGCCATGTGGGTGCTGGGCACCAAACCCTGATCCTCTGCAAGAGCAATGAGTGCTCTTAACCTCTGAGCCCTCTTGCCAAGCCCTGATTTTTGCTTTTTAAAAAATTTATTTTTATTTTTTGTGTATGAGTGTATTGTCTACATGTGTGTAAATGCACCCATGTTGTACGGTGCCCACAGAGGTCAGAAGAGGGTGTTGGATTCCCTTGGAACTGGAGTTACCAATGGTTGTTAGCTGCCACATGGGTACTGGGAACTGACCAGGCTCCTCTGCAAGAGCAACCAGTGCTCTTAACTGCTGAGCCACCTTTCCAGCCCCTTTTACTGTTTTTTTAAATGGGAAAATCCATAACTAAGCTACACACTTCTTGACACATATTTTATACTTCTATATTGCTTGTCTTTTGAATAGTATTTGAATGGGGGAGATGGGAGCCATTGTTTTTTTACTGCCTGGCTGTGTCTTATAGAAGTCCTGCCCTTCTGTAGGCTGAAGATATGCGAGATGCTGGATTCTATGTCTCTGCTGACTTTGCTTATGTTTGTCATTGTAGTTTTGTGCTAGGTAGCAATCTGTGGCCTGTGGGTTTATTTATCTGTATGTATGTTTTGTGTCTTTGTAGATGTGTTTTTTTTTTTTTTTGGTTTTCAAGTTTAGCCCACACTGCTCAGTGTGTGTGTTGGGGGATACTATGTTCTTTTCCTTCACTATCTCATAGACTTCTCTAAAAGGAGAGAGCTACTGTTATTATGTTTTCTACATAAGAAAGCTGAGGCTTAGATAAATGGGAGCTGGGTCCGCTTAGCTAGTAAAACAGTGGTGATGGGATTTAAACTAGGGTCTGTGTAGTTCTCAAGCCAACTGACCAAATGTAAGTGCTGCAGTACCTTAATTCATACAGCCCAGTCAGTGATCATGGTGGCACCACTTTTGTTTGGAATAGTCAAGTACCATGGTTTTTAAATTATTGACTCTCCCTCCCTCCCTC
>NW_008342711.1:17111-64826 GCF_000622305.1 Nannospalax galili | reverse complement strand
CCCTCCCTCCCTCCCTCCCTCCCTCCCTTTTGTGGTACTAGGGATGGGACCCAGGGCTTCATGCATGGTAGACCTGTGCTGTACCACTGAACTCCAACTCTAACTCATTTTTTTCTTTTTTTCTTTTTTACATAGGGTCTGACTCTATAGCCCAGGCTGGCCTGGAACTTACCATCTTCTTTTTAAAATTTATTTTTATTTTGTGTGTATGAGTGTTTTACCTGCATGTAAGTGTACCACATGCATACATTATCCACAGAGGTCAGAAGAAGTCATCAGACCTCCTGGAACTGGAGTTATAGGCACTTGTAAGCTGCCATATGGATGCTGGGAAACTAACCCCAGGCCTCTATAGGAGCAGCAAGTGCTCTTAATTGCTGAGGCATCTCTCCAGGCCCATGGATAATGTGTACTGCTTTATTTTTTATTTTATTTTATTCTGAGACAGGGTCTCTCTGTGTAGTCCTGGATGACCTGGAACTCGATATGTAGCCTAGGATGGCTTCCAACTCACCGAGTTATGCCTGCCTCTACCTCCCAAGTGCTGGGATTAAATGTGTGCTATGCCTGGCTTCACCGTCTTCTTGCCTCAATCTCCTAGGTGCTAGAATTATAGGCATGAGCCATTACATGTAGCATAATCTTTTTAAAAAAAATAATACCAGATTCAAGCCAGATAAGGTGGCACATGCCTGTAATTCCAACACTCAGGAGGCTGAGGTAGGAAGATGGCTAAAAGTTCAAGGCTAGCTTGGGCTATATACAAGGTTACAGGCACATCTGGACTACATAATGAGACCCTGTCTTTAAAATGTACACACATTTACAGCCCCTAGCCTGCTTGAGGCTATTTATAAATGAGACAAGAATCCGGGGTGCAAGGGGTTGAGGATGATTGCCAGGTGTGCTTTTAGGCCTCATTCTGCCATCCCTGCCAAGATTAACCTGTAAAAGACACAGATTCTCAGATGTATAGCAAGCAAAATTTTTAGTACAAATTGAGCATTCTTAATCTGAAATCGAAAGTGCTGCCAAATTCAAATTTTACAGTTTCAGATTATTGATGATCAACTGGTAAGGTTTATGCAAAATTCTAAAGTACAAAAACTCCAAAATCTGAACTATTTCTGGCTCAAAGCATTTTGGATAAGGGACACTTAACTTATGCACTATAGTAACCTTTTAGTACAAATGTACACAAGACATGCTTATACTAAGATTTATTCATTATTTATGTGAACCTCTTGTCTTGAAGATCGGTAGGGTAAGGGTCAAGATTGCTATTTCTTGATAAAGTTCAATGGTAAAGTGCTTGCCTATCATGTGCTGAGTTACATCTCTAACACTATACATACAAAACATTGGCCACACAACCACTTGAGGGCCTAGACGGTGTAGAGGTAGAGCAAGAGGATTATATACCCACCTGCACAGTTGAACTGGGAACATTTGGGCATTCTTAGGGTGCTCAGGGTATATGATTCCTGTCAGTCTTGAGACATTTGGGAGTCTCTTTGTGGTTGTATGTATGCACATCGTGCTTTACACATTGCATCTCTTTATGCAAGGTGGCTCTGTGGTACTCTTTGGGTCTTTGAGAGCTATGCACAGTTGGTGTGTAGCTGTGGTGTTGTAGGATTTGATGGTGACTCTTTGTATGTGAGAGACAGTTGAACTCTGTGACCCAGTGGTGGATGGGACAGTGCTGGTAGAGTACCTTGATAGGGGTGTGGATATGGGTACATATGTGTCAGCAGATGTTGTAGATTATCAACCGTAAGAAAAGTAGGCTGGAGAAAACCAATGTAGGACCTAGGTGGACGAGGGCGGAGTGGGGAAATAGGAAAGGCTTTGTTTTTAGAAAGGAGGAGGTAGGTCCTACTTTGGCAGCCCCCTGAGGGCAGGAACTGGGTTTCCTTATTCTCCTCAGCCCAGTGTCTAGCACTCTATGAAATACAGTCAGCTTACCAAACTAAGCTGAGGGAAGCCTGAAAGTGCAGAGGGGCCATGAGGAGCCAGAGAGATCTAGTGAAGAAGTTTCTGTTTTCCCGTAGGTAGTAGGGAATTATGGAAAGCTCTTGTGAAGGCAAGTTGTGTGATCTTACCTAGACTAAAAGAAGATGCCACCAAGAAAGAGCAAGCCCTGGAGTAAATGGAGTCACTGAGGGAAAACTATGAGGATGTGTATACCAAGGGATAGAAGGAGCATATAGAAGTAGGAGGCAGGGCAGGGCATGGTGGTGCACACCTTTAATCCCAGCACTTGGGAGGTAGAGGCAGGCAGATCTCTGAGATGGAGGCCAGCCTAGTCTATGTAGTGTGTTCTGGGCCATATGGGACTACAGTGAGACCTTGTCTCAAAAAAGAAATAGGAGGCAAGAATGTTGAATCTTTTTCCCCCTTAGTGGAACCTTGCCAGGTTCTTGGCCATACCCATACTCCTGAACTGAAATCCTGTTGTTCATCTCCATTTGGGCAGGGTTGGGGGTATCCATTTCACTAATCACACTGCAATATGTGACTTCCAAAGCACCTGTCTCTTGGGGCTCCCTTTTTATCCAATTTCTCCTTGGAGAGCAGCATTAGAAAAAGAGCTCAGGCCAGAACCAGTCTGCCATTACCTTATTGTATGACCTTGAGCTAGTAGCTGCCTCTTTCTCGGCACAAGAATCTAGACAGAAAATCCCTGCCTCCCTCCATCTGAGACTCCAGAGTATCCCTGAATCTGTGAATGTCATTTAGCTATCTATTCAGTAGGGCTGCCTGCAAGGAGGTAGAGAGAAGGCAGGGGCAGTCTGTGAGTTCCCATGTGTAAGGGCAGAGTAGAGGATAAGCCATAGAGAGTAACTACCCTGCTCTGAAAAGCAGCAGAGGAACATTAGGACAGAAGCCAGCCTTACAGGAGCTCTGTTATCCAGCTACCGAGTGATTTAGAGGGGAGAGCTTGTCTTGGGCCCCTCACCTACTGAGGTGTGAGGGGTTGGGAAACAGATGGGGAGCCCCAGGGCTCTGGCACCTGTGTGTATCTACAGGGGTCTTTGTGGTGGTGTGCTAGCTTGGCTTTTGCTCACTAGCTTTCTGGCCACCATCCTTACTTTCTCTGGTGCTGTGTCTTTGCAACTGTGTTTTACGCTTGTGCCCACCCTTCAGGTGATTCATCATCCTCAGCTCATGCCCAGGGGGAAGACAGGGCAGGGCCAGCTAGGATGTGCTGAGCAGGGCAGGATAAGAGGGCCAGAGGTGAGGAGAGGAGCACCTCTGCACAGGCTGGGCCCTGCCTGCTTAGGTGGGAAGGTAAGGGAGGAGACTGTACCCAAAGCTAGGTACAAGATGGAGGAAATGCACTGAGTCCAAGACCCAGGGCACATGTTCCCTCAAGGCTAGGAAGGGTCCTTGACTACCTAACCAGGCTGTAGCCAGGATGGGGTCAGGAGTCCAGGGAGGTGTCTAGAACCCTGTGGTTGTGGTTCCCTCCAGTGCCACAAGACCTAAAATCCCCTATAACTCTTTCTATCTGTGTGACCTTCTAAGGAAGGGTATGGGTGTTTCAGTATGTGTGGCACCTGTGTGGGGACAGCATGTGGCACTTTATTTAGAACAGAATGAGGCAAATGCCCTCTGTTTGTGTCTGTGTTTATATCACTGGTCTAAGACCCTCAGATACTATCCATGCAGATGCTCATTTCAGGGTTATGACAGTTATTAAATGTGTTTGATTTTATGTCCATGTTTGTGGGTATGTGATAGCTTGTGATACTATGCTGTTTAACTATTTGTGGGTTTTTTTTATGGTTCAAGTGTGTTGCCTGCATGTATGTAAGTGCACCTGTGTCGTGTAATGCCCACAGAGGTCAGAAGAGAGCATTAGATTCCCTGGAACTGGAGTTAACAGACGGTTGCTAGCCACCATGTAGATGCTAGGAACTGAATTCAGCTCCTCTGCAAGAGCAGCCAGTGCTCTTTATAGCTGGGCCATATCTCCAGCCCCCTATTTGTGGTTTTTTTTCTGATCTGGTATAATAGATCCTAATAAATAATAGCTCTTTGTATATAAGTGTGTTCGTAGGTATGCAGAGGCACATTGTGGTGTTTATACCACTTCACGACCCTGCAATTTGAGATACAATGTAAATGACACTTGTAACTTAGTGGAACTATGTTTGAGTGATATACAGTAACGTATAAAGTTGTATGTTACGTGGTTCAGTGATTTTCTTGTGAAATGGCAGAACTGCTATTGTGTGACTGTGTCTTTGTGACTGGACTTGACCCTATTGCTGGTGTGTATGATTCTGTTGTACTGTGTGGAATTCTGTGTATATGTGGAATTGTAGCTGTTGGTCTTTGCACTTGTGTGTGACCAGGCTTTCAGGAGGGTGAAGACATATGTTTACCTATTTGAATTTGTGTGACCCTGCAGTTGTGTGAAGTACTGTAAATACTTGTCCTTTTGTGACTAAATGGACCCATTTGTGACTGTCCATTTATAAGACTGTGACACAGGGTAAAAGAACCTTTGTGGCTATGAGAGGCCGTGTGGCTATGGCACAGTGTAACTCACACCATGTGCTAGTGATCGCTTTAGGAACTCTTGTTGGTTGTTTATTTGATTGGGTTGAGTTTGGTCTTCACTGTGTACCCCGATCTAGCCTGAAACTGGAAATGCCTGTGCTCATAGGCATTCCTGGTGCTCCATGAACTCTTGACTAGTGCTGTCTCTCTCTTGTCCTCACACCTGCTTACCTGCATCTCTCCCCATACATTGCTTTTCATGGCTCCCTTGACCAGAGGATAGATGACCAGCTCCTCAGTTTTGGCATCCAAGACTTTCCCCTTCCTCCCTGACCCTACCTGACTTTTATCATCTGAGGCAACCCCAGCATCCTGCCCAGCCATAACAATAGAAGTTCCATTTCCTTCCTTTGGGGCATGTCCATCCTGGGGGGGGGGGTGTCCCCCACTGCTTCCCCAAACTAAATCTTCCCTTGTATGACCCATCAATTCTTCCATGGCCCCAAACAAGTGGGTTTAGGGCCCCTATATTAAGGAAGTAGAGAAAGTATGAAAAGGGAGTCCTTTTTCTGAATTTTCTACTTGCTGTTTTGAAGTGTTCTTATTTACCTGAACCCTGGAGGTGGTATGGATGCAGGTGGATGTGGTTGTGGAAGTAGAGGAAGGTAATAGAAATTGGTGAGGCACTGGGATTTTAAGAAGCAAGATGTTTGTTCATGAAAATAGCTTCATCAGTGTGTATATATGCACATGCATTGGGGATGGAACCCAGGCCTTACACATGCTAAGCAGGTGTAAGATCAACTGAGCTAACGTTTTAGCTCCAAGTTTAATCATTTTAAGGGCACTCAGCTGTACAAAATTGTAGACAAGACAGTTCAGGCATTCTTAGCTGGAGAGATGGCTCAGCAGTTGGTTTCTGGCACTCACACGGCAGCTCACAACAGCCCATAACTTCAGTTCCAAGGATTGCACGCTCTCTTCTGGCCTCCATGGACACCACACATACACATGGTGCACTTACATACATGCAAGTGAATCACTCATACTACATATTTAAAAAGAGAAATGAGGGGCTGAAGGGGTGGCTCAGTGATTAAGAACACTTGCTGTTCTTCCAGAGGACGTGGGTTCAATTCACAGCACCCATATGGCAGCTAACAGGTGTCCGTAACTCCAGTTCCAGGGGATCCGACACCCTCTTCTGGCCTCTGCAGGCATTGCATATACATGGTGCACTTATATACATGCAGGCAACACTCATAGGCATAAAATAAAAATAATAAAATATATTTTTTAAAAAGAGCAAGAAATGGGATGAAGAAGCTAGGTGTGGTGTGGCTCATGCCTGTAATCCTGGCACTTGGAAGGCTGAAGAAAGAGTATTCCTATGAGTTTTGAGTTCAGCTTGGGCTACGAGTAAGACCCTGTCTCAAAAACAAACAGGGCTAGAGAGATGGCTCAATGGTTAAGGACAGTGGCTGCTCTTGTAGAGAACCCGGGTTTGGTTCCCAGTCCACCATGGAAGCTAACAACCATCCCTAACTACAGTTCCAGGGGATCTGACCTTCTTCTGGCTTCTGCAGGCATTACACACATGGGTGCACTTACATATATGCAGGAAAAAACACACACATAAAAATAAATAAAAAATAAAAACAAATAATAACATATAGTAGGATGAAGAATGGTTTGTGCCAAGCATGCCCATTGATGCTGTTTAAAGAGCTACAGACATGTACACAAACTTTAGGGTGCTCTCTTATACCCTGCTTGAACTCCCTAGTTTGGAGTCCTTAATTACCTGCATTCCATGGCGATATGCATGGAATCAGTGTGTTAATCACAGAGCACTATTATCTCTTGATGAAAATAGCCTGTGATAAGGACTTCTTGGCAAAGCAATATGGCCAGTAAAGGGCTCAGAGAAGTCTAGCTCTAGATGCTTGCTAAGGTATGTTTCTCCATAGTCTCCCTTGGGGTAAAATCAGTCGCTTCACATCTAGTTTCTTCTTTTCTGCAGGGCTGCATCAGGGAAACCGGATCCTGGTGAAAAGTTTGTCCCTTGACCCTGGCCAGAACCTTGAGCCTCATCCAGAAGGCCCCCAGCGGCTTCGTTCAGACCCAGGCCCCCCCACTGAGACCCCCAGCCAGCGTCCTTCGCCATTGAAGCGGGCACCAGGCCCAAAGCCACAGGGTAAGTGCTTCCATAAAGAGTAGAGAAATCGATCAGCAGAGTGCACAGAGGAAAGAAGAAATTAATGGATGACCAAAGAAGAAGGAGGCACCATGGTCTTGAGGCAGTAATACCTACCTAGTGGGCAGAAAGGTGTTGCCTGGGGTAATATATGCTACTGGGACCTAACCTCAGTCCCACTCTGTGCCTACCTTAAGCAAAACAAAACAACAGCAACAACAAAAAAACAGCCAAGCATGGTGGCACAAATCTAATATTCCCAGCACTCCAGAGGCTGAGGCAGGAAAATTGCTGTGAACTTGAGGTCAGTTGGGGCTATATAACTAGTACCAGGCCAGTCAGGGCTATATAACAAGACCCCAAAACAAATAAACAAAACCAACCGAGTAACATTGGTAGGGGATGTAGCTTAATGGAAGAAAGTGTTTGCCTGGCATGTATAGATACAATAAAGAAAAATCTGGGGGTTTTGGAATTAGGTATAGCCTGGCCATCATAACTACCTCCAAATCCAGTTCATTAACATTTCCTCTCTTCCCATTCATCTCTCAAGTTCCCCCAAAGCCCAGCTACCTGCAGATGCCCCGGATACTTCCCCCACCTGAGCCCATTCCTCCTCCACCATCACGCCCACTGCCTGCAGACCCCCGAGTAGCCAAGGGTCTTGCCCCCAGAGCTGAGGCCAGCACTAATTCTGCAGCAGTGTCTTCACTGATTGAGAAGTTTGAAAGGTGAGTCTGGTCCCTACAGGACCCTGTGAGGGAAGGGTGGATCTGGGACAGAAAGGGATAGCTGTAGGAGAGGCCTCTCAGTCCAGCTCATACCCTGCCTCCGTGTGTATCCACCACCCACCTCAGAGAGCCTGTGATTGTCGCCTCGGATAGGCCAGCCCCTGGCCCCTGCCCAGGTCCCCCAGAGCCAGCAATGTTGCCACAGCCACCCCCGCAGCCAACAGTGTCCCAGCTCCCTGAGGGTGAGGCCTCCCGCTGCCTGTTCCTGCTGGCTCCTGGGCCCCGGGATGGTGAGAAGGTGCCCAACCGGGACAGCGGCATTGACAGCATCAGCTCGCCATCCAACAGTGAAGAGACCTGCTTCGTCAGTGATGACGGGCCCCCCAGCCACAGTCTCTGTCCCGGGCCCCCTGCCCTGGCCAGTGTGCCTGTTGCTTTGGCCGATCCCCACCGGCCCGGCTCCCAGGAGGTTGACAGTGACCTGGAAGAGGAGGACGAGGAGGAGGAGGAGGAGGTAGAAGAGAAGCTCAGAAAGGAGAGTACAGAAGCAATGTGAAGAGAAAGGGGAGGAAGCAGATGAAGGAGAATAAAGAGGAGGAGGAGGAGGAGGAGGAGGAGGAGGAGGAAGAGAAGGACAGAGAAATTCCAGTGTCCCCGCTGGAGAGACAGGAGTCTGTGGAGGTATTGACCTATGTTCCTCAAGAGGCAGGATCATGCAGAGAAAACAGGAGCCTGCCTGGCTTTTGGGCTTGCTTCTTTCCCTAGCTTGGTATTTCTCAAAACAGGGCATTGTTCCCATTTCATCTACTTAGGTTTCTTGGTTTCCTAGTATGAAATACCAGTAGTAAAACGCTGTTCCTCTCCAAAATTACTGCAACCACCAAATGGCCATGCCCCATTCCAAATGCCCACTAGGAAGGTGGTTCCACTTTTATCAGAGAACCAATGGATGGGACTCAGTTTTTTAATAACTCAGTAGCCGTGTGATATTGGGTAAGTCTCTTCCCTCTTCACTCCTCATTACAAGCCTCAGTTTCCTTGCTTCTATGACAGAAAGTCTCACATGCCAGAAAGACTTCTCAGCAACTGTAGGAGGGGCACAGAGCCAGAGCCCCTAAGGGGCCTGAAGCTGTTGATGTTTGGGAACTCTTTCTGTACCCTGTCCACTTAACATTTCTTCAGAAGGCATCCTTGCACTCAAGTAAGGTCTCAGTCGGAATACCAGCTCTGCCAGGACCAAGCTCAAGTGTGGGGGCTGAGATGAAAGGTACTCAGCAAGTGGGTATCCAGTGAGTAGGAAAGTAGGCCAACAGGCAGAGTCTTAGACATTTTTATACTTTTGTGCTTTTCTCACACCCCACTGCCTTTGCTGACAGTGA
The DNA here is from genome assembly GCF_000622305.1 of Nannospalax galili. Lineage (NCBI taxonomy): Eukaryota > Metazoa > Chordata > Mammalia > Rodentia > Spalacidae > Nannospalax > Nannospalax galili. Next base: position 56,007 of record NW_008342711.1, on the reverse strand, counting down.
ACTGAATGGAAGAATAAATAGCTGATATTTAGAGACTATAATCTTCAGTCTGTTCTGTTTTTATTTATAGGAAATCTTTTAGGGCTGGGAGTATGGCTCAGTGATAGTGCACTTGCCTAGCATATATGAGGCCCTGAAGTTGATCTCCAGCATTACAAAGTTAAATAATTTAATTTAATGAAATCATTTAATTGTCTCCATTACAAATGGACGTAGGTCCTGTTATTATCAGTATTTATAGATAGGGACACTTAAATACAGAGAAATTTTAAAACTTAGGCACGCTAGTGAATGGTAGAGCTGGGATTTGAATCCAGAAAGTCTGACGGCTTGGTTCTCATGTTTAGCCATGAAACTGTTCAGTGAGTAGATAAAGCAGTTTAATGGGTATTATGAGTAGCTGCATAATGGAATTCATGCCATCATAATTTAGGAGCAAGCTTTTTAATTGGGAGTCAGGGATGCAGCTGTGGGGAACATGGAGAGTCATGTTGGGGTTATCGCTGGGTTGCATTAGGCTGACAGCAATATGTGAGCTCTTCTAGAATTCTAGGGGATCCAGGCATGGTGATATTTGCCTGTAGTTCCAGCTACTGGGGAGGCTGAGGCAGAAGGATCACTTTAGTCCAAGAATTTGAGGCTACTCTGAGCCGCATAGCAACACCTGATAAATGAGTGAAGGAAGAAGAAAGGGAAGGAGGGAGGGAGGTGTGAGGGAGGAGAAAAGGATCGCTGGAGCTTGGGTTAGAGTTAGGATAGAGGTGATGGATCAAGGGTCACTTTTCCTTTCCAGCTGACTGTGCAGCAGAAGGTGTTCCACATTGCCAATGAACTCCTGCAAACTGAGAAGGCCTATGTTTCCAGGCTTCATCTCCTGGATCAGGTGAATGGCCCCTCTGGGGTCTCAGCACCCTAGGACCTGGTAGGTAGGTTCCAAAGAGGAAATGACAGGGCCTGAGCCTAACCCCACCATTGGGAGCAGAATGCAGAGGTGGTAAAGGTTCTGGCTCACCTTGAAGCCAACTTGTCCCTGAAGCCAGCCAGCCCTGATTATGATCCGAAGTTTGATCCTCATTCCTTACCCTTAACAGGTATACGAGCCCTGATTGTGACTCTGACACTACTGCTGACTCCCTGACATCTTGACCCTCGTTCTGACTCTTCCTTGACCCCCCATTAGATGCAGTAGAATTCTTAGGAGTAGGAATTTTTTTTTTCGTCACTGTTCCATCCTAACCTCTAGGACAGTGCCTTACATACAGTAGACACCCATAAATATTTGTTAAAATAAATGGATCCAATTTCAACTTTCTCTCAGACCCTGAATTTACTTCTGACTTTGACTCAGGTCCTGTCTTGGCACTGTTCCGATTTCTAACCCCAGGTCCTAATCTTAGTAACCCCAGTTCTCTGTATTTTCTCTTCAGTCTTAAGACCAATGCTAACCCCAGAGTCCTACAAAGCTGCCCACAAATACTGCCCTCACCTGCAAGCTGCCCTTTTCCCTAGCTAAGCCCCAGTCCCAGTTGGGCTGAGCACTCCTGCCTTGTTCCACAGGTGTTCTGTGCCCGGCTGCTGGAAGAAGCTCGGAACCGCAGTTCCTTCCCTGCCGATGTTGTTCACGGCATCTTCTCTAATATCTGCTCCATCTATTGCTTCCACCAGCAGTTCCTGCTGCCTGAGCTAGAGAAGCGCATGGAGGAATGGTGAGGGACCCCAGAGCCAGGCTGCTTACTCTGCTGTCCACCTGCATGCCAAGCTCAGGCTCAGATAGCATTACATAGCATTACATCTCTAGCATCATAAAAATAAGTTCATTCCTGCCTACCTTCTCTTTGGCAAAAAGATTCAGTCCCAACATCTGCCTTCTAGGCCCTCCCAATCTAATGTGGAACACAGACCAGGACCTAGAATGCTATAGCAGAATAACAGCCCTTAAGAATATGAGAAGTCCAATAAGATGGCTCAGTGGATAAAAGTGCTTGATGCACAAATGGGGCAACCAGAGCTTGATCCCTGGAACCCATATAACGTAGAAGGAAAGAACAGATTCAGACTCCATAAAGTTGTCCATTGACCTTCTCACACATGCTGTGGCATGTGTGCACTTGCATTCACAATATCATACACATACATAGTAATAATAATAAACTTAAGACTATAAGCCAAGTGTGGTGACGCACACCTTTAATCCCAGCAGAGACAGGCGGAACTCCCTGAGATCAAGGCCAGTCTGGTCTACATAGTGAGTTCCAGGCTAGCTGGAGCTACAGGGAGACCCTGTCTCAAAAAACAAGAAACATGGGGCTGGAGAGATCGCTCAGTGGTTAAGAACACTGGTTGTTCTTGCAGAAGACCCGGGTTCAAATCCCAGCACCCACATGGCAGCTAACTCCAGTCCCAGGGGATCCGATAGCCTCTTCTGTCCTCCAAGGGCATTGCACGACATGGGTGCACTTACCTACATGCAGGCAATACACCCATACATATAAAATAAAAATAATAAATAAAATGTTTTAAAAAGTTTAAAAAAGCTGGGCGTGGTGGCGCACGCCTTTAATCCCAGCACTTGGGAGGCAGAGGCAGGTGGATCTCTGTGAGTTCGAGGCCAGCCTGGTCTACATAGTGAGTTCCAGGCCAGCTGGGGCTACAGGGAGACCCTGTCTCAGAGTTTGAGATCAAGCTGGGATGGTAGTGCATGCTTGTGATCCCAGTACTAAGGAGTCTGGCAGGAGATCAGTGTGTTTGAGGCCAACTTCCACTACATAGTGAGACCCTGTCTCAAAACAAACAAGCAAGCAAAAAGACTATATGGTTAAGAGCTAAAGTAGCTAGGTTCAGATTTTTCCTCTGCCAGTTGTCTAATTTAAGCAAGTTTCTTAAGCTGCTGTGCCTTGCCTTCCTCATCTTTATTTTATTCATGCTAGGCAAGTGCTCTACCACTGAGCTGTACTCAAAACTTTCCTTACCTTTAAAAGGGTGATAATAAGGGCCTACCTTGTAAGGTTATTTTAAGGATTAAATGTAGTAATATATGTTGAGAGCTCAGAACACTTTCTGGCATTATAAATGTTTGAAGATTGTGAGGTGCTGGTTTTGTTTTGTTTTGTTTTGAGATTAGGGTCTCACTATGTACACCAGCTCGCTATCCTTAAACTCATAAAGATCCACTTGCTTCTGCCTCCCAAATGTTGGGATTAAAGACACATACCACCATGCCTGGCCAAGCTGCTGCTTTTATCAGTGCTATGATGAAAATGAGAATGGGAGACTGGAGATACAGACTAATGAACCAATATATATATCCTAGGGGTAAAGAAGAATTTCAGGAGGAGCTAATACATGAGGGGGCATGGTTTACACGCCTGCTCCAGCCTTCAGGTTCTCTTCTTCCAATCTGGCCTTTAGAGATCACATCACCTGCTTGAATGGTCTTCATAAACAACAACCAGACCATATATCACTACCTGCTTAAAATTGTCTCCATGTTTCCTGCACTCACAGGATAAAGTGTGTCTCTTTCACGAGATTGTGACTACAGAGGGCTGGCATAAAGCCTAGTTCCCATATCGCCCCACCATCCTGTGACCCGAAGTTCAACAAGAACTGGTTACTTTGCCTACTCTACCAGACAGTGAGGCTCTCAGGGCTTGACTGGGTATGACTCAGTACTGTGTTTCTAGAAGCACAAGACTGGGCACAGAATCAGTAATCAGTATATGAGTGGCCCTCAACAGTCAGGTGAGAGTATGTGTTCCAGGACATGGAGCAGAGTTGGGTCAGGTGTCTCCCAGGCTATGGTTCTGAGTCAAACTGGGTCTTTCAGCCTAATTGGCCTGTAATATATAAGCAGCATTCCCAAATAAGCAGACTATCGAGAAATGACTTTTTTGGACTAACATGAGAGCAGTCTTCCTGAGACTGGAGACTTGTGATTGGAGACCTGTTGGGGGATCATATGATCATGTCAGTCCCTTCTTCTACTCTAGGGACCGCTACCCACGCATCGGTGACATCCTTCAGAAGCTGGCACCCTTCCTTAAGATGTATGGCGAGTACGTGAAAAACTTCGACCGGGCTGTAGAGCTGGTTAACACTTGGACAGAGCGCTCTACTCAGTTTAAAGTCATCATCCATGAAGTGCAGGTAAGTGTTGAAATTAGATGGATCAGGTTGTAGGAGGAGAGGTGTACAGGGACTTGGGGTAGGTCTTTAACGAGACCTGAGATTCTCTGCTTCTGTCTGTCACAGAAGGAGGAAGCCTGTGGCAACCTGACCTTGCAGCACCACATGCTGGAGCCAGTGCAGCGCATCCCTCGCTATGAGCTACTTCTCAAGGACTATCTGTTAAAGCTGCCTCATGGGTCCCCGGACAGCAAGGATGCCCAGAGTGAGTGTGCACCCCCAGGCCCTGCCCTGCTCCTCAACACTGATAGCTGTAAGTCAGACCCCTGAGGCAGGACCCCAAGACTTTATTCACAGGCTTGTCCTTCCACTGCTGTGTGATTAAAATCCCAGAATAGGCTCTCCAAACTAAAAGGCTTACATTGAGGCTCTGTGATGAGACCTTAGGATGAACCTCCAAGTTGAGATCCCTGCCTGATTACCCAGGAAGAACCCAGTTAGGAATGTCTTAACTGGAACTGTAGAGTCTGAGGGACATGCCTGAAATGATCCCCTAAAGGAAACCTTGCATTTCCTAGGCTGACTCCCACATTCCCTTCTAGATGAAGTTCTACTAAGTACAAAATGAAATGGAGCCTAAATTTCAAGAGCCTGAGTACCTAGACTTGACTCCTTTAGGCCAAGTCTTTTTCTTTCATTCTTCGTGGATGAGCTCCCCAGTAAGAGCACTGTATCATCAAACTTCTAATTTTCCATCCTCCAGAGTTAGAGCTCCTCTCCTGGTCTACTAGCTACTCTCCAGAATAAACCCCCTCTCCCCCCCAAATAACCTCATACCTAATCAGAAGCCTTGTAGTATTACCTCTCTGGTATTGACTGTCCCAGACTGGTTCTCATGCTTTATGCCTCTCAGATATGTATCTCTAGTCTGAGATACCTCCTTACACTGACTGAGGTATCTCAGTGTGAGTCCTCACACACCAGAACCACTAGAAAAATGTTTGGTTCAGATTCTTTCCATACCCATATCCATCCCATTTGTATAGAGTCATGTCCCAGATAGAAATCCTTAGTCTAGCCCACTTTCTCTTCTCCAACTCTTTTTTTCCTTTATTTATTATAAACACCTATACTTAGTACCTCAGTGTTCTATGCATTGTTCTAGGTACTGGCAATAGAAAACTGAGTAAAATAGAAAGGTCCTTCATCTCACAGACAGTGTGTTGTAATTGGAGAGAAAGCCAGTAAATAAATGTAACAAATACACAGGAAGATAGGTGCTAAGTGTAACTTGGAGAATTAGAAGAGAATGATGTAATAGGGTAGTCTACTTTAGACTGAGTGACTTCTGTGCATAGAAGATACTTGAGTCAAAACCTGAATAACAAGAAGAAAGTAGCCACAGGCCAATGGGAGGGGAATGTTCCAGGCAGCTGCAATAGCCATTGCAGAGTCCCCAAGACGGGAAATGGAGAAGCTGGGGGAGGTATGTACCTACAAGAGGGTCAGTGTGACTTAAGCATGCCAAGTGAGGGCAGAATGATAAATAGAAGTGGGGTTAGAGAGAGGAACAAGGCTTTGGAGGCTAAGATGAAGAGATGGATTTAATCTGAGTATAGTGGGTAGCTATGGAAAAGTTTTAGCCAGAATTACCTAGAGAGTAAAAGAGGGAGTCAGATCTATAAAAAGGGATTTGCAGTTATCTAAGTGACAAAAGCTGGCTTGGAGGAAGATAGCAGCAATGGGAGTGAAGAGAAATGATTCCACTTGGGATACATTCTATTTGGAAATGGCACTGAACGGCCACAGTAGATGTGGAGATTGGGAGAGTCAAGAATGATGGTTCTTGGGGCTGGAGAGATGGCTCAACCTGAGTTTGGTTCCTAGCACTCATGTCAGATGGCTCACAATTGCCTAACTCTAGCCCAGGGGGATTCTCCTCAGGCACCTGCACTCATGTGCACATACCTACACAGAGACACATACCCATAATTCAGAAACAAATCTTTTTTAAAAAGAATGATGGTTTTTGCTGAGCGTGGCAATGCACCTGGGAGTCAGAGGCAAGAGGACTACATGGTGAGACCTGTCTCAATGATAAGTTTTTTTTTTTTTTTTGGTCTTTTTGAGACAGGGTCTCCCTGTAGCCCCAGCTGTCCTGAAACTCACTATGTAGACCAGGCTGGCCTTGAACTCACAGAGATCCACCTGCCTCTGTCTCCCAAGTGCTGGGATTAAAGGCGTGTGCCACCACGCCCAACTCAATGATAAGTTTTTTAGATGTGCTCAGGAGTTTGATTTTCAAAGTGAGCTGCCAGTTTAGACATCCAAGGAGGGATTTAGTACCATTGGCCCATAGTTAGCATTCAAAACCATGGAGCTAGTGGGAATCATGGAAGGGAGTGAGACTAAGTAGATAAAAAAGGGATGCTCAAGTCAAAGTTCAGGAAGATGGACTCAGCAAAGGAACATAGAAGCAGCCGTAGTGGCAGGAGGAAGACAGAAGGTGGGCAAGTCACAAGAATAAGGACAAATAGTTGTGTCCAGGCTATATGCAGTTCCCAAATTGAGCCTCCTTTACCCAACCAGATGGGCACTTTGCTACCCAATGTGGACCTCTAAAGAAAGCTAGATCTCTAGATAGCTGATCTCTCCAACAGATACCTGCATACTAAGTACCTTAGCCAGAATGGGCTTCAAAGCCTAAACCTTAAAGTTCCTTCTAGCCGAGATATGGTAGGACATGTCTATAATCTTCGTTACTATGGAGACCAAGGCAGGATTCATAGGCTCACAAGTCCTTGAACTGCCAAGGCTACATGGTAAACTCAATGCCAGTGTGAACAACTTAATGAGGCCCTATTTCAAACTCCAGTAAAAGGGGGTGGGGGGATTGACATTGGTAGATCACTTTCCTAGCATGTACAAGGTCGGTCTCTCTCTCTCTCTCTCTCTCTCTCTCTCTCTCTCTCTTTCTCCACTTTTTTTTCAAACTAGAATCCTCAGACTGGGCCTCAGGAACTCTCTTCCAACAACCCTGAGCTCTGAGAACCTGAGGACCAAGGCTCCAGAGTGAGAGTCTCCCAGTAGAGCTTCCCAGCCTCATCTTTTTGGACACCATCCTCTAGACAAGTGTTCCCAGACTGAACACCCTGGGTTAATCCCCTCATTTAATATCCCTTAGATTGAAACTTCCAGTCTAATCCGCAAAAACTGTTTTATACGAACGCCAACCCTATTTGTGTCTCCAGAACAAACCTCAGAGCTTCCTATATTGACCCCAGAGATGACCCTCCCCCCAGAAAAACCTTCCTAGTACGGTTTTCTCAGCTGCTTAGAGGGGGTTCTTTCAGTGAGAACCAGCTAAGTTCTGCCCACTGTGCTCCCCAGCTCTAGATCCTTTGCTGGGCTTCCCATTTTACCTCTCAGACTAAAATCCCTAGGCGGAGCCCTACTGAATCATACATCTGGTTGTGTAGACTGACTCACCTACTTTCTAGATCCCACACCTAAACTCCAGAGCCTAGACTCCAGGCTCAGCTCCCCAAAACAGACTACATGGAACTACTGATCTCAGCTACCTACACTACTGAACTCCAAAGACTGAACTCCAGACTGAGATCCCAGACTTCCAAGACCAGGTCCCACTAAAGCTTCTAAACTTAAGTATACACCAAACCCCCCAATTGCACTTCCTAGCCAAATCCTAGACTCAACATCCTCACAGTGAACCACCAGACAATGCCTGCACACATGAGACTTCCAGAAATTTCTGTTTCTCACATCGTGCATCTTCAGAGAAAGGGCTCCTGATAGCAAGCACAGTCTCCCGTCTGAGCCCAGCCACTTATGCAGGCCTGAGTTTATGTGCTCCCAACTTGTCAGTTGCTCCCAACTTGCCAGTTTTCTTCCTGTCCTTTTGGGTTCTACCTACCTTGACTACTCTGATGTGGGAAAGATGCAGAATATATAGGAGAAAAAGCAGCTCTCATGCCAACTGCCACCTCCCAGGTAGACAACCACCTCCCCTCTGAATTTTGATTGTCATTGGACAAATAGGGCACAGTTACTTATTGGGATTGTTTTTATTGAAGGAGTTAATTTATACTAAGCATGTGTTTGAGAGCCCTGAAGAAGATAGTGGAAACTTGGTCCTACAAAGCTCCTAGGATACTCAGGGATACAGATACAGATGAGTGATGAGCACCCAGTATGACTAGTGGAAAGATGGAGCAAAGACAGTGTCCTAACCAGGCCTTGGAACTCATAGATGGCTAGAAGTGGTGAGCTGAATCCAGAAAACCGAGTGGCAGCTGGCCAGATATCCTGAAGCAGGACAGGACATGTTGAAGGAGGTGTGTATGTGGAGGAAGCCAGACTGGTCAATAGAAGCCAGTCATCAAGGCCTTTGAATGCTAGACAAAAGGGTTGGGTCATTGCTGTGCTGACACAGAGGGATCCATTGACAAATTTAAGCAGAGGAAAGACAATAAGCTATGTACGAGAGAGCTCCTTCTGGCTGCCAGGGTGGAAGAATTGGCAACAGGCCTAGTACCTGAAAGGAATATGGAGGCCTGAGCCAGAGCAGTGACCACAGACCTCCTTGAGTACCAGAATGCACTCATAAAGACAGGGCTTCTTAGGAAAATGGGATTTGGTTTGCCATCAGTGTGAACCTGTGTTTCTCCAGTACAGGTATAAATTCAGAATGGGAAATCCACCATGTAGAGTGGGGGTCATAGAGCTGCAACCAGACTATAAACAGAGGCAAGATTTGTTTAGCATGTATTTGGGGAGCTTTATGGGGACCCTCTTAATTTGTCTTTCTTAATGATACCTAGTCAATGCAGGAAGTGTAGAAATTTAAAAAAAAAGATGGGGGGTGGGGACAGGAAATCACCTGTGACCAGAGGTCAAGAAAATAAACACAGTGAGCATTTAGGTCAAGAAAATAAACATGGTGAGCATTTAGGCGTACATTCTTCTTGATGTTTTTTAGACGTGTATGTTTTCAAGAATGAGGTCATTTTGTATATTCAAGACTGTATCGTTTTCTTAAAACACCTGAGCATTTCCCATATTATTAAAAAAACCTGCATAAAAGTTAGGTGTGTGGGGGCTGGAGAGATGGCTCAGCAATTAAGAACACTGGTCTTGCAGAAGACCCGGGTTTGAATCCCAGCATCCATATGGCAGCTAACAACTGTCCGTAACTTAACTCCAGTTCCAGGGGATCTGACAGTCTCTTCTGTTCTCCACAGGCACTGCATGACACGGGTGCATTTACCTACATTCAGGCAATACCCACATAGATATAAAATAAAAATAATAAATAAAAAAATTTAAAAAAGCCTCATTCCCCAATGAACTGGCCTTTCCCACAGCTCCTAGGAAAGCTCCATTAGAGAGAGAAGATGACAGAGTTCTCTCTCTACTGGCAGTTCTCTCTCTACCTGACTCTAGGTGTTGGCTGAAACTAATCAGCAGTGAATGTTTAATGTCAGAGCCACCAAGGCTGTAATATCACTGGCCCAAACAAGAATGAGACCCAACATTTATTACTAAAAACCTCTAGACTATGACAGTAAGATGCTTTGAAGAAGCACTGAGATTTCTGGGATGCTAGGAGACCGCACACATGCTTGGGCACGTGCATGTTGAGAAAAGACCTCAGAAGTAAATTTTTTACCACCTGTGGTTGGTCTTTGCAACTCTTCACAAGCTCCCTTCCCTCCCTCATTGCTGTGCTGGAATTGAACCTAGGGTCTAGCATACAGGCAAGTACTCTACCACCAATCTACACTCCTTAACCTCTTTTTCTGCTGCTGCTTTATCTTCATTATCATCATCATCTTCATCTTCTTGTTTTTTGAGATAGGGTTTCATGTATCTCAGGATGGCTTTGGACTTTCTGTGTAGCTAAGGATCACCTTGAACTTCTGAGCCTACTACTTATACCTCTGGAGTGCTTCAATTACAGGCATGCACCACCATACCCAGTTTATATGGTGCTAGAGATAGAATCTAAAGCCTCACATCTCTAGCCCTCTATATTTTTGTGATTTGTTGTTGTTGCTTCTCTTGTTTTTTTATTTGAGATCAAGAGTTTGAGACCAGCTAGAGGAATACTGCAAGACTCTGTCATAAAAACAGGCAGTTGTCAGGCATGGTGGTGCACACCTTTAATGCCAGCACTCAGGAGGATGAGCAAGTGGATCACTGTGAGATCGAGGCCAGCCTTGTCTACATAGCAAGTTCCAGACCAACTGAGAATACAGGGAGATCCCATCCCAAACAAAACAAAAAACCTAGGCAAACAAAAAAATGGGAAATAAAGAAAAATCTAAAGAAGAAAATATAACCTATTCATAGCTCCACCATTCAGAAGCAATTGTCTAAACACAGGTCTGTTTCCTCCTAGTTATATCTGTATTGTTGTTAAATGATACTAATCATTTTACCAAGCTTACATTTATGGCTATCAGCTATCTCATGTATTATGATTGTGTTACTATGATATTAATCCCAACAGTCTGATTTGAAATGATGTAGCTGTGGACATCTTCAGAGGCTGGCACTTGCTGGGAGGGGGAGAGTGTGGTCAGGCCAGGAGGAGATAGTCATAGAGAAGAGAAGTCCCTAAGAGCCTCTTCTTTGCTGGACTCCCATCTGATCTTACTTCTCTATACCACAGAGTCTTTGGAACTGATAGCCACAGCAGCTGAGCACTCTAATGCCGCCATCCGCAAAATGGTAAGTGGCTGCCCTTCTAACCCTGCCCTTCCTTGGCCACCCCTCTGTGGTAGCTGTGTCCTGGAACTGGGGAGCTTGTGACTTGAGGACATCTAAGGAGGAGGTTGGCACCTCAAGCCCTTCCTCTTGCTCACTGACTTCTGCCAGGAACGAATGCATAAGCTGCTGAAGGTCTATGAGCTGCTAGGGGGTGAAGAGGACATTGTCAGTCCCACCAAAGAGCTCATAAAAGAAGGCCATATCCTTAAGCTGTCTGCAAAGAATGGGACCACTCAAGACCGATACCTCATATTAGTAAGTGCCAGGCATTCATTAAAGACTAGACCTGCCAGCTATCACTGTATTTTCACTGCTTAAGCTAGGAAATTTCTTCTGCTTTCTTTCCTTTTTTTTTTTTTTTCGGTCTTTTTGAGACCCTATAATGGGGCTGGCCTAGAACTCATTATGTAGATCAGGTTGGCTCCCAGGTGCTGGGATTAAAGGGGTGCGCCACCAAACCCAGCTTCTTTTGCTTTCTTTTTTGCTTGTAACTAAGATTTAGCTATGTGTGGGCCAAGGTCACCCACTATGTAGTGACTCCTTTATAACTTCCTTGCTTTCCTTACTATTGTATCCAATCTGGGATTTCTTTCCTCCATTTATAGCCTTAGATCTTCATTAATAGAGCTTTAGCAGTCATATAAAGATGAGGAGACTGACCATCTCCACTAGATCCTTTGCACTTCATCCCAAATGTTTTCCTTCCTAGTTCAACGACCGCCTCCTTTACTGCGTGCCCAGGTTGCGGCTCCTTGGCCAGAAGTTTAGCGTGCGGGCACGCATTGATGTAGATGGCATGGAGGTGAGCACCATGGAATGGGGAATGGGAACATGGGGTGGGGCACTGGTGTTGGGAGGAACAAAGATGTTCCTGCTTGGACCTCATTCTGTGTATACATATGTGCAGAGGGTTAGGGCACTGTAGAGCTCAGTAGACCTCACCGTAATCCTTTTCCGTCCATTCAGCTAAAGGAGAGCTCCAACTTCAATCTGCCTCGGACCTTCCTGGTGTCAGGAAAACAGCGTTCTCTGGAACTCCAGGCCAGGTACTTGCCCTTGCCTATGCCTTCCCTTCAGCCCCCTCTTTACTTCAGACATGCATTCCAGGCCCAGAGATCCTTGCAGAGAAAGGGTGGACACCTTTCCTCAAAGATCTGGGCTTGCTCTTTAGCCTAGGGGTGTGTAGGAGGGTGATCGTGAGAACTAGACACCATTTAGACTCATGGTAAGTTCTGCATGGTATGTGGTAAGCTGGCACTTCTACCAGGGAAGCCATTTGGAGAGCAAATAAGCTCTAGAAGACAGGAAAGAGTGTGATATTAATCCTATCGTGAATAACATCAGAAATGGCTACTATCATACTTGGCTACCATCAGTCCATTTTAAAGATTAAGAAATTGAGGCACAGAACAGTTATGCAGTTATCCAGCTATAAAGAATCAGAGCTGCAGTTGGAGCTCAGGCTATCTGGACCTGACATCTGGGCTCCTAATGCTGCTTTCGGAGAGCCCAGATAAAAGGGTTTAATAAGGTTGTCATCAGGGTTAGAGAATGAATGTACATCAGTAAATGTCCCTTTTTCTGACAGACTACATGGAGTGACAAGTGACTGATGAGAACTGCATGGAGGCAGAAAAGAGATGAGTGTGGCCTAGAGGGTAAAGACAGCTAGGATTTGGGCCTTGAAGTTGTAGGAGACTGAGAGAGCCTCCCTGAGGCCTGGCAATGGGGTGCAGAACACCCAGCAAAACAGAATACAATAATATCCACAGAAGGTATAAGCCACAGGGACATAGAGGGGGAGGGGTGCCTAGAGGGAGGGGTGGGCCTACAGAGGAATGCTGGCTCCAGAAGGCCCACCCAGCAGTGCTCGATTTTCTCCTAGTTTTAACAGGATGGCATGGTGTTGGCTTTGTAATCACATTTACTGTCCTCAGTTAGCCCAAGTTGGCCCTGCCTCAGCCTCCTCAGTGTTGGGATAATAGGTATGAGCCATGACACCAGACTCTTTATTTTTTAATATTTTATTATTTTTTATGTGTATGAGTGTACTGCCTGCATGTGAGTGCACCCATGTTGTGCAATGCCCGCAGAGGTCAGAGGAGGGCGTCGGATCCTCTGGAACTGGAGTTATGGACAGCTGTTAGCCACCATGTATGTGCTGGGATTCGAACCTGGGTCCTCTGTAAGAGCAGTCAGTGCTCTTAACTGCTGAGCCATCTCTCCAGTCCCAATATTTTTTTAAGATTTATTTTTATTATTTTTAATTGTGTGCACACACACACACACACACACACACGAGTGCAGGTGCCTGTGGAGTCTAGAAGATCCCCTGGAGCAGGAATTATAGGCAGTTGTTAGCTGCCATGTGGATGTTGGGATTCAAACTCAAGTCTTGTGTAAGAGCAGCCAGTGCTCTTAACTGCTGAGCCATCTCTCTAGCCTCACTTCCAGCTTTTTGTGGATGCTGGGGATCTGAACTCAGATCTTGATGCTTGTATAGCAAGCACTTTACCCACTGAGCCATTTTCCTAACCCCTCTCTACATTTTATTATGAATGTTTTCCAAACTATAGAAACATTGAAAGTATTACACAGTGAACTCTCACAAACCCATTTAGATTCTGTAAGTTGTTACCATTATGCTATATTTTTTTTTAACATAGCTATCCTTTTAGCCTCCCACCAATCCGGGGCTTTAAAACTTTTCATTGGGATATATTCATTGTACATAGTTGATGAGTTTCATAAAGACATTTTTCATACAAGTATATCATGTATTTTGACCATACTTTTGCTCTATAACCTCCCTTTTCCTCATCCTCTCCCCCACAAGTCTTGTTTCTACTTTCATATATATGATTTTATGTATGTCTGTAAAAATCTAGGATCCACAAATGAGAGAAAAACATGTGATACTCGCTTTTCTGTATCTGACTTACTTAGCTTAATATAATGATCTATAATTTTCTGGCTAAAGACATTTTTTTTCTTTATGGCTAAATAAAGAGTCCATTTTATATACATATGTGTGCATATACCACATATCTTAATCCATTCATCAGTTGACAGAACTCTAGGCTGATTTCATGATTGCTATTGTGAATAGTGCTGCAATAAACATAGATGTGCATGTATCTCTGTGGTATCCTGAATAGAGTCCTTTGTGTATACATACAGGAGTTGTATAGCTGGGTCAATGCTAGAAGTATCACCATACCTGATCTCAACTTCTACTACAGACTCATAGTGACATAGACAGCATGGTGCTGGCACAAAAACAGATAACAGAATAGAATGCAGGACCTAGAAATAAATACACACAATCACAGCCATCTGATTTTTTTTTGGGGGGGGGGGGGACAGGGTCTTATGAAGCCCAGGCCAGTCTTGAACTCCTGATCTTCCTGCTTCCTACCTCCCAAGTGCTGGGTTTACCCAGCATGCCTGGCTAAGTCATCTGATTATTGACAAACATTCCAAAAACATACATTGGAGAAAAGACAACTTCTTCAACAAATGGTGCTGGGAAAATTGAATATTCACTGATGTTGCAAGCATCACCATACATCACCCCTCAATGGTGGCCAGCAAACCACTAACTTAACTAGGGTTTGATACTTGGTTTAAGTACCACCACCCCTTTTCTTTGTAGATTATTTTTATATTTTATTTTTATGTTGTTTGTGTGTGTGCGTGCGTGCGCGCGCGCACGCCTGTGGAGACCAGAGGCGTGGATCCCCCTGGGGCTGGAATAGGGGGCTGTTATCCACTGGATGTGGATGCTAGGAACTGAACTTGGGTCCTCTGCAACAGAAGTATATATTTTTAACCACTGACTCATCTTTCTAGTCTTTGGCAGATTCTTCAGTGAAATGCAAAGGGCTTAAGATTACAATGAGCACACATTAGGTTTTCTGTGTTACTTTTGTTGTGGGGGGCAGTGTTCATTATAGGACCTTACTTCCCAGGCAAAGCACGTAACAGTAAGCTATATTCCCACACTGCAATGAGCTAAATATTGACTCATATCCTAACATTTTGTTCACATCCTTACTCTTTCAGGATGTAGTCAGATTTTCATATTAGAAAAACCCACTTGATGCTTGGAATGTGCATATGGAAGGAAATTCAGAGTCTAAATAGGAGGCATTAGGTAGTCTGGGGGCCTATTCTAGTGGTTGGTTGGTAAAGTTCTACCAGGGCCTTGGAGAATGCAAGGCAATAGAAGAAATCAGGGAAGAAAAGCAGAGAAGGGAAGTTAGTGATTGAGTGTGTACTGTAGCAGACACCATGTGGGGCACTTTATACAGCATTTCAGCATGGTCAGAACAGCACATAGTAAGATGGATATTCTTCATGAAATGAAAATAAACTGCCCTACCTTCACGAAGTTGGCATCTTAGCAACTGGATATCACTGATAGGGTTTCATGTTTCATATCTTTTCACACACCTTACCTTTACTCCTCTACCTGAAGCCTAGCACCTCCCTGAGGAAACCTTCCTTAAAAGCCCCACTCACACTTGAGGCTGAGGCAGCCCCCTCCTCTGGGATCCTCAGTCCTAGTTTCATCTAGCCTCAGCACGGATTTCCCGTTCATTGTCCTTCTCTGTCTCCTCTAGTGGACCATGAGCTCTTGAAAGCAAGGTCTTCTCTGAGGCTCAGGTTCCTAGCACAGGGTCTGGAAGATATTAATAATTGTTGAATAAATAAACCCAGATAAAGGTTAGGAGACTTGTCTAAAGTCACATAACCATAAGGGAAGAAGTGGAGAGTCAGACCTACATCCTAACTCCAAAATCCCATCGCAATTACTTTTGTTGGTCTGCCTAACCCAACATTTTTCTTTTCTCCCCTACAAGGACTGAGGAGGAGAAGAAAGACTGGGTCCAGGTAACATCCAAGAAGGCTTTGTGGTAGGGGTCTGGAAGAGTGTTAACAGGTCTCTTAGGGGTTGATATACTTTACCTCAGAACTGTCTAAACAGATGGGCCTGGATTCCTGCCTTCCAACAAATGTTATGATCATTGTTTTAGAGATAAGCAAACTGAGGGCCAAAGGTTAAGCAGAAACAAATTCTTTTAGAGGCTGGCTCTTCTGCTCTTCTAAGTGAGTCAAGCTCTAGACCAGTCAAGCATTAGCCCAGCCAGCTGCCTGGAAGGCCATCTCAGGTTTTCCAGCCACCTCTTTCCTTCCTTCATTTTATAATTACCAGACTTAGATCTGAATTTAAGGAAGGATTTTCTCAGGGTCATATGTGTGGTAGGGGCAGAACTAGGCCTAGAACTCAGTTTTTCTGACTCTAAAGCGAAGGCCATAAGAAGGTATGGTAAGGGTGGAGATGGGTGTCTTGTGGCGGTGATCTGATTTCTCATTTCTCATACCTCCCTACCAGGCCATCAACTCCACCCTCCTGAAGCATGAACAAACCCTGGAGACTTTCAAACTATTAAACTCAACAAACAGGGAAGATGAAGACACTCCTCCTAACTCTCCAGTAAGAGTCCTACTCTCCCCTTGCACTGGGACCCTTCCAGGCTTAAGTTCCGACCTTCCCTTGAGATGATCTTTTCCTTTCACAGAAAGTAGACTAGAGAGCATTGCAGACCCTCAGAAGTAGTCTTCTGTTAGGGATGCAGAGAAGTCACTGGGAAAACCACAGCCCCCAAAGTAAAATGACTTATTTATAATAACACAGTGTGGTAGGAGCAGAGCCAGACTCAAAGGCAGTTATTCTGTTTGTGTGTACCCCCCCCCCCACCCTGTGATGATCCAAGTCTTGGAGCAAAGGCAAGGAGGGCTGGCTGGATCGGGCTGAGGAGTTGTCTCTGATCTGGGACCTAACCTTCTCCCTAGAATGTGGATCTTGGGAAGAGGGCACCTACGCCCATCCGGGAAAAGGAAGTCACCATGTGCATGCGCTGCCAGGAACCCTTCAATTCTATCACCAAACGCAGACACCACTGCAAGGCCTGTGGGCATGTGAGTGTTGGAAGGCAGGGGCAGAGCTAAGGTGGGGACAAGCTAATAGCCCAGAAGCCCACTTCTGAGTGGGTACCCTCCAAGTAGGAGGCAGCTGCAAATCTGCTGTGATAGTTGGTATACTAAAGTCCACTGAAATCAGGCTGCACTTGCCCACTTGCTGCCTCAGGTGGTGTGTGGGAAGTGCTCTGAGTTCCGGGCTCGCCTCATCTATGACAACAACCGCTCCAACCGTGTGTGCACTGATTGCTATGTGGCCTTGCATGGGGTACCTGGGAGCAGTCCAGCATGCAGCCAGCATACACCCCAGCGCAGGAGGTCCATCTTGGAGGTAAGAGCTAGCTTCCTAACCACACAATCCCAGTGTGCCCCTGCTACTGACCCAGTGTGATTGAGGCCTGAGCATCTCTAAAATAATATGGTGCTATGTGCACCCCCTAATCAGGTGACTCAGGCTTGGAGCAGGGAAAATGAGTGTAAGAGTAATTTTTATTGAAGTACTTTACCTATTTACTCCTCACAGTCACTAATCTACCTATCTCTTACCCTCAGTTTACAAATGAGGAAACAGCATCAGGTTATTTGGCCAACTTACCCAGTCAACAAGTAACGTTCCTGTTTTGTTTTTCTGAGATAGGGTCTTACTACGTAGCCTAGGCTGTTCTTGAATTTCTGATTCTCCTATCTCAGCCTATCAGGACAATTTTTAATGAACAAGTTGCTTTTATTACATAGTAGTATAAATGGGATGACATAAAATATAAATACTTTAACACCCTTCCTATCTTTCTAGGCCCACAAGCATACAATTTTGGGGTGGTTGTTTAAGTAAATCAAGGTATCCAACACTTAGAAAACTTACTCTGTGTCAGGACTGTTCTAAATGCCTTTTATGTGTCAATTTAATCCTCACAAGCACCCTCGGCGCCCTCTTCCCAAATCCTACATTTTCATCTAGAGCTTGGATTCTGAGCCAGACAGCACTAACCACCTACTTATTCCCTTAATTAGATGGCATTTCTCAGAGTAGGCAATGGGTACATGATGAAAAAGGTTAGGTCTTACTGTCACTTAAGGAATAAATAGACTGAAGAGTGCCTGACCAGCATTTCTATGCCCCCACTGAGATCTGCGTACTAATACTGTTAGAGGCAGCAGCCAAACCTGGCTTTGGATCTAGACTAAGGCCCAATCACTTCTGCCACCAATGCTTTACCGCCTTTGTCTGAGACATGGGAATAGCAGTCCATAAATTATGGGGCTATTTAATCCAAGAGACTAGCCTTCTGTCACCATTGTTTTCCTGTGTCTCTGGTAACAGAAACAGGCCTCAGTGGCTGCTGAGAACAGCGTCATCTGCAGCTTCCTGCACTACATGGAGAAGGGGGGGAAAGGATGGCACAAGGCGTGGTTTGTAGTCCCTGAGAATGAACCCTTGGTGCTGTACATCTATGGAGCCCCTCAGGTGTGCACTCTGTTCCTTCAAGGTTTTTTTTCAGCCATCTGGCAAAGCTAGGCGGCCCCTCCTCTGTACTCCTTGTCCTTAGCCAAGGGGAACAGAACCCCCACTCTTAAGCCACAAAGACTAGGTAGAGATAAGTGATTGTAGGAAAATGAGGGTGAGGTGGGAAGTCTGGGCTTTCTGGAGAAAACAGAAGTGGCTACACAATACCTCTAGGTCTGATGTGGAACAGGGAAGAGAACGCAGATAAAGTAAAGAGCTAGACAAAGACCTGAAACCAAAGTGGTAGACTTGACCAGCTGGTTTGGGGCGAGGGGGCGGGGTGTGTGTGGACACAGATATGAACCGGCCTGCATACCAGTCCTAGTTCTGACATTTTTTTCCACTCGTTACAGTGAAGGCAAGGAAGGTTCTTAGCAGGAAAAGGAAAAGCAGGGAGATCAAAGCCAGTTGGCTGCACAGGCAATGTCCAGCCACATGACCCCAGCTTTGTCCTTCCCCAGGATGTGAAAGCCCAGCGCAGCCTGCCCCTCATTGGCTTTGAAGTGGGGCCTCCTGAGGCAGGGGAGAGGCCCGACAGAAGACATGTCTTCAAGATCACACAGAGCCACCTAAGCTGGTACTTCAGCCCGGAGACAGAGGAGCTCCAGCAGCGCTGGATGGCTGTGCTTGGCAGGGCAGGCCGTGGGGACACATTCTGCCCAGGGCCCACACTGTCTGAGGACAAGGAGATGGAGGAGACAACAGTGGAAGCTTCAGGAGCCACTGCTGAACCTCCTGAAGCCCCCCAGACCCAAGATAAGACCTAGAAGGTTTAGGGGAACTGGGAATCCCTACCCCACACTCCAACTGCCCATGTTCGATTGGGGGCTCCAGCTCCTGCCCCATGCAGTCAATACTTGAATTCCTATCATGGGCACTTTCAATCCCGAATGCTGAGTCTTGGGTTTTTTAATTCATCTTTTCACAAAATATGGGCTTTAAAAACAATATTCCTATGGTGATATTAATTTTCTTAAATCCCTCTCCCCAGAAAGGGTGGGAGCTAATTGCTAGATCCACCTGAATTAGGCTGTTTTCTCCTAACACCCCACAGATCCTGCTTCCATCCACTCCCCCCCAAAAGCACCAGAAGCAGGAGACCTGGATTCAGGTGCCAGCTTTGCCACTGATCCTGAGACACCAACCCACCTTTGCTTCCTCAGCCAGTGTCTTCAGATGTATGACTTCACCAGGGTGGTGACTAGACCCCCGCCCCCCCGGCCTTTCCCATGGCTTATAGCTTCTACCTAGCCCCGAAGTAATCCAGTATTTTATTGTCTAGACCCACGGCAGGGCCACTGGGCAGGACAGGAATGGGAGGGGGGAGAACAATGGATACTGTTTTTTAAAGAAAAATACAGTTTATTTCAGGCTTACAGTAACTTTCAAAGCCCTGCTATGGTCTGTCCATTTGTCCCAGGCTACTGGAGGTGGGGGTGGGGGGAGTGGCAAAGAAACTGCTCCTTGCTGAACTCAAGCTTAGCTCCCAGAAAGCTGGTTCCAAAAGCAAAAAAGAAGGTGTTACGTTATTATTAAGGTCTTAGGCCTCATCCCTGGACTTAAAACAGCCCAACTTTCCCAATGAAACCACTTAGTCAAGGTCTTAGAATTCTTGAGAGCATTCAAGACAGAAACATTCCCGGGAAGACAGAAGTTCTGGGCAGGGATAAGTTAGTTGCTCCGTAGGAGGTTGGGGTGGAGGTAAGGGAGAGGTATCACAGCTACTTTTGCTTACAATTCAACAATTCTCTTTCAATTGCATGTTCATCTCACTATTCCTGATCCAGCCAGTCCACAGAATTCTTGTTCTTTCCACAAATGTACCTGCCACAGTCTGGCTTCTCCTTTAACCATGGCCACATGAATCCCCCATCTACAATGGCTGCACCCAAGAGGTACTATGCGGGGAGACCTGGCATCATCGTTACTCAGATGGTATCTTAAGATTCAAAGGGCTCTGACAGAACAGATCCCATCAACCCTAGAACCAAAGATCCTAGGGCTTTTCTTCCCCTGAAGGGTGATGGAAAAGTGAGCAAGGTGGTGATATGGTTATAAGTCTATAGCCCTCCAAAACAGTCCTTATAAGTCTTAGATCACTTAACAAGAGCCCAAACCATTTCCAGCCTGCCTCATTTCTTTCTCCGGACAATGGTCCAACCATCTTCTACTATATCCTCTTCCTTAATAGTCTGGGAGTCTGGATGAGAGGGTTCAGGCTGGGAGCAGACCCCATCCATAGCAGCCCCATCATTTGTAGCTGTGATCTGGAAGGAAAATACAAGAGAAAGCACTTATTACCCAGGCACTGTTCCCAGTGTTCCCATGACTGGCTGTGTAAGCTATCCCTCTTGATAATACTACCACTAACAACCACCATCATCACTTGCCTGTGTATCTAGCTACTCTCCCTGAAAATTAAAAAATCTGGATCCCCCACCCATGGGCACCTCCTCACCTCCATGTCTTCCACACTGTCCACATCATCTTCATCCACATCAGTCTCTCTGGCTGTCCTAAGTGTGGCAGCTGCAACTTTACACTTTTTTTGGGTGATGTGAGAGGCCATCTCCCTCAGAGCAGCCCCATCACCCCTCTCGAAGTGGTAGAACATGGTTTGTAGCTGCTGGCTCACCTACCAAGGAAACATTCAACCAGTTTGGACTTTTCAGAGAATCTACCATACAACTGGCTTCTGTTTGCAGCAGAGTAGGGAGAGGGATGGAATTTTCCAAAAGACAATGGGGCTCTTCAACAAGTTTACCAATGCAGCTGGGCATGGTGGTGGATGCCTATAATGGAGAGACCTCTGAAGCAGGAGGACTATGAGTTTGACATCAGCCTGTGCTCATAGAGAAACAAAAGTTCATCAGTGAAGCAACCATACACTGAGGGCTGGGATGATACTGTGAAGGAGGGCCTCCTAGCAAAGAAAGCACTAGAAAGTATGCACTAGTGGTGCACACCCATAATCCCAGCACTTGGGAGGCTGAGGTAGGGTAGCTGCCATAAATGTACGGCTAGCCTGGGCTACATAGTGAGATCCAGGCTGTCTAGGCTAGAGAATAAAACCCTGCCCCCCACCCCCAAAGGGCAGAAGATGCAAAATGGAAGGAAATCTCATTGGGGGAGCCATGTTAATTACAATAGGGATGGAATTTGACCTGGCTCTGTTTGTCCCTAGTATGGGGGTGAGGAACAGGGCTGATTGGGAATGATCTGTAGAAATAAAAGAAAGGTCATGTTTGGAAAGGCAATAAGGAATCTTAAAAGGATCTTGTTGATGACTTAAAGAATGATTACAACCAAGAGTCTTGTCTCAAAACAGATAGTGGGGAGAAGAAAGACTGCAGGCAGGGGGAAGGCAGCTGTGTCCACAAGAAGCTCACCTGGGGCAGACTACCATCCTCCACAACTGTATCAAACTCAGTGGTCATCAGCTCCCCAAGGAAGTCTTCCACTTCTTCTAGCTCCAAATCAGCTAAGTAGGAAACATAGGGCCCTTTAGACAAAGACCAGCCAATTGATTCAGCTCTGCCCACTATTCTTCAGTACTTTAGTATTGTTTATGGTTGGAAGGTAAAGGTCCAAGTGGTGCCACCTCACCTATTCTGACAGACCTCAACTCAAGGTGACCTTAAGCAAACTACTTATCTGAGCCTCGCATTTCTTATCTAAAGTGAAGCTAATAGGGCCTGTTACAAGGGCTCATCCAACACAGTGCCTGGCACAAAGGAGATGAGATCCCTAATCCATGTTAATTTGCATCACTTCAGGACTGACTTTTGAAGAACAGAGATATTTCACAGTTGTGGCTCCACTAATGTAGGAGGCCAGACTCACTGCGGTAGGTAAGAAGAAATGGCAATGGGACTTCCATTTTAAATTTTGTTTTTTGAAATGGTCTCACTATGTAGCCCTGGCTGGCTTGGAACTCAGAGATCTACCTGTTTTTGCCCCCTGCATGCTGGGATTAAAGGTGTGTGCCACCACATTTGGCCTCTTCCGTAATTTTTATGGTGCCAAGGATCAAATATAAGGCCTGGCACATGTGAGGCAAGCACTCTACCAATGAGCTACACCCTCAGCTGGATGTGGTACTTCCAATGATGAAAATCATCATAACCTTGATACCAGCCTCCAACTTTCTGACTCTGGCTAAGCCCTGATCATTGGACCATGTTCTCCCTTTTCAGAATTAGACTTAGCTTTCTCTTCTCTGCATATATTCTTATTCCTATCACTCAACTCTAACCACCTCCAAATCTCTCTCCAGCTCAGGCTGCTTGTGTGCCCAGATGTTAGACAAGTGCCTCCAGCCCCCATATCCAAAGGCAGATTACCCCACTTCCAAACCTGCATCTCATCCTCTAGGGTCCCTCTATACCCAATGGAAGGCACTTAATCCACTCTGCCACTCAAACAAGAAACCTGCCTCTTTTCCCACCTGCCCCCAAGCACTATCTCCCCCCTCCCCCACCATTGCTATAGCCCCATTTCAGGCTTTATTTTCTAGACCAAAACAGCCTTCTCATGAGACTTTCCCTCTCTACATCATGCTCTACACCACTTTCTGAATTTTCTAGCTATCAAACCCCATCCTATTACTTACCTTAGAACCTGACCATGAATTTTATCATCCATTGTGACATTTCAGTTTGCCTTTGGGAAATAGCTGTTATGCTGAGTTTAAGGTTTTTGTTTTGTTGTTGTTTCAGTCATTTTGAGACAGGGTCTCCCTATAGCCCCAGATGGCTTGGAACGTGCTATGTAGACCAGTCTGGCCTTGCTCTCACAAAGATCCACCTGCTTCTGCCTCTGGGATTAAAGACGTGGCCACCATGCCTGGCTGCTTTGTTTTTTAAAGACAGGACTCATGAAGCTAAGACTACTGTCAAACTCACTATGTAGTCCAAGGCTGGCCTCGAACTCCTCATGGCAATCCTCCTATCTCTACCTCCCAAGTGCTGAGATTACAGGGTGTGTGCAATGTCTGGTTTCTGTGGCACTGGGGACTGAACCCAAGACCCTTTGCATATTAGGCAAGCATTCTACCAACTGACCTACATCCTCAGCCCAATTCTACTGAGTTCTAATGGAGGCTCTCCATAGAAAGCTAATGGAAGACAGAGCCAGGCATGATGGCACATACCTAGTACTTAGGAAGCTGAGGCAGGAGAAACCTGAATTCCAGGTCAGCCTGGGCTATAAAGGGAGATACTGTCTAAAAAATTATAAAGTGGCTGGGCATGGTGGCTCACGCCTTGGGGAGACAGAGGTAGGCCGATCTCTGTGAGTTTGAAGCCAGCCTGGTCTCAATAGCGTATTCAGGCCAGCTGTGGCTACAGGGAGACCCTGTCTCAAAAAGACCCCCCCCCCAAAAAAAGTGGCAGTTAGAAAAAAAGAGACCGAATAAACTTTTTCCCATAGAACATCTAACACCACAAGTCTTCTACAGCATATATTTACAAACACTGGTCTAAAAGATATAATTAAAGGCTCATAAGGCTTTCCATGTCTTATCCTTTAGGTATAGGATATGTTTGTACACAAACCCCCACCTCTGTCACTTTCAAAATACAACACATTATCTCCTCAGTTCATTTGAGTGTTCCTTTATCTATCTCTACCCAGTTCACTCAATTCACAAGACTCACCTCAATCACTACTCTTGTGAAGGCTTCTCCTCAGGCTCCACTATCTCAAGAATTCTGAGCTCCTCTTTATTAGAACAGGTTGTAATTATTCATTTACCTATTTGAAATCCCTCACTAGATAGTACACTTTCTTGAGGTATGACTCTACCTAATAGTATCTTCATATCTAAGAAATTAATGAATAAAGAACTATAAACGCTATAGCATGCAACACTTCTGTTAGGTCCTCTTGTTCTGATATAGCCTGCAAAAGACAAGCCTAAGGTGTAGGTCTTTGCTTTAGAGGTAGTTGCATGTGGTTACTGAGCACAAGCACTTGAAATATGGCTAGACCAAATTACGTGCTTGGGCTGGAGAGATGGCTCAGCAGTTAAGAGCACTGACTGCTCTTGCAGAGGACCCGGGTTCGATTCCCAGCACCCACACGGCAGCTATGAACCATCCTAAAGTCCAGTTCCAGGGGAATCTGAAGCCCTCTTTGGCACTGCACGACATGGGTGTGCTCACATACATGCAGGCAATACACTCGTATATATAAAATAAAAATAATAAAATATTAAGAAGTGCTAAACCCAGTAAAATCCCAGATTGTGAAAACTTAATACTAAAAAAAGTATAAGTATTTCAATAATGCTTAACACTTATGACACACAAAAATACTTTAGATGTAGGTTTATTGTTCCATTATTTTAAAACTTTTATTTAGGGGTGTATGTGTGTGTGTCTGTGTATATGCCAGGTGAAGAAGACCTCAGATCTCCTGGAACTGGGTGGTTATGAGCCACCACACATGGGTGCTGGGAACTGAATTCCAGTCCTCTGGAAAAACAGAAGTGGTCTTAACTGTGTAGAGTCATCCCTCCAGCACTTTTATTTTGAGGACAGGATCTCACTATGTAAGCCAAGACTGGCCTCAAACACTGGGCAGTTCTACTTCAGCCTCCACTGTGGTGCTAGATTAAGACATGCACCACCATTCTGGGCTTTGGATGTTGAGTTTAATTGTACTACTAATAATTGCTTATTTTATTTATTTGCAACTTTGGGGACTGAGCCTAGAGCCTCACATATACTAGGCAACAAGCACTTCCACTGGGCTATATTTCCAACCCTCTTTATTTTTTTATTATGAGACAGGGTCATGGTGGGTTGCTCAGGACAGCCTTGAACTTGAGCTTCTTTTACCTCAGAAATAGCTGGGATTACAGGCCTGAATCACCAGGTTTCACTGCTTTTATTTTACAACCCCTGAACTATACGGTGCTTTTATCGGAAGTTCTCTAACTGGCTACGCTCCTCATACAACAATTTTAAAATTACATTTATTTATTTGTGTGTTTGTGTCCACGCGCGTGGAGATGTGAGGGACAATCTTGGGAAGTCAGTTCTCTTTCTACCACGTGGGTCCGACTCAGATCACCAAGCTTGGCTGCCAGCGTCTTTACCGTCTTGAACCATCTGGCCTGCCCCTGATCCAGCAATTTTGTGGATTGAGTCACATAGTTCTATTTGACAGCAGTGGGATCCTTTTAATACTCATTTTAGGAACTAGGAAAGTGACTCTCCGAAAGGTAAAATGTGTTGTCCAGGATGATAGCATTATTCAGTGTCTGCCTGAGACGCACTCAAAACCCACGAATCTGATTCCTAAGTTTGCCTTCAGGTACCAACCCACAACTGCTCAAGAGAAAGCACGGACTCCGCCACTGCAGGCCCAGACAAAGAGCAGCGTCTCACTCACCATTGGCGATGAAGTAATCCTCCACTGCACCCCTCAGCCACTCGGCCTTCTCCTGGCTATGTACGCCCCCGAAGCCATTCTCCACCGCGATCTGCGAACACAGGCCCAAGTCCACCATGACAGCACCGAATTCAGCGTTCCGTGGCCTGGGAGTCTGCCGCTTACACCGCCCAGTCAAGGCTCGGCCGCTTCACCTGAACAGATCCTGTTTTGCCCCGAGCCCTGACTGTGATCCTGCCATTGCCTCACTCACCTGCAAAGCAGGCCAAGCGTCCAGTGCTGCGCGGACGCCCGCCCCGAAGAGCAGTCGCACATCTTCCTCGGAGTCCGCCATCATCCGCCCAGATCACGTGATACCCAGGCGGACCAATCACGCGGCAGCACACACCAGGCAAGATGAGCGAAAAGCCAATCCTCAGAACACAGACTCAGTTTTCTGGTGACCTGGCAGCAAGACCAGAACAATAGAAAAACTTGTCAGTGGTAGGTGACACCCCCACAGTTAATTATTTGTTCTAATTTAACTCAAAGGATGCCGGACGTGAAGAACGTAAGAGGCCATAACTTCTGGATCCGTGGGTTCCCGGATCTAGAGCAGAACACTTAGGAAAATATAGCCTAAAAAAAAAAAAAAAACCAAAAAATAAAGCTCTTCGTTGTAGGGCCGGTGAAATGGCTTGGCTGGCTTGGCGTGTAAAGGCAGTTGACGCCATACTTGACGACCTGAGTTCAATCCCCAGGACCCACATGGTATAAGGAGAGAACCAATTCCCAAAAGTTGTCTTTTGATTGCTACATGCACGCTGTGGCACACGCTTACACACACACATACACACATACACACACGCACGCTAAATAATAAATGTAAGTTAAAACTATATTTTAAACTTAGTAACATCTGTAGAACACTAACTAGAACTAACATCATCCGAATACACATTTTTTAATCTTATTAATACAGTACGTATTTACCTTCTCTGTCAATCACTGAGCCAGCTACTTTCCCAGACTTCCTGGGGAGGTACAGGAAAGGAACGTACAGGGCAGAGGAGACATACAAGAAAGAACTCTTGAAGGTGGAAGTGGAGACCACTGCTTTTGCTTCGCATGGCCAAGAGTGAGAAAGGCCACCATAGGACAAAAGAGCCCCATAACCTCCCAGAGAATCGTGACGAGCTGGTGCTTCAGAGAAAGGTTCCTGGCATAACCGATGATGAGGCTCTCAAACAGTGCCAATCCCAGCCTCAGAGCCAGCTACCCCCACTGTGGCAACCTGGGGGCTCCAATGAGCTCAGCTACTGTGTTTATGTCCCTTGAAATGGCAACCAGAAATGAGTGAGGTCAGGAGACATGGGACTGCTAAGCTCCAGAGGCTCTCATTCATCAGCGTCTCTGGTCAGTTTAGTGCTACTGCAAATAGTAGTGGGCTTGGTGGGTGAGAGGCATTCCTGAACAAAGATCTGGTGGAGACAAACTTGGAGTAGGCATATATTTTCAGAGGTGAAAGACTGAGGCAGGAGACCTGCTCCCAGTGCTGAGAACTAGAATACACATTTTATTTTTTTAAATTAAAAAAATATTTTTTTATATTTTATGTGTATGCGTGCATTGCCTGCATGTAGGCAAGTGCACCCATGTTGTGCAATGCCCGAGGAGGACAGAAGAGGCTGTCAGATCCTCTGGAACTGGAGTTATGGACAGTTGTTAGCTGCCATGTGGGTACTGGGATTCGAACCTGGGTCTTCTGCAAGAACAACCAGTGTTCTTAACCACTGAGCCATCTCTCCAGCCCCACACATTTTATTTTTTTTTAATTTATTATTTCTATTTTATGTGTATGAGTGTATTGCCTGCATGTGTCTAAGTGCACCTGTGTGGTGCAGAGCCTGTGGAGGACAAAAGAGGGCATCGAGTTAGGATGGTTGTTAGCCACCATATGGGTTTTGGGAATTGAACCGGGGTCCTCTGCAAGAGCAGCTAGTGCTCTTAACCGCTGAGCCATCTTTCCAGCCCCTAGAATACACATTTTAACAGTAGAATATACATCTAAATTTTTTGTGGTCTATCTATCTATCTATCTATCTGTCTGTCTGTCTGTCTGTCTGTCTATCTATCTATCTATCTGTATATCAGAGAGAGAGAGAGAGAGAGAGAGAGAGAGAGAGAGAGAATATCATTTGGGGGAGTCAGTTCTCTCCTTCCACCAAGTGGGTTCCAGAATCGAACCCAAGTCATCAGGCTTGCCATACTACAAGACATCACATCCACCTCACATTGTTTTATTAGACAGAAGTTCCCTATGGTTGACGCAAAAACACTGCTCTCACCTCAGTGGGAATAAGACATAGTTTATTCTTGAGTGAAATATGAGTGATTATGGCTGGGATTCAGGTTGCCCAGAAAGACATATTATTTTGTAGAAGCGGTTATATGACATTTTAGTAATTACAGCCCAAAGAAAGTTATAAATCAAAGCATTTGCCAAATACATTGGTAGGGACCACAGGTAGGCAGAGTGGGGGAAACTGTTACAGATTTCAGATGCTATTTGATGACACTGTTAGCTTTTAGATTGGTGGAAGCTAGTGGTCTACTAAGAATATATTATGAGGTTTTGATAGTCACAAAGATCCTAGGTCACACACAGGGACAGGCAATGAATAGCTTTCAAAGGGAGTAACAGTAGTTCAAGAAGATTTGACTTTCATCTGCAACATTTTAATTCTCCATAATCACAAAGTTCAATTAGTTGATCTTGTAGAAGTTTTAACATGGGTTATGTAGCCATGGCTGGCCTTGGAGTCTAATGGCTCCTGAATCCTCGGTTTAGTCTCACACCACTACACCTAGCACAGAATATACATTTTCCTGAAGTTCACAAGAACATTCTCCAGGACACACCACATAGTAGTCCAGACAGCAGGCTTCAGTTGGTTTTAAAGGATTGAGAAATGAGGATGTAGTTCATGGCAGAACACTTGCCTAGCATGCTAGGATCCTGGGTTTCATCCCCAGTACAGCAAAAGAAAACATAGAAAGAGCACAAAGCAAAGTTAGAAATAATAACAGAAAGTAACTTGTGAAAGTCACAAACTTGTGGAAACTTATGCATTCCATTATATGGGAATGAGTCAATGGGAAAAAAAGGGAAATTGGGAAATATACTGAAATTAATTTTTAAAACAGCATACCCATGGTGGCACATGTCTTTGATCCCAGCACTCAGGAGGCAGAAGCAGGTGGATCTCTGAGTTTAAGGCCAGTCTTGGTGATTTCCAGGCCAGCTGGGGCTACAGAGAGACCCCTGTCTCAAAAAGACATATATAGATTCTCTGACCAAGGTTGAGAGTGGCACCAATCTATAGAAACTTTCAGCTCCAAACTAAAAAATTATTATAGTGTAAATATTTAAAAAGAAGAAAGATCTCAAATTAATAAACTAAGGTTCCATATTATGAAACTAGGGGGCAAAAGCAAAGGTATTCCTAAGTAAGCAAAAGAAAGGAAAATAAATGAAATAAAAATGGAAAAACTCTGCTTTGGATTGGTCATTGTGAGACTGTCCCCAATGACCTGGATGCCTGCACTAGCTGTGAACTTCTGCCAAGCTTCCCAGTCTTCCTGGTCAAAGGAGTCTTCGATGGACACCACTGGAGAGTCCCAGATGAAAGACTTATACTGGTCAGGCATGATGTGCCTGCTGGTGTCATCAAGAAACTTGAAGTCCAGGTCCTATTTTCCAGACCTAAGGCAGCGCCATCCATGTGGATGACAACCATGTCAGTGTAGCCAGTTCACCTGGAGCTCTGTTGGAAATTCCAGCTCTGTGATCATGTAATTGGTCCAAAGCATTGCTTCTGTCACCTCACTTCCCACTTAGTGTCAGGAGCCCTCAACCTCCAGTGTAATTTCCAAGGTGGTCATAGGCAAGATTCCCAGTGGTTCTTTGTATAAAATAAAAGCCTCAGTGACTCATTAAAAATGGGGGAAAAATGGAGAAAATCAGTGAAGTAAATATCAGTTATTTGAAAAGATCAACAATATTTACAAACCATTAGCTAGATTTAGAAAAAAACAAAGAAGAGTCAAATTACTGAAATCAGTGATGGAAGAGTGGGCATCACTACTGTCCAGTCAAAACAGACCACAAATTGTATTGCCAAAGGCAGTGGGGAGATGCAGCCTAGTACTGCCACCAGCAGCCTGAGGAGTTTCCTTCCCCCACAGGTAAAGCCAGAGCCTTGATTCCACTGCAGGAAAGAGTTTCAGAATGACAGCCTGGTTTACATAATGAGTTCCAGGCCAGCTGAGGCTACTGGGAGACCTAGTCTCAAAAAGAAAACAACAGCCGGGAGCGGTGGTGCACTCCTGTAGTCCCAGCACTTGGGAGGCAGAGGCAGGTGGGTCTCTGTGAGTTCAAGGCCAGCCTGGTCTACATAGTGAGTTCCAGGACAGCTGGGGCTACAGGGAGACCCTGCTTCAAAAAGACAAAAAAAAAAAAAAAAAAAAAAAAAAAAGAAGAAAAAGAGAGAAAACAACAACAAAGAGTTTCAGAATGAGCTGAGTGAAGCCAGTTCCAGGGGATCTGACTCCCTCTTCTGACCTCCACCAGCATTGCACTACACAGGTACACTTATACACATACAGGCAAAACACTTATAAAATAAAAATAAAATGAAGAGGTAAAAGAGATGAAAGGGAGGAAGAGAGCAAACAGGTAGGATTATGTGTAGGAAGACAACCATGTGAACATACAGCAAGAAGACTAAAGGAAGATAAGGATGAAATTAGAAGTAACCAACCCTGCTAACAACTCATCTCAAACTCTAGCCTGTAGAAATGTGAGAACATTTTAAAAATTTAAACCACTGAATCTGTTGTATTTTTCTATGGTAACCCAACAAATTGATACACTTCACTCTGTAAACATTTAAAAAAACTTCGATATATTTACTTACGGTATGCAAATAATATTTCAACTAAACTACTTTTAGAAGAGTATCCTAGACAGGTATAATGGCTTATACCTAAGATTCCAGCACTTGAGAGACCAAGGCAAGAGGATCCCTCTGAGGCCAATACAGTGAGTTCCAGGCAAGCCTAGACTACAGAGTAAGAACCTATCTCAAAAGAAAAAAAAAGTGTATCCTAAGCCAGGCCTGTAGTATAGGTCTGTAATCCCAGCTATTCAGGGCACCAAGCAGGAGGTTACAGAGCAAGTTCAAGTACAGCCTGAACAACTTAGTAAAACCTCATCTTGCAATAAAAAATTACAGAAAGGGCTAGGGCTGTAACTAAGTGGTAGAGAGCACACAAACTTGCCTAGGTTCAATCCTCAGTACTACAAAAAGGAAAAGAAAAATGTGGAAGGACTAGCAAGTGTGGGCCAATGCGCTGGGGACTTTCTTGGCTACAGATAACTCAACATGTTTCCATTTTACAATCTGCTAAACTGCTCCTATATCATGATCAGAATTTAACAACCCTTGGAGGGTCCCATATAGCCACCTAAAACAGCCAGCCAAATTAACCATGACCATAAGGTCTGTCCTGTAAATCCAGCTTCTATCCAGAATCAAACATCAGCCCATGGGAACTTCCCTGATTCATGCCCTCATTTTCATGATGGGAATAAAAAA
Source organism: Nannospalax galili (assembly GCF_000622305.1). Classification (NCBI taxonomy): domain Eukaryota; kingdom Metazoa; phylum Chordata; class Mammalia; order Rodentia; family Spalacidae; genus Nannospalax; species Nannospalax galili. The sequence continues at coordinate 24,564 of NW_008342711.1, read as the reverse complement.
GAGAGCAGCTCCCATACACAAGCAGCAACAGTCCAGTCTCATGGCAACCACCTTTGCTATTACTGCCCTACCTGCTGCTCCCTTGCAGTGTGCTCAATAGACTTGTCTTCTACTCTTCTCTTATTTGGGTGAATTTACTCACCATCTGTGACTCCAACTCACCACAAAAAAAGTGTATCATAGATGATTTTTCTTACACAGCAAAGATGACAAATTACGGAGTACACCACAGTTTCTTACACTGTGCAGTGTCACATGGGGATGCCTAACTGTATGTGGGAGTTATGAAATATTTGACAATAGTAAAAGGTTTTGAATAGGCAATAATCAAAATTAATCCAAAACCAAGCAAGTAATGGATTCAAAGTATTCTTGATTTGCTAAATTGAGTCTCAATAGTCCTTCAGACCAAAACCTCAGCCCGATTGACCTATAATGACAGGTATTATACCCTGATTGTTCCAATTGATCACAAGTATACGTCTCTAGTGAGTGCCTAGAGTAAGCACCCAACTGATTTCCTAGATTGGTACCTCTAGACCAGGGCTCTATCTGGAAACTAAGATAATCAGTAATAATTTGAAACTTAATCTAAACTTTGTGCTCCTGGGAAGTAGTTGTATTAAAAAAAAATCCCTCCACTATTTTGTGAACTGAAATACCCAGGAACAAACCTCAACTGTATTAAAGATTCCACAAGGCTGATTGACTAATTAGAACTTCTGTAGTTTTGGCAGGCTGGAATGTTGTTCAGAGCCAAGTTATATTGGATTAACTTTAATAGCCATGCATTGCCCACCTCTGAGTAAGGATGGATGTTAGGTCACACTCAGAGGTGAAATATTTCAATTCAGAGGAAATTCCCACATACCTCATTAGACTCTCAGCTTTTATCTTTTATCTGCTTCCCTCTATAGAACCCAAATCCAACTGTACTGGGCCTGGTAGCACTTGCCTTTAATCGCAGCACTCTGGAGGTAGAGGCAGGCAGATCTCTGTGTGAGGCCAGCCTGGTCTACATATTTAGTTCCAGGCCAGCCAAGTGAGACCCTTGTCTCAAAAACTAAAATAAAAGAAAACAAAATAAAAGACCCAGTCCCCTTTCTTTGTCTTTGAGACATTTCTCAAAAATTTAGGATCTCCCTATAGACTGAATAAAATTCTCTCTTTAATTGTCCAGTGCATTTTCTTTTTCACATCAGTCTCAGTCCCCATACTAAGGTAATATTGTCCTCATATCCTCAGATAAACTGTCTCATTCATTCACTCATTTGCTAAATTTTGATAGAGTACTATGTGCTAGGCCCCATGTGAAGCACTAGATACCCAATAAGACAAAGTTCTATTTTCATAGGGCTTACAGTGAGTGAGGTTAACAATGAGAGAAGTAATTACAAAGAATTCAAATTTTGTCTATATGAAAAAATTGACCACACAAATTTAAGTTCCAAAAAATATTTTATCACTTTTATTTTTTGTGTTTGAGTGTTTTGCCTGAATGTATGTAAATGCATGCATGTTGTGCAAAGCCCACAGAGGCCAGAAGAGGGCGTCAAATCCCCTGGAACTGCAGTTACAGACAGTAGTTAACTTCCCTGTGAGTGCTGGTAATAGAACCTGGGTCCTCTGGAAGAACAGCAAGTGTTCTTAACTGCTGAGCCATCTCTCCAGTCCCAGGAATGTAACTTTTGTAATACTATTTCATAATTTCCTGCCCCTTGTAATACTTTTTGTTTACCTGCTGCAGTCCCAGAACCTATGGCTTAGAGTGGCTGACTCCTTTCCCTTTCCTTTGTTTACTTTGTGCTGATTCTTTTTAAAACTAGTCAACTACAAAACCTCATTCAATTTTATGTCTTATAGGGTTTATACTGAGTACAATAATGTATAATTATATTAATTCAACACTGTGAACCTAAAAATTACAGCCAATTTTGAAAGAGATGCATCTTTGCTCTGGAAACTGTTATTGACTCTGTCAGTGCTGTTGTAATGAATGTTTCTACTAATTATGTGGTTGTTAAATAAATTTTTAAAAAATTATGAAATCTCACTTTTATTCCTCAACTTAGAATGAAACGAAATTGGGAGTGTGATAAAAAGTCTGAATAAAATTATAATAAAAGAAAACGAAACAAAAACAAAAAACTAGTCAACCACAAAAGACTGTGGGGTTAAGACCCCAGCCAATGGAGGAAAAAATACAGTACACTTGCCTTAGGATAAAAACCTATCAAATTTCCTGCTCAGTGTGCTTGGTTGCTATCTGAATAAGGCAATGCACCCTATGCAAAAGTAAAAGCTGCCTTGCTGAGTAATTTTCACTTTGTCTGCTTGCTCTTTGTGCAGTATTGGTGGGTTCCTTGGACCCCAGATTTATATTTCCAACAACTATAGAGAAGAATAACTTTTAACAGGGTGGTAAAAATACTCCTGAGGATGTAACATTTAAGTTATTTTCAGAAGGACGAGATGAAAGCCTTGGAAGAAATTTTTTCCCAGAAAGTGAAACAGCTAGGACAAAAATCAAGGTGACATATGAAAGTAGAAAAGCTACAAGAGGTGAGGTGAATGACATAGGTGGGAGGTTAGTTACTCATGCCAAGAAGTTTGAGTGTTTTGTGTGTGGTATTGATGATCAAATCTGGAGCTTCATGCATGCTAGGTCAACCCTGAGTAAACTACATCCTCAGCATTGGATTTTATTTCAAATGCAACAGAAAAATCAGGCATAGTGGAGCACTCCTGAAAGCTCAACAGTCAGTAAGGATCAGGAAGGCAAATCTCTGTGAGTTTGAAGCCAGCTTGGTGTACAAAGTGAGTTCAAAGCCAACCATATACATATTGAGACCATGTCTCAAAAAATCAAAACAAACAAATGCAGCAGAAAATGTTCTATGCTGGAGAATGAAATTATCTGATTTAGTGTTTGTCTTAGTTTGTTTCTTCATTGCTGTGACAAAACACCACTACCAACTTGGAGAGGAAAGGGTTTATTTAGCTTACATCTCCCAGGTCACAGTTCATCCGGGAGCCCAAGGTAGGAACTCAGGGCAGGAACCTGGAGGCAGGAGCTGGAGCACAGGCCATGGAGGAACGCTGCTTACTGGCTTGCTCCCCTGGCCCCTGCTCAGCCTGATTTCTTATGCAACACAGGCCCACCTGCCCAGGGGTGGCACCACCCACAGTGGGCTGGGCCCTCCCACGTCACTCATCAAGAAGATACCCCTCAGACATGGCCACAGGCCAGTGCAATAGAGGAAATTCCCCAATTGAGGCTCCCTCAGCCCAGGTGTGTCAAGTTGACACTAAAGCTATCCAGCACAGTGTTTTAAAAGACCACTTTGAATATTGTATGGAGTACAAATAAGAGGGGGGAGCAGAAACAGGGACACCATTGGGAAAGTGTTACAACAGTTTAAACAAGAATTTAAAAAGGCAGCCATACTACGTATATATCGTGTACTTACATACATGCAAGCAAAACACTTATACACAAAAAATAAAAAAACCTAAAAAAAGAAACACATTTTAATGTAAAATAAGTCTTGATATGGGCAGTAGTCACATGTGATTCCACGAGATGCTGTTATCTTACAGGGAAATCTGAAATTTAAATTATGTCCTTTCATTCTTTCAATATTTTTGCATGCGGTTGTGTTTTTGCAAATACCAATAAACCTTAATAAAAAGGTTATTTTTTGTCTTTTTGAAGCAGGGTCTCCCTGTAGCCCCAGCTGTCCTGGAACTCAGTAATGTAGACCAGCCTGGCCTTGAACTCACAGAGATCTGCCTGCCTCTGCCTCCCAAGTGCTGGGACTATAGGCGTGCGCCACCACGCCCGGCTTAATAAAAAGTTTTAATAACATTTCTTAACAGCTGTCTCCACATGCTCACCAAACTCATATACATATACACAAAATAATAAATAAATAAATAAATAAATAAATAAATAAATAAATATAAATAAATGGTTAAAGCTTTTATTGTAGAAGTGTTTTGTCTTCTTGCTTGTCTTTACTTCTAGGTAGTTTTGTAAGTTATTGTCAATGGGCTATTTTTCATAATTTCCCATCAAGTTTGTTACTGGTATATAAAAAATTTACTGTTTTTTGTATGTTGATTTTGCCTGGTGCTGCTTGCTGAATGTATTATTATGGTAAACTCTTTAGGATCTTTTAACTATAAGATCATATTGTCTACAGATAGAGAGCTCAAATTTTTCCTTAAAAAAGGGGGCAGCCATATGTGATGCCTCATGGCTGTAATCCCAGCACTCAGGAGGCTAAGGCAGGAAGATTGCCTCAAATATAAGGCCACCTGGGCTACAGAGTGAGACCCCTGACTAAAAAAGGTGATAAAACAGCAGACTGATGTAGGATATTGACTATGAAGGCAGAGATCTGGACAGATTCAATAAAAATTTTAGTACAAGCCAGGCGTGGTAGCTCATGCCTTTAATCCCAGTACTCAGGAGGCAGAGGCAGGCGGATCTCTGTGAGTTCAAGGCCAGCCTGGTCTATAAAGCGAATTCCAGGACAGCTTGGGCCATAGGGAGACCCTGTCTCAAAAAAATTTTTAGTAGAATCCATAGTATTGCACAATTAACTGGGTGTTGAGGAGGCAAGGGAAAGGAATTATTTTTCACTTTTTGCTTCATTAATTGATGGTTGCATTTAGGTGGGAGAAGGTGGAAAGAGAACAGATTTGGGAACAAACAGGAAGATTTGTGTGTTCGACATATTCAACTTTAGGTGAGATATTTAAACAGAAATGACAAGAAGTTGGGTTTACAAGTTCAGAGATTTTCAAAATTTAGAAGTCAGAAAAAGACTAAGAAGTAGATGTGCTCCAAGAGGGACTGAATTGACAGTGCTACTGAAAAGACAAGTAAGATTGAGGCAGGGTGGAGACACAAGGAAAACTGAGGGGGCACGAAAAAGGGAAAGAGTCCGTCACTATTTTAGATTAGTTTAAGTCAGTAATTTCAACTCAACTGATAAAATGGCTCTGAAGATTACATAGAGCTAGTTTCTGAGGGATATTTGAAACAAGAATGGTAAAACAGCTAATGAACCATGCTTAAGGCCAAACCATATATGACCTTAAATTTAATCTTATCCACACTTACTTCTCTTCTAAAAACCCCTAAATATCTGAGAAGTCTCACAAGCAAGACTATGTACAATGTTTATAGTTAAAACATGTCTTGACTTCCTTGTGACCTATGTTTAGCAAGAATTCCTTAGACCTTTTTGATTTGCCTTCACCTTATAGCACCCCTTAAAAACTTAAAATTACATTTGTGTGTGTGTGTGTGTGTGTGTGTGTGTGTGTGTGTAGTACCCACACAAAGAGATCAGAGGACAACTTGTTGGAATCAGTTTTCTCTTACCACCATGTGGAGCTTGGGGATTGAACTCAAGTCACAAGGCTTGGCAGCAAAAGCCTTTACGTTGTTCAGTCAGCTCACTAGGCCAACACTCCTTTCTTATTTGTAAACCTGCAAAAATTTATAATCTCATTTACTAAAGAAAAATTCTAAACTGAGCACAGGTCATATATTTGTAATTCCAGCATTTGGGAACCAAATCAGGAGGAACAAAACTTCCAGGCCAGATACCAGGCATGGTGGTACCTGACTGTAATCCCAGCACTCAGGAAACAGAGGCAGGAGGATGACCACAAGTCCAGGCCAGCAAGGGCTATATAGTAAGAACCTGTCTCAAAAACAAACAAAAAAATTTTAATGAAAAAGATCAAGTAAAATATTGTGTTAAACTTTGTTTTATTATTGTCATTGTTGGTTTGGATTTTTTTTTTTTTTTTGAGACAGCATCTCCCTATAGCCCTAGCTGGCCTGGAACTCCCTGTGCAAACCAGGCTGGTCTCAGTCTCACAAAGATCCACCTGCCTTGGCCTCGGAGTGCTGGGATTAAAGCTGTGTTCAACTATGCCTGGCTCTGGTTTGGATTTCATGTGACAGAGTCTCATGTAGCCTAGGCTGTCCTCATTTAGCTCAGGCTGGTCTCGAACCCTCTATATAGAACTCCTGATCCTCCTCCTCAATCTCCCTAGTGTTGGGATTATAGGAGTATACCACCACAAGCTAGCTTTAAATTTTATTTATTTGTAGGGGCTGGAGAGATGGTTCAGTGTTTAAGAACACTGGTTGTTCTTGCAGAAGACCCGGGTTCAAATCCCAGCACTCACATGGCAGCTAACGACTGTCCATAACTCCAGTCCCAGGGGATCCAACAGCCTCTTCTGACCTCCTCAGGCATTGCACGAAACGGGCGCACTTACCTACATGTATGCAATACACACATACACAGAAAATAAAAATAAAAAAAAAATAAAAAAGTTTTTTGCACAAGTGGGTACAAGTTTCTAGGTTCACAGTTGAATTAATACAGTTACACAATATTGAACTCAGTATAAGCCCTGTAAGACATAAAATTGAACGAGTTTTTAAACCTTTAAAAAATCTCCATTTCATTTTAGAATATATTGTTCCTTGCAGAAAGACTCATTGTTTTTGCTACTAATGCTGAGATGTTGGTGCATGTCTCTCTAATCTGTATGCATCTGATTTCTTTTTTTGTTTTGCCATGTACCCAGGCTGGCCTCCAACTCACTATGTAGCTGAAAATAATCTGGAACCTCTGAGATAGATTTCAGTGGTAATGTTTATCACCTCTACTAATTAACATGATGTAAATTTTTATGCTTCCTCCTCAAATATAATACATTTTTTTAGTTTCTTGATTTTTTTGTTTATGTGTATATCACACAGAACATCCCAAACCATCTCATTCAACTATATACCCACTTCCCAGATGGCACCCTCCCATAGCCTCCCTCCCCCTACTAGAGCCCTTGTACTCTGATATCCCTGCTACGGTCTGCTGTGTTGTCAGCACCCCCACCCATTCCCCACTACTTACCCTTCTGGTGAATCTAGTCAGCTTATCAAGAGGTCTTTGTTTTAGGAGGGTCAGCTGTACCTCGTCTAGCGGTAATCAGTTGTCAATATTCCTTTGGATAAGATTGGGGTCTGCTGTTCATTTTCCAAGTTCTATGCTGGGTTACTGTCTGGGAGTCCCTTTGGCCACCCTGGCCAACAACTCAAGAGAAGGCATCTCCTATCTGGCATTGGTGCTTGTTATTTAGCCTTTAGCTATGTATATGGACTCTTAAAAATTATATTGGCCCCTTTAATCTCTGGTTATACTTTCATTTGGGGTGTTTAAGGCCATACAGTTGACCCAGATAAACCAATTTATTTTCACTCTTAAGGTCATTTGAGGATCTGTTCCTCAGGGGTCACATAGCCTTGGGAGGAGCCCCTGGCTCCTCTTGTTTACCAGTTCTGCCTATGTGAAGATAAGTCAAAGGTCCTACTCAACCATGGCTGGCTTCGCTTGGAAGCATGGAGGAAATGATTCTTCTG
>NW_008342711.1:2231-16909 GCF_000622305.1 Nannospalax galili | reverse complement strand
ACCTCATTTAATTTTATGTCTTATAGGGTTTATACTGAGTACAATATTGTATAACTGTAATAATTCAACTGTAAACCTAAAAATTTACAGCCAATTTTGAAAGAGATGCATCTTAGCTCAGAAAATTGTTATTCAATATGTCAATGATGTTGTAGTGAAATGCTTCTTCTAAGTATGTGGTTATTAAATAAATAATTTTAAATTTTAAAATTTTTTTAATTTATTTTGATCTTTTTGAGACAGGATCTCCCTGTCACCCCAGCTAGCCTGGAACTCACCGTGTAGACCAGGCTGGCCTTGCTCTCAGAGAGATCCATCTGTCTCTGCTAGAATTAAAGGCATGTACCACCACGCCTGGCATAAAAATTTAAATTTATATTAGACAGGAAGATTGCCTGGGCTAGGTAGTGAGTACCAGGACAACTAGGGCTACATAGCAAGACCCTGTCTTAAACAAAATAAAACACAACATAGCAAAGCAAAAATAAACTTAAATATAGATTGTATCCTTTAGTCAATGAAACTTCCAGAGACACCAAAACTGTATGTGTATGTTTGTCTATGTATATATTTAAATTAGTTATGTATACACTCTTGAGAAGCTCACACCCATTCACCACTTTGAGATTGTTCTACTGTCATTTTGCTTTTCCATTTTTTTCTTTTCTTTTTATTTTTATGGTGCTAGGGATTGAACATTGCTAGACAAGCACTCTACCTCCGAATTACACCTCTAGTGCTGTTGATTTGTTAACAAACTGCAGCATTATTTCATACTGGCTTGTGCTAAAATTTTTGATTGTGGTATAAGTAAAGATCTTAGCTGTAACTGACTAGAAGTCTAAAAGAACTCAGACTGCACACCTGATGAGGTACAATCTCCCATTACTACTGATAGGATGAGCAAAGAAAAGTACCTGTCAGATTTGATAATATGAGTTCATTTGTGACTTTGACAAGAGCAGGTTCCATGGAATGATATAAAACTGGAGTGGAGGTGATTGAAGAGTGAATGGAGGGTAAAGTGTAGGCAGTAATATATAACTTGTAGTTGGCAGAATTTGGCTATGAAAAAAATAGACAGTAGCAAGAACAACTCACATAATTCAAAGGTTGTTTTTTTTTTTTTTTTTTTTTTTTTGGATAGGATCTCATGTAACCCAGGTTGGTCTCAAGCTGAAAATGACCTTGAACTTCTGATCCTCCTGTCTCTACTTCCCAAGTGGTAGGATTACAGGCATGTAGCGCTATGTCCAGCAAGGCTCTTAAATATGGGAAATAATGAAGGATGTGCATGTGCTGGTGGTCCCAAAGAGGAGAAACTGGGGATGTGGGGAGATTAGAGTACTGAAGGAATGAAGTCCTTCAATTGATAAGATCAGAAATAGATGAGGAAGCCTGGTTTTACAGCACACTCCTATAATTCTAGCACTTAAGAGGCAGAAGCGGGGGCTTGAGAGATGGCTCAGCGGTTAAGAACACTGATTGTTCTTGCAGAAGGCCCAGGTTTGAATCCCAGCACCCACATGGCAGCTAACAACTGTCCATAACTCCAGTTCCAGGGGATCCAACAGCCTCTTCTGTCCTCCTTGGTCATTGCATGACACGGGTGCACTTACCTACACACAGGCAACACAGGCATACACATAAAAATAATAATTTTTTTTTAAAGGCAGAGGCAAGAGAGTCAGGAATTCAAGGATGCAGAAGTGGACTGTCTATTCTTTGATATATGGTGGGACAGTTCCCCATGTGACAAGTCAAAGAAAAAAATAAGTTAGATGGAGAAAATATCATAGAGTGATGAGATAAGGAAATTCCCATTTGATTGTGTCTATTTGTTGTATGGTTTTGCTGTTCTGTTTTCAGAGACAAGGTTTAAGTTGCTCAGCCGGCTTTGAACTCACAACCCTCCTGTGTCAGTCTTGCTGGAATTACAGCAAGGGGCCACAATGCCTAGCCAAGTGTGTTTATTCTTTTTTAATTTTTAAAATTACATTTATTTATTTTGTATATGTGTTTGTGTATGTGTAGGGGTCAGAGGACAACTTGGAGCAGTCTGTTCTCTCCTTACACCATGTAAATTTTGGGAATCGAATTCAAGTTGCCATGCTTGGCAAGTACCTTTACCCGCTGAGCTCATTACCAGCCTCTGTTTTTACCCCTGTAGACTCTTAGATGTGTTCATCATTCTCTTCAGGTTCAAGAATTATTTCCACTATCCTCTGTAGTGCTGGCTTGGTAGTCATAAATTCCTTAAATCTCCTTTTTATCATGGAAAATTTTTCTTTCTATTTCAATTTTTTTTTTGGTCTTTTTGAGGGTCTCCCTGTAGCCCCAGCTGACCTGAAACTCACTATGTAGACCAGGCTGGCCTTGAACTCACAGAGATCTGCCTGCCTCTCCTTCCCGAGTGCTGGGACTAAAGACATGAGCCACCACTCTTGGCATTCTCCTTCATTTATGACAGATAGCTTTGTTGGGGATAGTAGTCTGGTTTGGCAGCTGTGGTCTTTCAGAACTTGATACACATCTTTCCAAGAGTTAATGGCTTTTAAAGTTTCTGTTGAGAAATCAGGTGCTGTTCTGATTGGCCCCCTTTCTATGTGACTTGCTATTTCTATGTTGTAGTTTTCAATGCATTACCTTTGTTCTGGCCTCCACAGCCATTGCATGACACAGGTGCACCTACATACATGCAGGCAATATACTCATACACATAAAATAAAAAGAATAAAATATTTTTTAAAGTAACAAAGAATTAAAAAAATTTTTTTGGGTCTTTTTGAGACAGGGTCTCCCTGTAGCCGCAGCTGTCCTGGAACTCACTATGTAGACCAGGCTGGCCTTGAACTCACAGAGATCCGCCTGCCTCTGCCTCCCGAGTGTTGGGACTAAAGGCGTGCACCACCACACCCGGCCAAATTTAAAATATTTTTAAAAGATATGTTTTCAAGTAATGTAGAACTACCCCATCTCTCAGGAGGCTGAGCCACAGAGTCTCTGCAAACTAGGCCAATCTTTGTTCTTTGGGATAAGAAAAACAATAAGGAAAGATTAAGGAGAAAAAATGAGATATTGTGCAAGAATGTAGCAGCACCATGCTGGTCTGCTGATTTGACACTGGGTATTAAATAAAGAAGAAATAGAAGTAGGGATGAGAAAAATGGATGGAGATATACAGCTGGTTTCCATCTGTATTCTCTTGTACTCCTTCCCTGAGTCCCAGAATCCTGTCTCACTCCCAGGAACTCCTCTGCAATGGGCAGTCCCATTCTCCTCTCTGAGCTTTCCTTTGGATGACTGGATTACCAATGCTCTCCCAGGCCAAAAGCAGTGCTTTACAGGCAAAATCTCAGATGCTGGTCACAAGTTCCATCATGGTCCTGGTTGCAAATGCTGGCTCCACCCCCATGCATTTTTTTCCAATGTCCCATGCACTGCTTGGAGTCTGTACAAAAAAATCTCATGTAGTCTTTAGTTCCCACCAGGTTTTCAGCTCACTGAATACTATGTGGATCTGATTCAAAATTTCTTTTCAACAGTCCCATGACACTTGGTCTGAATTTCCCAAGAGTGCAGTCCACAGAGTTCTTGGGCTACTGAGCTGCTGACACAGCAGAAGTCTTTTTGAAATGCCATCTTGTTTCTGCCTTGTCAGTTGCCTAGTACCAGGCACACAGTGCCAAGGGGAGAGAGATCCCCCCATGTGTCTCCTGATAATGCTGCTGATGCCTTGGGAATGGCTTTTTGTCCACTTCATAGTTATGAAGTGTCTGTTACTCTTCTTTTTTAATTAAAAAAATCATTTATTTTATTTTGTGTGTATGAGTGTTTTGCCTGCATGTATGTAAGTACACCACATGTGTGCCTGGTGCCCAGGGAGGCCAGAAGAGGGAATCAGATCCTTTGGAACTGGAGTTAAGGATGGTTGTTAGCCACCATGTGGGTGCTGTTAACTGAAACCAGGTCCTTTGTAAGAGCAGCTAGTGCTCTTAACTGATGATTCAGTTCTCCAGTCCCCCTGTTACTCTTCTGATAGCTGTTTTTCAGCTTTCCCCAAATTATTTCACAGGGACTCTTGCAGATCATCCTTGACTGTCATTGGCATTTCCTTTTTTTTTTTTTGTCTTTTTGAGACAGAGTCTCCCTGTAGCCCCAGCTGGCCTGGAACTCACTATGTAGATCAGGCTGGCCTTGAACTCACAGAGATCTGCCTGCCTCTGCCTCTGGAGTGCTGGGATCAAAGGCATGCACCACCATGCCCGGCACAGCAATCTCTTAAATGTGAGCCTCTATAACATTGAAAAACATTACATGGGTTGGGGAGATGGCTTAGTCAGTAGAGTGCTTGCCTTGTGAGTTTGATTTCAAGAGCCCACATTTTTTAAAAAAGAGCCATGTGCGGTGGTCCATGCTTATACTCCCAGCTCTGGGGAGAAAGGGACAGGTGGATCCCTGGGGTTCATAGGCCAGCCAACTTAGTTTACTTGGAGAGTTCCAGAATGAAATATTGTTTCAAAAAAAAAATGGAGGGACTGGAGAGATGAGAGATGGCTCCATGGTTAAGAGCACTAACTGCCCTTCCAGAGGACCGGGGTTCAATTCCCAGCACCCACATGGCAGCTAACAACAGTCCGTAACTCCAGTTCCAGGGAATCCGACACCCTCTTCTGACCTCTGCAGGCATTGCACAACATGGGTGTACTTACATACATGCAGGCAATGCACATAAAGTAATAAATTTTTAAAAAATTATTTTTCATTTTATGTGTATGTGTGTATTGCCTGCATGTAGGTAAGTGCACCCATGTTGTGCAATGCCCATGGAGGACAGAAGAGGCTGTCAGATCCTCTGGGACTGGAGTTATGGACAGTTGTTAGCTGCCATATGGGTGCTGGGATTCAAACCCGGGTCTTCTGCAAGAACAGTCAGTGTTCTTAACCACTGAGCCATCTCTCCAGCCCCATAAAATATTTTAAAAGGTGAATAGCTCCTATGGAAGGAGACAAGGTTGATCTCTGAGCACCAGCAAGCACACGTGTGTACACATATACACAGTCATATTCTTCCAACATACAATAGCACAGAATAAAGGAATAGGAACTTATCAAGCAAATATTGGGCCACAGCGAGTCCAAAACCCAGCAGGGCAAACACCAAATCCCGCAGATCCATATTGGGCATGCGGGCCTGATGATGGAATTGTCTGGTCTCCTAAGGGCTTTGGTAGCCTTTTACATAGGCTGCCATCAAAAGGTAACACCTACACGTAGGGTGTGTCTTCCAGTTTCTGATGATCTAATCAACAAGGTCTCTCTCATTTCAGTTAATCCCAGATCCAGTCAAATTGACACTCAGGATTAGCCATCACATAACCCAATTTAGAAACTCTCTCACAGACATACCCACAGTTATATTTTCTAGGTTATTCTATATCCTGTCAAGTTGACACTCAATATTAACCAACACAAATACTCAGTACTACTATACAAACAAACAAATAATGGCCAGGAGGATGTCATACACCTGTAATCCCAGTGCTCAGGAGGCTGAGGCAGGATAATCTTGAGTTTCAGGGCAGTGTGGTCTACACAATGAGATCCTGTCTGAGTACCATAACCACCACCAAGTTTACAGGCACAGGTTAACTAGTCTCTCTGCATAGGATTTTACAGGCTACAATTAAGATGTTGACCCAGGTTACAGTATCATATGATATGAGTCTTCTTTCAAGCTCACATGCTTGAAAGTAATAGTATTTGGTTATTTAAGGTTGTAGAAAACCCTCACATCCTGGGGAGTGTCTTTCATATGGCTCTCTCCAGAAATAGTACACAACAGCTTAGCAGATTCTTGCTTCTTTAAGGTCGACAAGTGAGTCCCTTACATGCTAGCAAAGTGGTGCCACATTCATTTCTATATGTGCCTATCTATCCAAGGGAGGCAGGAAATGTAATTAAGGGAATTAGATCTCACTAACCTTAGAAACAAATCACAAATCCCATCCACATTCAAGGGAAAGATTTGTGTCCGTGCGTGCGCACACGTGCACACACACACACACACACACACACACACACTATTAGGGGTGTGTAATAGTCAGGGTTTTCTAGCGGAACAGATTTATAGAATGAATATGTACTAAAATAATTTATTAATCAGCCTACTTTGAAATTATATCAACAACTGAATCACACCTGAGATGTTGAGAACTCTGTAGTGGCATGGTCCTTGAGGCTGGGTGGGTGCCTCAGCAGCTGGAGTAGTCCCACAGTGGCTGCTTCACACTAGAGAGACTGAGACCCCAGTAGTCCATGGGGCTGGTTGCCACAGCAGTCCTAATTTGGCTCCCAAAACCCAGAGGGTTCCTGAAGAATTGCTGGTCCTTGGTCAATGATAGAAGTCTGGAAACAGTGGCTCCAATGTCAGCAAAGGAATGTCAGCAGCAGCAACAGGATAAATCAACTTGGAGAGGACAAACAAGCAAAAAGTAAATAATTTTCCTTGTGCCATGTCTCTTTTTATCTGGGTTGCTATGAGAAGGTGCCACCCACATTTAGGGTGGACCTTCCCATATCAGTTAAGGCAATCAGGACAGTTCAGGTGAAGCTCCCTCCTCAGGTGATTTGAATTTGTGGCAAGTTGCCATTAAAACCAACCATCACAGGATATAACTCAGTACTTTGTACATACCAGGCAAGAGCTTTACCACTAGTCTATACCCCAGCACTTTCTTTTAAAGATATTTTATTTATTGTATTTTACGAGCATTTTGCCTGCATGTATATAAGTGTACCACGTGTGACCAGTGCCTTTGAGGGTCAGAAGAGGGCATCAGATCCCTGGAACTGGAGTTGCAGACCATTGTTAGCTGGGGTGCTGAACTGAATCCAGGTCCTCTGCAAGAACAGCAAGTGTTCTAAACTGCTGAGTGATCGCTTCAGCTTCCCTCCCTCCCCACTCCAGGAAAACTTTTCTTAAAATATTTGAGACAGGGGTTTACATATTCCAGGTTAGACCAAACTCACTGTGCAATCAAGGCTGGCCTTGAATTTCTGATGTACCTGTCTCTGCCTCCCCGAATGCTGAGATTACTGGTGTGGATAATGCCAAGCCCATTTTTTATATTTTGGTTTAAGACAGTGTTTCACTAAGTGGCCAAGGTAGGCCTTGACCTTTTGATCCTTGTCGTAAGCCACGACTCTGTCCAGCAGAGTCCAGGAAAGACGACACAGACACCAAGGTGAGGTTCAAGCTTCTGTTTCTCTTTCTTCCTTTATTCTCTCTCATATTCTCTTCACTATGATGCTGTCTCCTATGATGCTGTCTCTGTCATTTTTGTCTGTCTCCTATTACACACTTCAGCTCTTTATATAGCGTTTCCAATAGCCCTCCCCCCAGCCGGTACCAATCAGGGCTCACACATGTGCAGCGGCCAGGCAGAGTGTAGCTCATAGGCACGTAGCAAGATCATCAGGCTGGCAGCACCTGTTTTGGGGCTCACCATACTTCAGAGTTGGGGTAAACAAGCGGGATTCACGAGCCTTGGCAATCAGCCAAGAGTTGAAGTAAACAGCACGAGGTTTGGCAGCCAGCCAGGGCTCCATCTTTGGCTGGCTCGGCTGTGCTCGCTTCCCACAGATCCTATTGCCTGAGCCTCCTGAGGCAAGTTGAGAGTACAGATATGTGCCATTATATCATGCTGGGGTAGGATTTTATACAATGGCATAACACTAGCTAGCTATCATTGGGGTCACCATAGATTTTTGCCTACCACACTGGGTAAGGAGGAGAGTGAGGACATGAGGGGAATGAGGGCCAGTTTAAATGTAATGGGGTCAAATAAGCAGACATCAAAATAAGGGTTAAGAATTTTTTTTTCTGACTGGTGGTACTTGCCCTAATCCCAACACTTGGGAAGCACAAGCAGGAGGATCAGGATCTCAAGGTCATTCTCTGCTACTCTGCTATGCAGCAAGTTTGAGGATAGCCTATATTATATAAGAACACCATGTCTCAACTGGAAAAGAAAAAGGATTTTTTTTGCAGAGCAAGTATGAGAGTAAGTAAACTAGAGGACTAGGAAATGATTTTAGAGTCCTATGTTTGGACTTGAAATTTGGGGAGACAGTCCATTTTGCTGAGAACAAGGGCTAGTGGGAGGTTCACATAGCTGAAAGATAAGTTTGTATACGAGGATGTTGAGTCTAAGAGTACAGGATGAGCCTGGGTGTGATGGCACACGGCTTTTATCTCAGGAGGTAGAGGTAGGTGAATCTCTGTGAGTCAAGGCCAGCCTGGTCTACATAGTAAGTTGTAGACCAGTCACCAATACATAGTGAGACCCAGTTTAAAAGAGCCAAAAATAAATAAGTAAAAACAAAGAGAGTGGTGCAGGCCTTCAGTATTACTAAGTACATGACTACAGAACAGCTAGAATGGGACTCTCACCATGGAGATGAGAGACCTGAGTGACTCCATCTTGGATAAAACCTCCACTGGACTGACCCAACCCTGAGCCCTGTTCCAGGAGAAATCACAAAAAAAGTATACTTGGAATGGATAGAAAACAACTCCCCCACCAATAGTCAATTAACCAGGGACAGGAAAGTACTAAAAGTCCAGATGTCTTTTCAGATTTCCTGAAACCAGCAGTTTATGGTTTGGCACTGGGCTGCAACCAATCAGATGCTTGCTAGGCTGGAGACCCCCTACCCCCCTACTTGCTGAACTTGCTGAAATAAACCTATAAAAACCTCTGTCTCCCAAAGCAAGGGGTCTCACATCTGAGATCTGCTGGGTCGATGACAGAGTGGGCCCAAGCTTAAGCTTGTGACAATAAAAAACCCTTGTGTGTTTGCATCAGTCGGCTTCTTGGTGGTCTTTGGGGTCTGGCGAACTGGGCACAACATCTTGGGGGCTCGTCCAGGATCCCCAAGACCCTCCCCCCGCCCAGGACCCCTGAACCAGAGGGTTCCTGGCTGGCTGGTAAGTGTCTGTTTGTTTCTAGTTGTGCCTGTCTGTGTCTGTTGTAGCTTTTGTTCTGAGCCTCGAGGCAAACTTGTGAACAGTGTGGTCAGGAGCGGTTGGAGCGGATGCACTAGATGACCGTGACCACAGAGGTCTGGAAGATGTTCCAGACCCTGGCAGAGGGGATGGAGGGCTCCAGACTCTGTTGATTTCTGTGAAAGGACAAGGCGGGTCACTCCTGTGGCACAGGAGTTCGCCACTGTCCTATTTTCAGTTTTTCTTCTGCACCAGCAGGGGAGTCTGCTACTTGGCCTTCTGCGTGTCTTTCTGACTCTCTGTTTTGTCTTTGGTTGTCTATTTCTCTGTGACTGAGACGGATGCAATGGGACAGACTCCCTCTACACCCCTGGACCTGGTTCTTGCACATTTTGGAGAGGTTAAGACTCGAGCCCATAACCTCTCTGTTGTCAGGAAGGATAAACTAACTACTTTCTGCAGGTCTAAATGGCCCACTTTCAACATGGGATATCCCTCGGAGGGGACCTTTGATCCCGCTATCATTAACGTGGTTGAGAAAATTATTCTTCAACCACGTTTGGGACACTTGGATCAAATATCATACATAGTGGTCTGGGGAGATTTAGTTAATAACCCCCCTCCTTGGGTCAAGTCTTTTCTTCCTTTACAGAAAACTGAGGTGCTGACAGCTGCAGAACAACCCAGAAAGCACCTAAGCCTGAAACCAAACCATCAGTACCGTCACTGTACCCTGTCTTACAGGGCAGCACAGAAGAAGATCTAATTTTTCCTCTCCCTCCTTATCCACCTCCTCCACAGGAGGCACCCCCTCCAGAACCAGCATCCCTGGTACCAGATTCTTCACAGGCACAGGGGGGACCAGCTCAGGGGACCAGGAGTAGAAGGGCAGCAACACCAGAGGGTCCAGACTCTACTGTTCTACCTCTCAGAGTCACTGGCCCCACAGATGAGGCTGGCAACCAGCCCCATCACTATTGGCCATCCACCACTAGTGACCTTTACAACTGGAGAACCCAGAATGCTCCCTTTTCTGAAAATCCTAAGGAGCTTATTCATTTATTAGAAACTGTCTTATTCACACACCAACCCACTTGGGATGATTGTCATCAATTATTACAGGTCCTGTTTACCACAGAGGAAAGGGAACGGGAACGTATCCAAACAGAAGCCAGGAAGTTAATTCCTGGCAATACTGGTGTCTCTAGTACTGACCCAACACTGATTGATGCTGCCTATCCACTGGCCTGGCCTGATTGGGATTATAATACTGCAGAAGGTAAAGGGAGGCTTCTGGTTACAGCCAGGCTCTGTTGGCAGGTCTCAAAGCGGCTGCTCATAGGCCAACTAATTGGGCAAAGGTATATGATATGTTAGGAACTAAATGAAAGCCCAGCTATGTTCTTGGAGCAAATAACGGATGCCTTCCACAGGTACACTCCATTAGACCCGGAGGCCAAAGATAATATAGTGGCAGTGGCCATGGCTTTTGTTAACCAGTTGGCTCTGGATATAAAAAAGTTCCAAAGAGTAGAGAGACTGGGTGAAAGGAGCTTAAGGGGTTTAATAACTGTGGCCAAGAACGTGTACAATAATATGGATAGTGCAGAGGAAAAACAGATAAAGGCAGAAAGGAGGCAGAACAAGGACCTGGCAAGGATCCTGCTGGCTGCCACCATGGATTCAGAGGACCAGCGGAGGCATCTGAGACAGATAGCGTTGGGGAAAGGAGTCTCTTGCAATATGTGGATGACCTACTTATAGCAGCAGACAGCCAAGAGGCTTGCATGGATGGCACAGAACGCCTGTTGCAGACTTTGGGAAGCCTGGGCTATTGGGCCTTTGCTAAAAAGGCCCAACTATGCGAACAACAGGTCCAATACTTGGGCTATATACTCAAAGAAGCACTACTGGTAAAAGATGCCGACAAACTGACTTTGGGCCAGAACTTGACCATCACCACACCACACCACACCACATGCAATTGAAGGAGTTTTAAAGCAGCCCCCGGACAGATGGCTAAGTAACGCCTGTGTAACCCATTATAAGGCATTACTTCTTAATCTTGCTAGAATCACCTTCCAGGTACCAGTTGCCCTGAATCCAGCCATGCTCTTGCTGGACTCAGACATGAATGCTCCCCCTGTATGACTATGCCAGAATCCTGGCCCATGTCCACAGTACCCGATCAGATTTGAGAGATACCCCATTATCTGATGCTGAAGTAAACTGGTTCACTGATGGTAGTAGCTTTGTCCAGGATGGCAAGAGGTATGCAGGGGCTGCTGTAGTATCATTAACTGACATCATTTGGGCAGAGCCTCTTCCCACTGGCACTTCAGCCCAAAAGGCTGAACTTATTGCCCTAAAAAGGCACTGGTATTGGGAAAGGACAAAAATCTTAATGTGTAGATGGACAGCCAATATGTCTTTGCCACTGAGCACATCATGAGACAATATGTCGGGAATGGGGCTTATTAATGGCAGAGGAAAATACTTTCGAAAATAAAGAAGAAATCCTAACATTGCTGAGGGTTCTCTGGCTGCCAAAGAAATTGGCAATTATCCACTGCCCAAGTCATCAAAAAGGGGACGATCCGAATTACCAAGTATATGATCAAGCAGATCAGGCAGCTAAACAGGCTTCCCTCCAAATTGACTCAATCTTGGTCACCACACTAATTGACCCAGGTGACCCAAACCTCCCCGAAAAGACCAAATACACCAGGGAGGACCTGAAATGGATAAAGGGACTGCCAAGGACCCAATGCCTGGAAGGATGGTGGATGTCTGCAGAAGGGAAGCTGATATAGAAAAATTAGGAAAACAAATGTTGGCAAAAATACACCATTCTTCCCATATGGCCATCAAGAGGATGCAGGACTTAATTCGACATCCCGAAGTAAAAATCAAGGATGCTAATTTAAATATTAAAGACATTGTCAATGGCTGTAAAGACTGCCAACTCACTAATGAGGTGCCAAATATTAGAAACCCAGGAATAAGACTTCGAGGGAGAAAACCTGGAGCCTATTGGGGAACAGATTTCACTGAGGTAAAACCTTGCAGGTATGGATACTGTTATTTGCTAGTCTCTGTAGATACATTTTCAGAATGGGCTGAAGCCTTCCCTACTAAACAAGAAGCTGCTCAA
Organism: Nannospalax galili; assembly: GCF_000622305.1. NCBI lineage: Eukaryota > Metazoa > Chordata > Mammalia > Rodentia > Spalacidae > Nannospalax > Nannospalax galili. The sequence goes on along the minus strand of NW_008342711.1, from coordinate 4,745 downwards.
ATGGTGGCAAAGAAATAGTTGGAAGACATCCTCCCCAGGTATGGCTTTCCACAGATGATATGGTCAGATAATAGACCAGCTTTTGTGTCCAAGGTAAGTCAGAGTCTGGCCACAGTTCTGGTGACTGATTGGAAACTACATTGTGCTTATAGACCCCAGAATTCAGGACAGGTAGAGAGAATGACTAGAACTCTGAAAGAGACCTTAACTAAATTGACCTTAGAGACTGGCAGTGACTGGGTGACTCTCTTTCCATTCACCCTCTATCGAGTATGTAACTCCCCTTACCAGATGGTATTAACCCCCATTGAGATCATGTTTGGAATGCCCCCTCCCATTATTCCTAACCTCCAGGCAGAAAAGATTACTGAATTTAAAGATTGAGACCTGTTGAATGACCTCAGGGGAGTCCAATGGTCCCATAAACTTGTATAACCTAAGATACATTCTCTTTATGAGACAGGACCCCCTCCCGAACCTCATCAATATTGACCCGGTGACTGGGTCTATGTTAAGAGGCATCGGCAAGGATCCTTAGAGCCACAGGGGAAGGGGCCCTATGTCATTCTACTGACCACCCCCACAAACCCTCAAAGTGGATGGTGTAGTATCATGGATCCACCACAAATACGTACTGCCAGCTGACCCATTTGCTGTAGAGGACTGCACATCCCCAGCTTCAGGATGGAGAGTTTCAAAGGACTCCAACAATCAGCTCAAGCTAAAGCTCACCCAATTATCAAACTGTTGACTGTACATACTTTGTTCCCCATGATAGCTGTTCCTGCTCCAGGAAGCCCACATCAACCTATGAGTCTGACTTGGGACCTCCAAGATGTGATAGGATGTAATATATTCTTTCAGATCTCCCAAGTAGAACCTCTGGCTACTTGGTTCCCAAATCTGCACTCCCATTTAGATGCTTTCTTTGATTTCAATCCTAAGGGAGGAGCACATCCTCATTCTCTAACTTTCCAGGCCCATACAGAAAACCAGGCTGGTTCTATGTTTCCCAAGGGCCTGGAACGCCAAGATACAAGTCCCAGAGAAACAGATTTGGAGAGGATAGCTCTACTTACTGTGCTCGGTGGGGCTGTGAAACAATGGGACACATACGGTGGACCCCTCAGGGAATAGATCTTATTAAGGTAATGTGCGAGCAACAGATAACCACTAATCCTCATAAAAATGGTAGGTTCAATGTCAGTTTTACTGAATAAGAAAAGAGAGCCACTGGCTGGGAAGTGGGAAAAATTTGGGAAATAAGACTCTATGTTGGCTGGACCGAACCAGATCTAGGAACTTTATTCTCTATTCAATTAAGAGTAAGAATTCCTCAGTACTAGACCCGTTCAGTCCCCTTGGGGGTGCTGTTTTAAAGGTCACTTCTGAATCAATCTTGTCAACCACAGCAGCCCCTTCAAATAATGGCTATTCTGACAGCAATGGCCTTCCTACAGGTGACACTGACCTGCTTTGGTCATTAATGGTCCAGACTTACCAGGTACTCAATGATAAAAGGCCAGCCCTCATCTCATCATGCTGGCTATGTTATTCATCAAGGCCCCCATACTATGAGGTGATTGCATTCATAGGAAACATCACCCTAGCGCCGGACCAAGGCAGCAGTAGATGGGCTCAGCAGGAAGGAATCAGGCTTATGCTACAAGATGTTTCAGGATGAGGGCTATGTATAGGCAAGCCCCCTCATGAATACACTGCCCTATGCAACCAGACTCTTCCAGTGCTGGTCAATAACTTGTACTTGCTACCACCAGATCAAGGATGATGGGCATGTACTTTGGGATTAACCCCATGTGTCCATTCCAAAGTTCTTAATCAATCATCAGATTTTTGTGTTCTAGTGCAACTAGTCCCTAGAATTATTTATCACTCAGACCAGGATATAAATAGGGCCCTGACCAAGCAAGGACCCCTTGACCATAATTGCCAGGAAAGAGAAGTTGTTACTGCCATCACCCTGTCCATTCTTTTGGGATTGGGACTGGCAGAAGGTACAGGAATTTCAGCCTTGACCTTACAAACCAAAACTACCATAGCCTTAGAGCTGCAATAGACATGGACTTCCAGAACTTAGAAAAGTCTATTTCCCATCTACAAGAATCCCTAACCTCCTTGGCAGAAATGGTTCTGCAGAATAGGAAAGGCCTAGACTTGTTGTTCTTGCGCTGCCCTTAAGGAAGAGTGCTGATTTTATGTAGATTACTCTGGGGTCATCAAAGAATCCCTGGCCAAGGTTAGAGAAAGTCTGGCTTGAAGAGAGAATGAATATAGGGCTAAACAAGGATGTTTTGAATCCTGGTTCAATAGCTCCCCTTGGTTGACCACTTTGATTTCAACCTTACTGGGACCCCTCCTCATTCTGATTAGGCTCTTGACTTTGGACCTTGCATTTTAAATAAATTGGCAGCTTTTATAAAAGAGTGGCTGGGAGCTATACAGATAATGGTAATGCAAACCCACTATCAGTCCCTCCAGAGTCTGGGTGATGAA
>NW_008342711.1:0-933 GCF_000622305.1 Nannospalax galili | reverse complement strand
CAAATCTTTAATCTTTAAGCATCTCTTTAAGCATTTCAATTTCTTCTTCTTTTTTATTTATTTATTTCTTTCAGTCTTTTTGAGACAAGGTATCCCTGTAGCTGCAGCTGGCCTGGATATGCTCATGGAGACCAGGCTGTCCTAGAACTCACAGAGATCTGCCTGCTTCTGCTTCCTGAGTGCTGGGATCAAAGGCGTGCGCCACCACCTGTGGCTACATTTCAATCTCCTTATCAAAGAGGTCCTATCTTTCAGCACATGTCTTGGCTCCAACTTTAATATTCCTAGTGCTTTTTTTTCAATGAAAACTGCATTCTGCATTTCTTTATGACCTACTTGCTCATTTTCACAGTAGATCTGCAAAATATTGCACATTAATGGCCAAACATTTCTAAATTAGGCTGTATTGAAGTTTCCTCCATCAAAAAAATTAGTCCATGACAATTCAAGTTAGCCTTTTATGCTGTGGATATTATCTAGACAGACTCTTTGCCAAAATTTCCCAGTTTCTGCTTAAGTACTTATTTCCCTCAGAAACTACTTTTCTTTCAGCACCATCTTCCAGGGTACTAATAAAACGGCCCATTCATCTGTGTAATAGCCTGAGCTCCTCCATTTTGTGTAAGCCAACTTGCTGAGCAGTCCCAGACCCTACCCTAGCCTGGGGCCACAAGATCTGGGAAGAATTGAGGAATGAACACATATATTCCTGGGAGGCCCAGTTGAGGCTTTTCTGTCTTTTGTAATTGCTTATATGGCTACTGTATCAAGAGACTTTATCTTTTGGACTTTACCTTTAAACGCTCTCATTCCCTCCCAGTTAGTGTGGTATTATCTAAATGGGTTCAGAGAGTGCAGTCACTGACCAGCAAATGGATTCCGCTGATTCGGACCTTTTTTGAATCTGAGAGGTCTTTTCCCAGTTATGTGGAA
>NW_008342710.1:0-983 GCF_000622305.1 Nannospalax galili | reverse complement strand
GATAGATAGATAGATAGATAGATAGATAGATAGATGATAGACAGATATTCAGAGGTGGATAGAGGGGAGGGAATCTAAATACCATCAAATTATACTGTATGAAAATCACAAAAATTCAAATATAGAAAGACATAAAAGAGAAAAATGTAAAAGTCAGAAGAAGTGGAGGCAAACAAAGATGGGGTTCAGGGAATGCTCTGTAGTTCAGAGTTCCAGGAGATTCCCTGGGAAAGCAATTTGTAGAATGAACTATGCCAGAACTGAATAGAATTGTACGCTTATGCTGGAGCAAAGATTAAGATTTGAGCCACTATGCAAATTACTTTCCTAATAGACAAAATATTTAAAATTGTATCTCTCTAGCACACATGGGGCGCTATTTCTTAGTGGGAGTCATTTTCTCATTAAACAACTTGTTTCTAATAAAATATTTACAATAGTTCAGAATTAGTTCTGGAATGAACTAATGCTTTCTTCTTGTAGCCACATGAAGTTATCTTTGTTAATTCTGTTATTTTTGGTTCCCCTTTGTAGTACAGGCTGCTGTTTGTAGATTTGGTCCAACTGTAACTCTTTCCAGAAGTTTCATTCGGAAGGAAGCTGTCATCAGGGCAGGGACTGCACAAAGCAAAATGCCTTTTTTTTTTTTGGTCTTTTTGACACAGGGTCTCACAGCTGTCCTGGAACTCACTATGTAGACCAGGCTGGCCTCAATCTCACAGAGATCCACCTGCCTCTGCCTCCCGAGTGCTGGGATTAAAGGCCTGCGCTATCGTGCCTGGCTGGAAAATGTGATTTTACATCTTGTATTGGAAAGACACCACAGTTTTCCTCCTCTGTTAACACTTCCACAATCGATGAAGATGCCATTTTAATTGGGTGAATGAAATGATAAGCTTCATGGACTTCAAACAGTATTAGGGATGACATATTCCAGCGATACTGTGTCTTTTAAAAATTGATGTAAATCTGTGAATACGCCG
>NW_008342709.1:0-881 GCF_000622305.1 Nannospalax galili | reverse complement strand
GTTGCAATCATTTGTGTTATAATAACTATCTAGTAAAACAGCATTACTTGTCTTCGAAGAGCATTGTCTTTTAGAGGAAGAAAAGATGATTTCTTCATTGAATATCAAGTGCCTGCATCATTTTCCTATGCAAGATTGCATCATCACTGAACTATACATCCATCACTTTAATGATTCACCAACTTAGCATTTTTCACCAATAATCTCCTTTCCTTCCAATTTGAGAACATGATACATTTTGTTTAGGGATAATAAGAATGATGACATCATCGTATTCGCTTAGTAAATGAATTCTTGCCATCTACTCTCAATACCAAGAAGCATGCATTGAAAGCACTGTAGTTATGGGCTTTAATTTTAACATATATCTGGTGATGAATGCAGATACACTGTGTCTTATTGTTCCATGAATAACCTCAAATGCACTCCATAGACTTGGAGGTTTAACAGAGATGTATTGATTTTTTAATTTAGTGGAAAAATGACCGTAATATAAAATAATGCATTCATCTAATGTAGTTATTTAAGGGTACAGATCTCTAAAATGCATGTGTTAGCTATATTTAAATGATCGAAGAGTAAGGAAGAGGTAAAGAAAAAGCTCCAGTTGATTCAGGGAAAGACTAAAAAGTTTTGGTTTTGTCCTTTTTGGACCCTGAAACTGTAATATGCAGGTGTAGTCCTCACACTTTTCATTGACATTTGCTTTTCCATTTGAAAATATATAATTGTACAGAAGTTCAAACAATAAAGTGCATTTTGAAAAAGGGAGTAATCCCATCATTAAGGTGTGCTGTAACATTTGATTGCTGCAAGCTTCCTGAAGAAACTTCCTGTTCATACATCTTCCTTGTCAAAGTATTAAAAGTTTGGCACCCAGC
>NW_008342708.1:0-801 GCF_000622305.1 Nannospalax galili | reverse complement strand
CAAATGTCAGCACTGTAAAAACCACAAACACTTTTGCACTAACATTTGCATTCAGTGAGAGAGATAGTAGAGTGAGTGCTCTTCAAATTTTCTGTTGCTCACACTTTTTTTTTTTTGAGACAGGATCTTAGAATGTAACCCTGATTGGCCTGATAACTACTATGTAGCCTAGGCTGGCTTTGACCTCACAGAATTCCTCCTGTCTCAGTTTCCCAATTTTGGGATTGTAAACATGAACCACCATATGGGGCTTTGTAACTCAACAAAGTGAATTATAGCTCCTTCTATCAAGAGTAGTAGCTTTTCTTCTTCCTCCTCCTTTTTTTGAATATGGACAGAAATCACATAGCTGTTCTCCAAGACTGTTAAGAGCTGGAGGAAGGGGTGGACTGCAAGTGGAAATGCCCACTGAAAATTATGCCAGGAATCTATAGTTACACCTACTTCCCATGCTCATCAAAGGGTCTGGGGCTGAGTCAGTTACCCTTGCCACCCAATCAATCCACCTTAGCTTCATGTGGGGGGAAGGGTAAAGTATATATAAGCTGAGAGCACCATGATGCACATCTTGCTCTATTTTGTGGGACTATAGGGAGATCACAGGATTTGTATTTGAGTGTTGACTTTATGATGCAGCTTTAAATGGGGGGGCACCCACTCTTCAGTGAATAAGCCCTGACCCTATGCTCTGTTAAAAATAATAATAATAATAAAAATATTTTAAAAAATAAAGATAGGAAGAAAAGTCTAAAAAAAATAGAAATAATAAAACAAACTGGGCAAGATTGCCAGGCATAGTGC
>NW_008342707.1:0-482 GCF_000622305.1 Nannospalax galili | reverse complement strand
AACACCATGACCAAAACCAACTAGAGAAGGAAAACGTGTGGGGCTGGAGAGCTCGCTCAGCCGTGAAGAGCACCGACTGCTCTTGCAGAGGACTCGGGTTCGATTCTCAGCACCCACATGGTGGCTAGCACCCATCCATAACTCCAGTTCTAAGGGACTGGACACCCGTGACCTCCACGAGCATTGCACGACACGGGTGCATTACATACATGCAGGCAATACACTCCTACACATAAAAGTAATAATAAAAAAGAAGGAAAGGGTGGATTCTGGCCTACAGGGTACAGTCCATCCTCCAGCAACACCAAAGCAGGAACCTGGAATCAGGACCTTACGTGGAGACCATGGAGGAACGCCTAACTGGCTTGCTCCCTTGGCACCTCAGCTTGATACAACCCGGGCCCACCTGCCCAGGGACGGCACTGCCTACCGTGGGCTGGACCCTCCTACATAAATCAGCAACCAATGGAGGAAGTTCATCA
>NW_008342706.1:0-390 GCF_000622305.1 Nannospalax galili | reverse complement strand
GTCTTCTGCAAGAACAGTGTTCTTAACCACTGAGCCATCTCTCCAGACCTTAAGAATTCATTTTTTTCCAGGTGTGGTGGTGCATGCCTTTAATCCCAGCACTCAGGAGTCAGAGGCAGGTGGATCTCTGTGAGTTCAAGGCCAGCCAGGTCTACACAGTGAGTTTCAGGACAGCTGGGGCTACAAGGAGACCCTGTCTCAAAAAGACAAAAAAAAAAAAAGAATTCGTTTTTTAAAAAGGTGCTGTGCAAAGTATGCAAAGTCATTTTGAAACAGCACTTTCATTTTTAGAAGTTGGCTGCCCTGACCACTCTGAGTATTGGTCTTATGCTTTACTGCTTCATGTGACTATTAATATGCTGACTGAACCCAATACAGCATTTACCCACA
>NW_008342705.1:0-387 GCF_000622305.1 Nannospalax galili | reverse complement strand
TGTGTGTGTGTGTGTGTGTGTGTGTGTGTGTCTGTGTGTTAAAGTCTATTGAGTCAAATTTGTGTCCCTAAATGCCCTTTGGTGTGGGTTTATCCATTGGAGATTAGTTAACCTACCCAACATCACACCCTTAAAGAAAACTGACTCTCTGTGGGGCTAGATAGATGTTCAACAGTTAAGAGCACTGGCTGCTCTTGCAGAGGATCCAAGTTCAGTTCCCAGCACCCACATGGCACCTAACAACTCCAGTTCCAGGGGATCTGACTCCCTGTAAGCATTGCCTGTAAGCATCCCTGTAAGCCTCTGTAAGCAATGCATTTACATACATGCAGGGAATACACTCATACACATAAAATGTTTACATTTTTTTAAATAAAAAAAAAAAAA
>NW_008342704.1:0-1502 GCF_000622305.1 Nannospalax galili | reverse complement strand
TTGCCTATTGCTCAAGCTTTGAAGGTTACTCCCCTGGACCTACTGACTGTGGGAACATAAATAACAGCTGTGACTTCCCACTTTGTCCCTGGTACTTGATTTGAAACCTATTGTTCTATTATATTTCTTCACATTATAAGTTGATAGATGTTTGGGTTGTCTCCATCTATTAACTGCCATGTATTGAATGCACTACTTCTATAAATGTATGTGTGCATGCATTTGTTTGAATTTGTTTTTATTTCTTTTGTATGTGTATGTAGGAGGAGACTCTGTGGTTATGTTGATTCTGTGCTTGACTTACTGGTAAATGATTCCCATAGCAGTTAAACCTGCTGACCCACAGAATCAGTTACTCTTCCTGTTGGTGTGATAAAATTCCAAGACACAAGCAACTTAAGGCAAAAGGGGCTTGTTACTGAGGGTATAGATATTTATTTGGGTATAGTCAAACATAGGTGGGAGGTCATATGGCAGGAATGCTCACATTGTATCCACAGTCAAGAGGCAAGGAATGATGAACGCTAGTTCTTAGCTCTCATTCTTTGGTTCAGTCTAGGACCCCAGGCCATGGAGCAGTGCCATCCACAGCTAAAATGGGTCTTCGTAATCCAGTTATCCTAACTAGATAATGTCTCACAGGCACACTCTGATTCTGTCAAGATGACAATATCAACCACCACAACTACTAACAATAATGAGACATAAAGGTCTCAATTTCTCATTTGCACATGAAAGCTTGAAGAGATTCTCTTTTTTGAGGGCAGGTATGGAGTGGTATCTCAGTGTAGTTTTGATTTGTATTTCTATAATCACTAATGATGTTAAGGACCTTTCCACATGCCCGTTGGCTATTTATATATCTGCTTTGGAAACATATTTTAGCATCTTAAAAAGCATCTGGGAGTAAGTCTCTATTAATTGAGCATGGTGTATTTGTGATGAGCATAATCCTTTATGCCCTTACCTTGACATGGAAATGTTTTAATAGGGGAAACTTTCCTTAGAATATCTTGGGACATGAATATAGTATTTTTGAGATGGGTTATGTGTGCAGAAATGTATGAAAATAGTATCAATAAGCATATAATGCATTTTGGCTACTCTGTACAAAGAATAACACAGACACAAATATGATCTTCTAAGCAGAAAGAATAAAAGACTCTAGAAAAAGATCAATAATTCTGGGTCTGTGAAAAGGGAAAAAGCATTAACTTCAGAACCTAAAATAACGAAATGATTCTAAAAAGCCTCTGAAATGTCCATACCCCAAGCAATTTAGATGAGAGATGAAATAGGGAATTTATGTACCTTGTGGTGCCTGTCATCGTAGATGGGTGCCTTGACCTGCGTATTATTCCTGGTCACTGGAATTTCAAGACTGCCCCATTAAATCAAGAGAAAGCAACTGTGGTTAAGGAGTTATAGGTGAAAGGCAGTCAGAGAAATAGCTCTGAAAAATCACAAATTATTACCACATAAAAACTGACCAGAGGCAAAGA
>NW_008342703.1:0-388 GCF_000622305.1 Nannospalax galili | reverse complement strand
ACCAAAAATAAAACAAACACAAACAGACAAGACGAACCAGATTATTGCTGGATCCAAATTTCCAAAACGTGACCAAGTGTCAGACCCAGCAACCAGATTGTCTTGGGGGCATCCCCTCCGAAGACTAACTAGGGGCCATATTGCTGAGTCCAGCTTCCCTCCTAGAATCTGGCCTGCCCAGAACAGAAAGGGGTACCCCAAAAAGAACACAGTGATGCCTCTTAACTTGCTACACAGATGTGACTGAGTGACTGGGGAGGACAGGACTAACCGGGGCTGAGGAACGTCTCTCAGCCCATGTCTACTGACAGTTCCTGCCTTTCGGGGCCACTCAACTATCTAGGTGGAACTTCCAAATGTTGTGGTCTCAGAGAAGGGATCCAATTAG
>NW_008342702.1:0-841 GCF_000622305.1 Nannospalax galili | reverse complement strand
TTTCTAGTTTTCTGGTTGAATTTTTGGTGTCTCTTAGATATAAAATCATATTGTCTGCAAAAAGGGATAATTTGTTCTCTTCTTTTCCAATTATTACTCTTCTAATTTCCTTCTCTTGTCTCATTGTTCTTATAAGTACTTCAAGCACTATGTTAAAATGAGTGGAGATAGTGGACAGGCTTGTCTGGTTCCTGATTTTAATGGGAATGCTTCCAGTTTTTCTCCATTTACAATGATGTTGGCTGTGGGTTTTTTTGTATCTATCATTAATTATGTTGAAGTATGTTCCCTCCAGTCCAATTCCCTCTAGGACTTTAAACATAAATGTATGTTGGATTTTGTCAAAGGCCTTTTCCGCATCTATTGAGATGACCATGTGATTCTTGTCTTTGAGTCCACTTATATGATTTATGATGTTTATTGACTTATGTACACTGAGCCATCCCTGTATCTCTGGAATAAAGTGGACTTGAACATGGTGGATGATCGTTTTGATGTGTGTCTGTATGTGGTTTGCAAGTATTTTGTTGAGAATTTTTGCATCCATGATCAATAATGATATGGGTCTATAGTTTTCTTTTGTGGTTGTATCTTTATCTGGCTTTAGTATTAGAGTGATGCTGGCTTCATAGAAGGAATTTGGAAGTTCTCCCTCCATTTCTATTTTTTTGGATTAATTATGTTGAATTGGATATAGATCTTCTTTAAATGCCTGGTAGAATTCTGCTGTAAATCTATCTGCTTCTGGGTTTTAGTTGGGAAGCTTTCTAGTCTTGTTTCAACTTCCTTGTGTGTTATGGGTCTGTTTAAGCTGTCAGTCTCTTCTTGGTTTAGTTTTGGT
>NW_008342701.1:0-777 GCF_000622305.1 Nannospalax galili | reverse complement strand
GCTGGTGAGTGTCTGCTGAGCACTTTACCCTTTCCATGCATTCTTGAAGCCGAGTTTGGACTTTGAGAGTGTCCCTGTAGACTCTGACCCCTCAGATTCTCGAGGGAAGGCTTTGGTACATAGTACAAGGACACAGGCTTGAGGGTAGCTGTGATAGCCTCCTTCTCACCTTTGACCTGTCCTGGAGATGAAAAGGTGGGATCAGGGCTTTGGATGAGAGGCTCTGCAGGGTATGTGTGTTTCCTCTTAGATTTCTTGTCAAGTGGCAGACTAGTTGGAGCATGGTCCACAGCAGGTATCTTCCTGGTCCTGTGAATGGGCATTGGCAGGCCTGGATGCTGCAGAAAATAAAAATCATAGGTCCATTACACATCAGTCCTGTCTCAGCATCAAATGAAAGTGAAAGTCGCTGAAATAACAGAGTCTGCATTAGTAATATAACATCTAACACTTTTCTAGTGTCACATTGATGAGAGAATGCTCAGGATGTGATGCCCCACACTAGTTACCCAAACTCTGCAGAATGCTGTGTATCCACTTCCATCCAGTCTGGATGGTATAGGGAACCCACAATATAAGAAAGTCTAATGTGCATGAATGTGTATATTGATGCATTATATGTAAATGCATGTATACCTATACTACTGAAAATAAAAACAGATATAAAGATGGGTAGATATCTAGATAGACAGATAATGACAGATTATATATAGATAGATGACAGAAAGATGATAGATAGATAGATAGATGATAGATAGATAGATGGTAGATAGATAG
>NW_008342700.1:0-932 GCF_000622305.1 Nannospalax galili | reverse complement strand
GAAAAATCCCAACAGCACAAGAACATGAGTTTCTACCACATATCAACAGCTATGGACCTGGGTCTGGTGAGAGGGCTCAGTGGTTAATAGCACTTGGTGTTCTTGGAGAGGTCTTGGGTTCAGTTCCCAGCACTTATTATTGGCTTATAGTATCTGTAACTCCATGTCCAGGGATCTGATGTCTTTTTATGGCCTCTGTGGGCACCAGATACACATATGGTACACATACATATAGACAGTCAAAAAACTCATACAATACATAAACAGATTCATACATATTTTTAAAGCTGTGAATTCTTATCACATGCCATCTAGTGCTTTTACCAACTCACAAGATAGAGGTGACTGCGCAGATTTCAGTTGAGGAATCTGAACACAGAGAGATTTAGCGAGGCTCTCTCAGCCAGTGAGGGATAACCAGGAGTGCTCAACAGAAAGCCTGGCTGCAGTGCTCCTCACCCCTGTCCTTCCCACATCCTCCTCCCCACATCCTCTGAGGTAACACTGTGAACTCTCTGGACACTACTAGGGCTCCACCCAGAGTTGGGACATCAGGCTTAATGGACATGGTTTGCCTCCTAAATAAAGCCAAACCATTTTTTTTCCCCAAATACAGTGTGCCCATGGGCAGGTGCTGGTCCTTTTGCCCAGCCTCTAGTCCCAAAGCTCAGCTCACAGCACAAGGAGCCAGCACAGCAGTGCTGAAATGGTTGTGGATCCATCACGGGGATGGTATGATTAGCAAAGAGCCTGTCCAATGTTCAGGACAACACTGAGCATGATAATGTCTTGCCTCAGGATTTCACCCTGACGCAAGAAAACACCTGGAGACAAGGAAGAGACACCCAAGAACAAAGCGTCATGCAGTGCAGAAACCTAAACTTGGCTGGACGCTGCCAAGTGGGGAGGACGACTTCCACAGTGAGAAAGCG
>NW_008342699.1:2404-2855 GCF_000622305.1 Nannospalax galili | reverse complement strand
TGGGACTCTATTACACAGATAATGGGAAGACTTGGAGAGGTTGGTTTCTTGGCCTAGAGTATTTATTGATGGAAGAGACCAGTATTAATATGAGAAGGAAAAGATGAACTAGAATTTTTTTAACCCTATAACCAATTGATTATAAAATACGATGCATTTTGGCTCTTTTTGGTACCATATATGTCTCATCCTATGAGTATTTGATTCATTATTAACTCCCAGATAAAGTTTGAAAATGTGAAAAGAACTACAGTACAGTACCATTAAATTTAGAAAGAAATTTAAAGGGCTACTTTTCTTCCATTTGTATGCAGAGTAAATTACAGTCATATAACACCAAGCCCAGCAGGTGGTCTATGACCCAAAATGACAGCATACATCCCAGATGTTGAATGTCATGTAACATTAATTTGAGTGCTAATTGTTCTCAACTTTGTGCTCATAAACCTCT
>NW_008342699.1:0-556 GCF_000622305.1 Nannospalax galili | reverse complement strand
AAAAGGAATAAGCAGGGTGTCCATCGTCTCTGTCTGGGTTTTATGGCTCTTTTTTGGTATAAATCCATCATCACTTCTGTCGAGTTCCACACGTTGCACCAGCCCATGTTTATTCTGCCTCTGAACTTTTGTGACTTTTGCCCCCAGGAGTTACCCACATAGTCTCTCTATTTTTCAAATTTCCAGCAGTGTCTAAATTGTCTGGAAGGCTTACCTATGTCAATCTCCTCCTTCAAACTCTTAGGACAACATGTACATTATCCACTCCAGGGTTTGGCTGTTAACTCTCCAATAGATTTTAATGCCATCGAAGCTCATATTTCCAAGTCACGTTCACACCCCAAGCAACTGGTAGTGTTTGATCAATTCTTCGGTTGACTCTAGAAACAGATACTCCTCATTTAAATAGGTTACAAACTCTCTGTCTAACAGAGCCAGGTAAATAAAAGACCATGAATACTGGCCACAGAGAGAAACATTCATATGGTATTTCTTTTTTGTTCCGTGGAAAACTTTTTCACAGGGAGGCAGATCTCTGGGGAAACACATTTTTCTT
>NW_008342698.1:0-648 GCF_000622305.1 Nannospalax galili | reverse complement strand
TAGGGAGTGTGTAAAGTAGGAGAATGAGCCTTCCCCTCTCAAGTTTATACTCCAAAGTTAGCTTAAGATGCACAGACATGGATAAAGAGCGATATTTACATGTTTATTTATAGCCTATGTAAGATAACATAAAATTCAACCAAATTATTTTTCAAAAATTAGATGTTTGCTACTCATTTTTAAAGTTAATTATCTAGATGAAAGTCCACATAAACATTTATCCTATTAACTCCTTTACTAGTATCTGACTTTCAATCAAATCAGACAATGTAAGTTTCCACTACTGTGACTGACTGAATCTCACAGGCTGACCACTACATTTTCTCTGATACAGAAATGATAAAGTATAACAAGACAAAATTAATTTAAATAACTCTGAAAAGAAATAAAGGCTCTGTGTAATAAAATATGAATCTAGACCTATAAATTCTAGAATAAATCCCTGAATTACCTTTGGGCTGGTTATTGATTTATACAGACAAGGGGTGGGGCCTTCAGTCCTGGAGTCCAACAGGAGGTAAACGAAAAGCTCTTTAATGCTTTTGCAGCCCAAGTCAAATGTGTCACCCTCTCGAACAAATTAGATCAAAGTTAAAGTGATAAAATACATAAACATAAATTGCCAGGAGTGTGTCTTAAGAAATATAA
>NW_008342697.1:0-4146 GCF_000622305.1 Nannospalax galili | reverse complement strand
ATACACACATTATTTTTCAAACATTTTCAACCCATGGATGGCTGAATGCGACGGAGAGTGTGGAATCAAGCAGGTGCCCTGTGGATGTCTCTTGCCACATAGGGCACTCAGATAACCATCATCATTAGCAGAGGCTGTGTCAGAGAAGCAGGCGGAAGCACTTTGGATGGTGGTGGAGCATCTGCTTCCGTTTGCCTCTCGCCACAGAGATCTACGGCGGCTGGCCCCAGTGCAGGTGGACTTTGGCAAGCTGAGCACACTGGGTTCTGTCACAGGCCTTTGGTTCTGAGTACAACTCACAGTCCACAGATGCTTTGGGTAGAGATGCCTAACTATCCACTGAAATCTTCCACACGGCAGCTGCCAGCTGCCTTCCGTGTGACCTAGCCTGACACCAACCTTCTAAGTTCTCTCCTGTTCTCAGGGGCTGGAACCCACACACTCACACCCAGCTCTCCTCACCCCCCGAGGGAAACGTGCAGCTCTGAATCACTGGGGAGTCGTAGGGTCTGGATCCCTGATGCAGGCAAGTGGGATAACAGAACAGGGAGGGGGTGCTACCTCCACCAGGACAGAGGAACTCATCACGAGAATTTAGAGACCAGGAGGGTACACAGGGTCTTCTCCAGGATGTGCAGGATGTGGAGAGCCTCACCTTTAAGAAAACTGACAGGGAGACCAGGGAGATGGTGAGTGGGCAAAGTCCTTACCAAATAATCATGAAGACCTGAGTTCAGATCCCCAGTGCCTGCAGTGGTGCCCATCTGTAACCCCAACACTGGGGATGCGGAGGGCAGAGACAGGAAACTCCATGGACTCGCTGGCCAGCCAGTCTACCTGAAATAGTGAGCTCCAGGTTCAGGGAGAGACCCTGGATCAGAAAATAAGGTAGAGGGTTATAGTGGGGGACACCCAGCATTGACTTCTGTATTTCACAGGTACACACACACACACACACACACACACATACACACACACACAGAGTGTCAGTCCAAAGAAGCTGGGTTACGATGTTAAAGGGTGGTGATGGTAGCACTGCAGCAGACTCAACGTGCTCACCGGCAAGGAACTGAGGCAGGCAGTAACAGCAGCCCCGCCTTTCCCTCAGACTTCTATCTATATGGGCTGCCGCTGGAAGGGGCCTCTTGGGGAGGGTCTTCTCCTCCAGTTAAGCCTTCCTGGAACTATCCTTACAGACCCACCCAGAGCCCTGTCTCTTAGTTGCTCCCAGAGCCAGTAGTTGATATCAAGATTAACCATCATACCCTGTCACTCAAAGCACCCCAGGAAGGACCATGAGATTCCTCCCTCACTGTGATGACGCAGACATGGCTTGAGCCTGTCCCCTCGAGGGTTCATGTGCTGGATGCCCGATCCCCTGGTGGGGCTGTGAGAGGTGGTGGAGCCTGGAGTCAATCATTGAGAAGCCAGCCTGGGAAGGGACTAAGCAGGATCCTGGTTCATGAGAGCACATGGTTACAGATATCAGGTCACCCCTCTACTCTCACTCCTGTCGACCACATGATTCTCCCTGGAGGTGTCCCCACACCGTGCTATGCCATACCCTTCACTCCAGAGCCAAGGGGACCTTGATGGAGCTAGTACCTCGTCAGGAAGTTCTGCCATGGAGTGGGCTGGAGAGCCCACCTGGTTCAGTTCCACATGCTCAGCTCCTTCCTTCACGTTCCACGGTCATCTTCATTTTCCTGAAACACCGCAAGGACAGTCCCCCTGACGTGACGTCTAGAGATCTCTCTCCCAGCACAGCCGTCACCCGGAAGCCTCCTGTGCCCCCAGTGTGGCTTCAAGACTGGCTGGGTGGAGTGGGTGAGGCAGGAGCTAGCTTTCTGTAAGGCAAAATGGAAGACGTCCATGGAGAAAACTACAAGCTGACCAAATAAATGTGAGACCCAAGAGAGTGTAGTCTAATTAGAGCCAGCAAGACAACTGCCAGTCAGGGCTGGAGAATAGTAGTAGTGGCATAGCCTGGGTCAGCAACTAACAAGTCAGGGGTCAGAGACAGCAGAGACGGGCTTCAACCACCTCTAGTTGGGCAGCATGAGAACAACATGTGATCATCTCCCTGATAGGGCCAGAAGAACACACTCAGACTTGTGCCGCTCCCTGATTGGCTCAACCTGTGATACGCCCAGAGGTCTAACCAAGCTCAGGAGACATGTCCTCAGCCTTTGTCCAGTGTCTGCCACAAGTCCTACAAAAACAAATAAACCCTAGATAAACCAGTTCAGTGGTTTGTCCTCTCTTGGAGAGCCTGCCCATCTGTGGGACTCTCTCTTGCATTTCCTTCCTGTCTCCTAATAACGCTTGGTTGGCTTGGTTCACTTCTGCTGTGTCCACACCTTTCATCTTCATTGACATGAAACAATGAAGTCAGCTGGTGGACTGTTGGTGGCCCTTGATATCAAGCACCCTAAATCCCTGGATCACACATACTGGGGGCAAAAACAGACTCATCATTTTCAAAACAGGATGTAGTATGCGCCCTCCTTCCCTCTGGTCCAGTCTCAGTAAGGAAGCCACATGTCCGTCTGCAGACAGCCTGGTCCAAGTGCTCTTGCTGGCCTGGTCCTAAGGAAGAGACTCTGTATTTGGGGAAGGAACAAACGATACTGCACCCAAGAGCGGCAGCATGGTGTGGGCATGTGACCAGGCCCAGAATGGCCTCCAGAGTCTGCCCTGAACTTGAGGGCATTTACACCCCTGGTGACAGAGACCTGCCCCTGGCACAGCTCTGTGAAGTTCCTGCCATACCTCCTGAAGGCCGTGGACAGGGAAGGGACACACGGGGGTAGTCACTTTCCCCACACCCTGGCCCCACCTGGTGTTACATGGGGCTACAGTATGAGCGTGCAGTCAGAACGCACTAATTAGCCCTCCCCTAACTGCAGAATGAACTGTTGCCTGTGAGAGCGATCCAGGTATGGAGCTATTACTCAAGTACCATGGAGCTGGTCACCAGGCACTGGTCCTTTCCTCTCGATTTCAAAGCAGTCTGGCCGAGCTATAATCAGACATGGAAGAGCCTTTGAAAGGGGAGCTCTCCGTCTCCTTTCTGCCCATCATAACTAACAGATAAACAGCTTCAGGTTGGATGCGTCTGTTCAGCAGGTCAAGACACTGGAGGGAGCAGGGCCTTGGGTGTCTGCAGCCAGATCTATCCCTTCATCTCCACTCGCTGCCCAGGTAGAGTGAACTCCTTCAGGAGGGAACTGTAGCTGGAATGCAACCAGACCACGCTGCTGAGACCCAGGCCCCGCCTTCCCACAAGGGCCGGAACCTGCTTTCACTGGAAATGCCAGCCTTGTGTCCTGGGACGAGCTACTTAACCTTTCTGATCTGCAATTGCCCCTTCCATAAAATGGGATTAGCAACAGTGTCCAACACTTCAGGGTGCCAGTCATCAAAGGTCCAACCTATGAATCGTGCTTGGTGCATAACAAGTCCTCAGTAAATTAAAAAGATTGGGACAGGGGTTGGAGAGATGGCTCAGTGGTTAAGAACACTGGTTGTGTTGTTCTTGCAGAAGACCCTGGTTCAAATCCCAGCAACCACATGGCAGCTAACAACTGTCGGTAACTCCAGTCCCAGGGGATCCGACAGCCTCTTCTGACCTCTGAGGGCATCGCACGACACAGGTGCACTTACCTACATGCGGGCAATACAGCATACACATAAAATAATAAAAGACTGGGACAAGGGCACCTTGAGGTCACACCCTGACTGAAAACAGATAGCCCAGTCTCCACGCACCAGGGCTCCTCAGAAAGTCCTTCCGTGCTCTCACGTCCTCTGATCAGTCTGCATGGGTCCTTTGGAACTCAGCCCGGTGTCGCCTCTCCTGGGAAATCCCCAGCTTCCTTTCCTGGAATCTCCGTGTCCCTGTCACTACCATGGGTTCCTTCCTCCTCCTCCTGGGGCTGTCACGTACCACTCTTCCCGGGCATGACTCCCACCTGACCGCCCTGCTGATGGCCAGGTTTCCTCTGGAAGACCTTCCCCTCCCCAGAAGAGCACTAGGCCCAGGAGACAGTTGGCGTCTATGGACACAACAATGACCACGTTCCTTGGGGACCGTCCCCTTTCATGGATGTTTGGAGACAGGGCAGAAACAGTTGGGGGAGAGCA
>NW_008342696.1:0-2738 GCF_000622305.1 Nannospalax galili | reverse complement strand
CTCCTCATTTCCACCTACTCATGTCTCCAGAGACCCTGGCATGACGCTTCAAGTCCACCAGGCAGAGGACTACACCCCAGGTCTGACCAGGACGTGGGACTTGGGCTGGCACTGAGCAGGATGCACTGGCACAGGGGAGCCTCCTCACTCACAGTGTGCTCCCATGTCCTCGACACACACCGTGTGCTCCCATGTCCTCCCCTCCTCACACACCGTGTGCTCCCATGTCCTCCTCACACACCGTGTGCTCCCATGTCCTCCTCACACACTGTGCTCCCATGTCCTTCCCTCCTCACTCACAGTGTGCTCCCATGTCCTCGACACACACCGTGTGCTCCCATGTCCTCCCCTCCTCACACACCGTGTGCTCCCATGTCCTCCTCACACACCGTGTGCTCCCATGTCCTCCTCACACACTGTGCTCCCATGTCCTTCCCTCCTCACTCACAGTGTGCTCCCATGTCCTCGACACACACCGTGTGCTCCCATGTCCTCCCCTCCTCACACACCGTGTGCTCCCATGTCCTCCTCACACACCGTGTGCTCCCATGTCCTCCTCACACACTGTGCTCCCATGTCCTTCCCTCCTCACTCACAGTGTGCTCCCATGTCCTCGACACACACCGTGTGCTCCCATGTCCTCCCCTCCTCACACACCGTGTGCTCCCATGTCCTCCTCACACACCGTGTGCTCCCATGTCCTCCTCACACACTGTGCTCCCATGTCCTTCCCTCCTCACTCACAGTGTGCTCCCATGTCCTCGACACACACCGTGTGCTCCCATGTCCTCCCCTCCTCACACACCGTGTGCTCCCATGTCCTCCTCACACACCGTGTGCTCCCATGTCCTCCTCACACACTGTGCTCCCATGTCCTTCCCTCCTCACTCACAGTGTGCTCCCATGTCCTCGACACACACCGTGTGCTCCCATGTCCTCCCCTCCTCACACACCGTGTGCTCCCATGTCCTCCTCACACACCGTGTGCTCCCATGTCCTCCTCACACACTGTGCTCCCATGTCCTTCCCTCCTCACTCACAGTGTGCTCCCATGTCCTCGACACACACCGTGTGCTCCCATGTCCTCCCCTCCTCACACACCGTGTGCTCCCATGTCCTCCTCACACACCGTGTGCTCCCATGTCCTCCTCACACACTGTGCTCCCATGTCCTTCCCTCCTCACTCACAGTGTGCTCCCATGTCCTCGACACACACCGTGTGCTCCCATGTCCTCCCCTCCTCACACACCGTGTGCTCCCATGTCCTCCTCACACACCGTGTGCTCCCATGTCCTCCTCACACACTGTGCTCCCATGTCCTTCCCTCCTCACTCACAGTGTGCTCCCATGTCCTCGACACACACCGTGTGCTCCCATGTCCTCCCCTCCTCACACACCGTGTGCTCCCATGTCCTCCTCACACACCGTGTGCTCCCATGTCCTCCTCACACACTGTGCTCCCATGTCCTTCCCTCCTCACTCACAGTGTGCTCCCATGTCCTCGACACACACCGTGTGCTCCCATGTCCTCCCCTCCTCACACACCGTGTGCTCCCATGTCCTCCTCACACACCGTGTGCTCCCATGTCCTCCTCACACACTGTGCTCCCATGTCCTTCCCTCCTCACTCACAGTGTGCTCCCATGTCCTCGACACACACCGTGTGCTCCCATGTCCTCCCCTCCTCACACACCGTGTGCTCCCATGTCCTCCTCACACACCGTGTGCTCCCATGTCCTCCTCACACACTGTGCTCCCATGTCCTTCCCTCCTCACTCACAGTGTGCTCCCATGTCCTCGACACACACCGTGTGCTCCCATGTCCTCCCCTCCTCACACACCGTGTGCTCCCATGTCCTCCTCACACACCGTGTGCTCCCATGTCCTCCTCACACACTGTGCTCCCATGTCCTTCCCTCCTCACTCACAGTGTGCTCCCATGTCCTCGACACACACCGTGTGCTCCCATGTCCTCCCCTCCTCACACACCGTGTGCTCCCATGTCCTCCTCACACACCGTGTGCTCCCATGTCCTCCTCACACACTGTGCTCCCATGTCCTTCCCTCCTCACTCACAGTGTGCTCCCATGTCCTCGACACACACCGTGTGCTCCCATGTCCTCCCCTCCTCACACACCGTGTGCTCCCATGTCCTCCTCACACACCGTGTGCTCCCATGTCCTCCTCACACACTGTGCTCCCATGTCCTTCCCTCCTCACTCACAGTGTGCTCCCATGTCCTCGACACACACCGTGTGCTCCCATGTCCTCCCCTCCTCACACACCGTGTGCTCCCATGTCCTCCTCACACACTGTGCTCCCATGTCCTTCCCTCCTCACTCACAGTGTGCTCCCATGTCCTCGACACACACCGTGTGCTCCCATGTCCTCCCCTCCTCACACACCGTGTGCTCCCATGTCCTCCTCACACACTGTGCTCCCATGTCCTTCCCTCCTCACTCACAGTGTGCTCCCATGTCCTCGACACACACCGTGTGCTCCCATGTCCTCCCCTCCTCACACACCGTGTGCTCCCATGTCCTCCTCACACACTGTGCTCCCATGTCCTTCCCTCCTCACTCACAGTGTGCTCCCATGTCCTCGACACACACCATGTGCTCCCATGTCCTCCCCTCCTCACACACCATGTGCTCCCGCATCCTCCTCGCACACCATGTGCTCCCACATCCTCCTCACACACCGTGTGCTCCCATGTCCTCACACATGCTCCTGTCAAT
>NW_008342695.1:0-666 GCF_000622305.1 Nannospalax galili | reverse complement strand
ATAGGACTTAACATATATGACAGAATGCATGAAATCCTGTGGACAGGCTATTAGGGGTTCAAATAGTTGAAGATGTATTGTTTGAAATCCACAAAAATTCAATAAATATATACACTTAAAGAAGAAGTATATAATTCATCTTAATTATTGTTCTATCTGCTTTTCTATGCTGTGACAAAACACTCTGACCAATAACAACTTGAGGAGCAAAGGGTTTGTTTTGTCTTACATGTCCTAGGTCACAGTTAATCACTGAGGGAGCCCAACATAATAACTCAAATTGATCATTTTCATTAACTTTGATAATTATTTTGATTAGATAGTGGTACCTGTGGAATTATTAGTGTTAATAGTGTTTTATATAGTGACTTCTGTGGGGTTTTTATTATTCCTGTAAAAAAATCATGAACTTTGGATATTTCAGTCTTTCTAAAGCAACTTCTCTCAGAATTCTAAAGATTGGTTGTACAGAACATGTCTCATGGGGCTAAAATCCAAACTACTCAAGTACTCTTTTGCTGCTGCCACTGTCTTGCCACTGCCATTCTCCACTGACATCAGAACCCAGCTTCTTCAGTCTTCTAAAGTAAACTGAAGACTATTTTATCTCTAGTAACCCCCATGGTTTTAGATGGTAAATTGGAATTGCTGAGGCTTCCAGTCTTG
>NW_008342694.1:113303-117867 GCF_000622305.1 Nannospalax galili | reverse complement strand
TAGGATAACTCCCTTCTAAGTCTAATCTTATTACCAGAATGGCTATCATTAAGAAATCAAATGACAGCAACTGCTGGAAAGGACACGGGAAAGAGGAACCTTTGATCATTGTATGTGGGACTGTAAACAGGTGTAGCCACTGTGGCAGTCCGTGTGGAGCCTCCACAAAAAGCTAGAAATAGTATCACTGCATGATCCAGCAACACTACTTCTGGGCACTCTCCCAAATGATTCTATGCTGTTCTACAAAAGTACTTGCTTATCCAGGTTCATTTCAACTCTATTCACAATGGCTGGGAAATAAAGATCAATTGACCCACGGATAATGAAAATATGATGTGTAAAAACAATGGAATTTTGTTCAGCTATAAAGAAGAATGAATTTTCAAATAAATTGGAATATTTATAGTGAAAAAGACTCAGAAATACAAACACCACATGTTCTCCCTCATATGTGGATCTTGATAGCTGTATATTTAACTTGGAGTACCTGTGGAAGCCAGGAAAATAGAAAGGAACCATTGAGGGGAGTGTCTAGTACAACAGAGATAGATTTAAAAAGAGATGGGAATGAAGGGGAGGGGGAAATGAAAAGTCTGTGGGGGGGGAGCTGGTTAATTTTTACTGTGTAAAAAAATGCTATATTTTATAAGCCAATTAAAAAATATAGCTCAGTGGTTGTTATATTATTACTTATTCTTATGTTTCCTCTGTAACTTCATATAATCAAAAATAGTATTCTTGAGGTAGAAAGATGGCTTAATGTGCATATTGCTCTTGAAGAGGACCTGAGTTCAGCAACTCCAAAAAACATGTCAGGTGGCACACAATTGCCTATACTCCAGCGTCAGGGGATCTAATGTCCTCTTCTGGCCTCTGTAGGCAAGACATTCATGTGCATAAACCCATCCCTACCCAAATAATATGATTAAATGTAAAAAAATCATGAATAATTATATATTAATTTCCCTTGAGCCTGGGCTCTATTTTTAAAGTAGTCTGTACAAAGCAATAATGCCTATTTTGACTATCACATACTCTTTTTATTTTATATTTGCTCTTTAGAAAAGCATTTGCTAGTTGGGCATGGTGGTACATACCTTTAGTCCCAGTTCTTGGGAGGCAGATGCAGGCAGATATCTATGGATTGAAGCCAGCCTGGTCTACACAGTTGGTTTCAGACCTGGTGGGCCTATAGGGAGACCCTCTCTCAAAAAGGCTAAATAAATAAAAATAAATAAATAAATAGGTATTTGTTAAGTCTGTTAATGCTGAAATTTAGACAGACATGTTTATCAAGTGTTTATTATTCTCAAAAGTTAAAGTTAAATTCATAAACAAACATTAATGTAAAATAATGTTTAAATTATCTTACTTTAAAAATGTTATTACTTTAAAAATACTTTATGGGCCCTGCTTAATTCTGTGTTGTAGAGTTAAATACCTCACTGTTGCAGAGCATTGAGAATGGCAGATACAACACATCCTCTTTTCTGACATCCACTTTCCAAAATCTTTCCATATGTTACTTTATTTTATGATTGGATTATTATTTTTACAACTTGCTTCATTTTAGTAAATTTGCCTTTCTTTGTATTGCTGAATTTGTATTCTGAGTGAATAATTTCTTTTTGAAATTATAAAAGTCCCAAATGAATGCATGGGTATTCAAGAAAGCTTTTAAATGGAAGTATGATTTCTCACCGATTACAGTGGACGCCGAATGCTATAGCTTTGATTCCTTAAGAATTACCTGATTGAAGTGAGTGCCAGCTTTATTTTCCCATGTCTTGTGAAAACACTGTGTGGCGTCTGAGGCAATAGGGTTTTCCCTTCAAGTTCTAGTGGGTAACCAAGAGCAATGGTAAAAGGAAAATAAGAAGACACAAAATTGGTATGGAGGTGTGGCAGAGGTGTTCAGGAGGAGTTAGAGACTGTGGGTGGGAGACACATAATATAAAAACATTAAATTCATATATGAAATTATCAAAATCCCAGCACACACATGGCAGCTCATGAGTGTTCCTAACTCCAGTGTCAGGGAATCTGACACCATCTTCTGACTTCCAAAGGCATTGCCCATGTACATGCATGCAGACAATGCACTCAAACACATAAAATTTAAAAAATAAATAAATAAAATATTTTTAAAAATTCAACTCATCTGATGCCATTATTTCTCATCTCCTCAAATCTATGCCTCTCCCTTAGTTTGTTTAATTACATTTCTACTTACTCTACAGATATTCCTGTTGTTCTCAGCTGTGAGGATTGCCAACAACAATATATACATTTACAAACATAGATATTTTTCTTTTTCTTTCTTGTTTTATATTTTGACACAGTGTCTCCCTGTAGCTCCAGCTAGCTTAAAACTCTCTATGTAGATCAGGCTGGTCTCAATTTTACTGAGATCTGCCTGCCTCTGCCTCTTAGGTGCTGGGATTAAAGGCATGCACCACTATGCTTGGCATTATTTCTTTTAAGACATCATAAAAGTCACCAAGCAGTACCTGCCTTGCTAGAAACCAATATTAATTGCATATATCATACTTGTTTGGATTGTGGAGAGTTACAGGTTTTTATTTTCTATTTCATTACACAGACACACTGAGTTTTTCACTGATGCCTTGTCTTACTAGCCAATTAATTTCAATTAAGTTTTTTTTTAAATCGGTTTAAATTACATCTAGGTTTAATAAACTTTTGGGTGAATAATCAATCAAACCAATCAATTAATGTTTCTTATGCTTGCTTTCATCAGTCAATAAATGCTTGGTAATAGTTTATAAGATATAAAGTCTATTGTAAGCAGGATTATATTCAGCCTCATAGATAAGACATTTTCAACATTTATATTTTTAAAAATTCCATTGAAAACAGATTGCGTCTCTCTCATAGCAGCTGTTTTCTTTAAAGGCGTGACCTCTGGTAGGTCAACTAACATTATTGGATGGCCCACACTCCAGAGTATGTGGGCCTCACAAATCATACTCAATGGTTTTTGAAAAACAATGAGGATAAAAAGCTGTGTGGGGAGGGAGAGGAGTTGGATCCAGGAAAAGCTGAGGGAAAAGGTGAATATGATCAAAATACATTGTATGAAATTCTCAAAATTAATAAAAAGTGAAAAATGCATTGAAGAATATACATTTGTACTTTGGGAATCATATTTCTAAATGAAATTTAACATGTTGTGAGACTCACTTAGCTTTTCTGTAAAATTCTGTTGGAATGATAAGGCTAATATTCCAGAAGGGTGACCACAACTCATAAAGCTGAATAAATGGTTCTGTTTCTTGTTGTAAGACTGCAAAGAAGTTCTTTAAGGCATGCTACAGCTTCAGGCCATGCTGAGTGCAGCCTCAGGCAGAAAGGCACAGACATGACTAGAGCCACTGGCCATGGATGTACAAGATCTCCTCCTTCTGATCTCTGGGCAAAATATGCATTAAAAACATAGTGAGACAATAATCAGATAACCTGAGTTGTAGATAGAGCTACAGCGGCAACACTAGACAAGAACATGTTCAAACCAGGGAGATGTGTGAAATAGCAATACATATACCATGTACACTAAGGCTAAGTGACTAGTAAAACATCATGGCCAGTGTGAATGGGAGCTTCACACATGTTATTACATATGTCTTCTCAGAACAATCTGCACATTTTGTAGACAAGAGGAGTTCAAAATCAATGTAAATACAAGGAATCTTCACTCATTCTGTATATACATACACAGGCTTTACATGCTAAGATAATGAAGAATATAGGTCTTGATTCTTGATAAATTTTGTTTGTTCCTTTAGATTGACTTCTTTTATACCACTTACTCTATAGTCCATAGGGAACTTGGTTAAACAGGAGAACTCTCATGTCCTTCACAGTTAAGATCAATGAGAAATTCCATTATATCAATGAAGAAAGG
Source organism: Nannospalax galili (assembly GCF_000622305.1). NCBI lineage: Eukaryota > Metazoa > Chordata > Mammalia > Rodentia > Spalacidae > Nannospalax > Nannospalax galili. The sequence goes on along the minus strand of NW_008342694.1, from coordinate 113,939 downwards.
AGAAAGAGACCAGACTATGGGGCCAGAATGTTTATTCTCCTACTACTTCCCTTCACAGTTGTCAATGGTAAACTGCAACTCCAAACCCCACTGCAAACTGCTTCATATCAAAGAGACAGTTTTATGAACTATTGAATGTTTTCAATAACTCATATTTGTACATTGAAATCCTAACTCCCAGTGTTTGAATATTTGTTTGTGGGTAATTCCTTTTGAGAGGTAAGTAGACTTAGAGGGTTTTACCATGAGGGATTATTGCTCTTATAAGAGGAAAGTACTATACCCCTCCCTACACTCAGCCTGTAAAACACAGTGAAATGTACCCATTCATGACTGGAAAATGGAACACTGCCAGCCCCTGTTTTTCTTCTTCACCACCTCTGGGCCTATGAGAACATCAAAGTCGGTTATTTAAGCCACACAGTCTGTAGCTTTTTTATGGTAGTAAATAATGATTAACTCACTGGCCGTATTTATGCGTTATTCCTGTCTAGACAAAAGATATGACAAGACTAGAAGTGAGCTGTATGTGACAAGCCCTGGCAGCTGCTGGAGCTGTGGAGTGCCGTCCTGAGGTGTCCATGGTGCAACCTGTGATGATCATGTTCTCCCCAGAAGGACCTGGTGTTATCGCTC
>NW_008342694.1:98502-105032 GCF_000622305.1 Nannospalax galili | reverse complement strand
TTGTACATTGAAACCCTAACTCCCAGTGTTTGAATATTTGTTTGTGGGTAATTCCTTTTGAGAGGTAAGTAGACTTAGAGGGTTTTACCATGAGGGATTATTGCTCTTATAAGACGAAAGTACTATATCCCTCCCTACACTCAGCCTGTAAAACACAGTGAAATGTACCCATTCGTGACTGGAAAATGGAACACTGCCAGCCCCTGTTTTTCTTCTTCACCACCTCTGGGCCTATGAGAACATCAAAGTCGGTTATTTAAGCCACACAGTCTGTAGCTTTTTTATGGTAGTAAATAATGATTAACTCACTGGCCCTATTTATGCGTTATTCCTGTCTAGACAAAAGATATGACAAGACTAGAAGTGAGCTGTATGTGACAAGCCCTGGCAGCTGCTGGAGCTGTGGAGTGCCGTCCTGAGGTGTCCATGGTGCAACCTGTGATGATCATGTTCTCCCCAGAAGGACCTGGTGTTATCGCTCAACCAGCCCATGGCAGGACTTGGGTGTTTCATCACTAACCACAAATGCTCTGAAACTGGATACTGAGAGTCCTGACATAGTCATCGATATTAAAATTTTAACAGCTGTTCTGATTATACAATAAAAACAGTGTATTTAATGTAAGTTATTGCCATGCTGTCCACTGAAAACTAGTTGGTTTGGTTGACTCTCTCATCTAATATAAAACGCTGGAAAAATACCTCTACTTTTGGGGGGAAGGATCTATATATTTATATTTAAATTATAATTAATTTGGCTATATATTCTTAGTTCTGAGGTGATGAGTCAATTTGACCAAATTGATCAGTTTGAAAAAGCCAATCAGAAATGTTGCAATTAGCAGAGCTTCACCTGCAGAGAACAAAGTGAATAACCAGCCTTTCTAGTGCTTTCCTCAATAAAGCAAGTTAACACCACAGTTGCTGTTTTTCCAATAGGTTCACCTAAGGCCATGCAGTGGTTTGCTCATTGTTTACCTGAGGAGGCTTCAAAATCACTCAATTTAAATCACTATGTAGTGCAGTGTGGAGAAAGCTATTTTCTAAGCTTTATTATATTACAGAAGCAAGACAGTCTGGTCAATTTCAAGTAGTTTTTAAAATCTTGTAGAATTGAATAACAGTAAGATGCTGTGTAAAAGCAATTTAGATGAGTTTATGTGATATTTAAGACAGTCTTATTATCCTTCAACAGATTATTCTTCAACAGCCATAATGTGTATCACTTTTATTTCATATGCTAAAGAGCTTTCAGTGTTGCAAATTTACAGATCAAAATATAATAATTATTCTTTCATTTGGGTTCACACTTGAATTAGATTAAAATTTAGTTACCCTGGTAAGTCTTTCATTTTTTGTCCTCGGGGTGAGAATTTGTCCTCAAGGTACAGGCAAGAAATCCCAGAAGCTGCCTCATATATCTGAGCTGAGCTCATCCTTGGAACAAAACAGTTATTGTTATGATATCAAGAAAATATATTTTGAAGTAGTTAGTTGGTGGACAACAGATACTTGAGATAAGAATGTGCAGCTACCCTCCACAACTCTCATTGCACCCAGGCCCCTGTTTTGTTCCATGTGTGTGTTTAGATGCATGTGAGTAGAAGGAACTAGCTTTATATGTAGTAGTAAGCTCAGAAAAGTTTCAGGAACTGTAGAGTGAACAAATAAATTGACATAAAATCAATAGCATCTGCCAGAACAATAAAATAATAAATTCAAAAGCAGTCATAGACAGTCTGTTGCTAATTTTAGCATGTGCCACATATCTAAATGTGTTGAAGGAAGTTCTATTGCTGGACTCTAGTATATAAAGTTGACAAAGCATGGATATCAGTGATTTCATTTTAATTATAAACAAATTAATTCAGAAGTGAGCTGGGGAGATTGCTCAATGATTGAAAGCACTGGCTGCTCTTGAAGAGGACCTGGGTTCAATTCTGAGCACCCACATAGTGGCTAACAACCATCTGTAACTCCAGTTCCAGGGGAATTTGATGCCCTCTTCTGATTGCCAACATTGCATGACACAGGTGCACTTAAAAACATGCAGGCAATATGCTCACACACACACAAAAATAAATAAATAAAATACTAAAAAAGCAGCTACCCTCCACAACTCTCATTGCACCCAGGCCCCTGTTTTGTTCCATGTGTGTGTTTAGATGCATGTGAGTAGAAGGAACTAGCTTTATATGTAGTAGTAAGTTCAGAAAAGTTTCAGGAACTGTAGAGTGAAGAAATAAATTGACATAAAATCAATAGCATCTGCCAGAACAATAAAATAATAAATTCAAAAGCAGTCATAGACAGTCTGTTGCTAATTTTAGCATGTGCCACATATCTAAATGTGTTGAAGGAAGTTCTATTGCTGGACTCTAGTATATAAAGTTGACAAAGCATGGATATCAGTGATTTCATTTTAATTATAAACAAATTAATTCAGAAGTGAGCTGGGGAGATTGCTCAATGATTGAAAGCACTGGCTGCTCTTGAAGAGGACCTGGGTTCAATTCTGAGCACCCACATAGTGGCTAACAACCATCTGTAACTCCAGTTCCAGGGGAATTTGATGCCCTCTTCTGATTGACAACATTGCATGACACAGGTGCACTTAAAAACACGCAGGCAATGCACTCACACACACAAAAAAGTAAATAAATAAAATACTAAAAACTAAATTAATTCAGAAGACAAAATGGCTATTTCTATCTAATAAAAAATTAAAAATTCATAATTTACTATGTTCCCAATTTCCAGCAATTCACAATGAATCAAATTTATGTATCAAATTTTAGTATACAACTGGATATCAAATTATTTAAACAAACTATCAGCTGTTTAATGTCAAATATTTAATTATTATTTTATTTTCCATAGAACTTAGTCTATTTACGTATGGGTCAAAATAAACTAAGAAGCTTTTAACCTCCTTATTTTGCTAAAAATTGAGTTCAAAAACCATGCAGCATGCCTGTAAAAGCAGGAGGAAGACATATAAAACATATCTACATAATCTACTGAGTCCATTTAGTGATGTGTTTGTGCACATGTGTTTAAGGCTGACTACTTGACTTACCAGAGAGTTCATCCCTGGGGAAAACTGATTCTCCCTCCTTCACCAGCCATTGATTGCCTATAGCTCTCCATGGGAAGAGGGAGGGAGAAGGAGCACAAGAATAGGATAATAGAGCACAGGTGCTATCAAAGGGGAAATGGGGAAAATGGGGATGGGGACTTTAACTGGGGAGATGGGAGGGAGGGTAATTCACTGCAAGAGGAAGGAAGGGGAGATAATTCATACTAATGATGTCTGAAAACTCTTTAAGTAAATATTATTTTGCAAGTTTACTTAAAAGTATAGGCATAGTGTGGGGAGGGGGTGTGCATGGGGGGGTGCACATGCGTGCGTGTGTATGTAGCTTAAAGTAATCTAACACAAATCCCAGTGCCAGGCAAGGGAAACCTCATTTTGAGTTATTGGTCAGGGTATGAAGATTCTTTTTATGAAGCCAGTACAGATGCCCACACCAACCAAAACCAAAAAATAAAAGAAAATTATAGAGCTGGGTATGGTAGTGCACACCTTTAATCCCAGCTTTCAGGAGGCAGAAGCAGGTGGATCTCTATGAGATCAAGGCTAGCCTGGTCTACATAGCAAGTTCCAGGACAGCTGTGGCTACAGGAAGACCCTGTCTCAAAAACAAAACAAAAAAGAAAATTATAGGCCAATATCTCTGATGAACATGCTTGCAAACATCTCAGTAATATACTTGCAAGCTAAATGCAAGAGAACATCAAAAAGGTTATCTCTCATGATCAAGTCAGTTTCATCCTAGGGATGCTCCAACAAATGTAACTCAATAAACAGTACCCACAAGGTAACTACATATAAGGACAGAGACTAAATGATCATCTCATTTGATACAGAAAAGGTCTTTGGCAAAATCCACCATCTCCTCATCACAGAGCTCCTGGGGAATCTAGGGATACCAGGAACATATTTACACATAATAAAGGCAATACACAAAGATCACAGCCAGCATTGTGCTTAATGAATAAAAATTCGAACCATTTCCACTAACATCAGGAGTAATACAAGCACGTCTGCTGTATCCATTCTGAATCAATTATAATGACTAAACTCTTAACTAGAGAAATATATATGTAAGTCAATAAGTATTATAAAATCATATAATGAACTCAAAGACAAAACATCACATGGTCATTTCTTTGAAAAAATTCAACACGCATTTATGTTCAAAGTCATAGAGAGTATTGGACTTCAGGGAATGTATCTCAACATAATTAAAGCCATATATAACAACCCCACAGCCAACATCATTCTAAATGGAGAAAAACTGGAAGCATTCCCATTGAAATCAGGAACCAGACAAGGCTGTCCACTATCTTCACTTCTCTTTAACATAGTACTTGAAACTCTTGCAAGAGCAATAATATAAGAGAAGGAAATTAAAGGAGTAATAATTGGAAAAGAAGAGGTTAAGTTATCCCTGTTTGCAGATGATATGACATTATACATAAGAGACCCAAAAGATTCCACCAGAAAACTCCTAGAAATGATTAGTACTTTCAACAAAGTGGAAGGTTACAAAATTAATCTACAAAACTCAGTAGCCTTTCTAAATACCAATAACAATCAATCAGAGAAAGAGTACATGAATACCCATCAATTCACAATAGCCTCAAAAAATTAAAATATCTGGAAAACAACTTGACACTAAAGACATTAAAGAGATCTACAAATAAAATTTTAAGTCTTTGAAGAAAGAGATTCTAGGACCTCCTATGCTCATGGACTGGAAGAGTTAATATGAAAAGACCGTTCTACCAAAAGCAGTCTATAAGTTCAATGCAATCACAATCAAAATCGCCATGACATTCTTCACAGAGCTAGAAAAAAAAAATTCTAAAGATTCATATGGAATCACAAAAGACTCAAGATAATCAAAGTAATTCTGAGCACAAAGAGCAATGCTGAGGGATTACCATACCAGATCTCAAATTATATTACAGAACTATAGACCCAAACATGAGCCTATGCAATTTCAGTCACCTGTATTTGACAAAGATGTCAAGAACACACACTGGAAGAAAAACAGCATCTTCAACAAATACTGCTGGAAAAACTGGATCTCCACCTGTAAAATAATTAAAACAGTTCCTTATTTTTTCCTTGTACAAAAGCCAGCTCCAAATGGATCAAAGACCTCGGTCTGAAACATGAAACTCTGAAAGAGGTTAGAACACATAGTTAGTCCCATACATCATATAGGTTTAGGAAAGGACTTTCTAAATCAAACACCATTTGCTCAGGAATTAAGGTCAACAGTCAACAAATGTAACCTCATTAAAGTAAAAAGCTTCTGTACAGCAAAGGAAACAACCAAGGAAATGAAGAGAAAATCCAGAGTGGAGAAAATCTTCACCAGCAACACATGTGACAGAGATTTAATATCCAGAAGATAAGAATAATTCAAAAAACAGAGTCAAGGAAACAAATGACTCAAATAAAAGATGGGCTATGAGTCTGAACAGACAGTTCTCAACAGAAGAATTAAAGATGGCTAAAGAAACACTTGCCCTCCAAGGTCAACTAAGTTCCAGGGGCCTATGAAACATCTCTCAAAATATGTTGTAACTTTGGTAAATCATCTGTCCTCCTATTCAGGGAGGCCATGAAGACACCACCAGATGGACTTGAATCAGTGTCCAGTCTACAAAGGGAAGGGTTAACCCAGAAAAGGAAAGTATAACCAAATATTAAAGGGATCAATATAATTCTGTAAGAGTTCAAGGGATTACACTTCCCAAACATTAAGCTTAAGTCCATATAAAATGTTATTTAGACAATTATTTCTCATTGATGATTTTGTTTCTAAGCAGAAAGTGCTGCTCAGATGTAAGACTTGAAATCTTGGTCTGCAATACTGTAGTTCCCACCTGTAGCTAAGTGAGATAACCCACTATAGTTCTAAAACGATGGCTAAATTTGTTTTCTTCCCCTATCTAGAAGCCTTCAAGAGGGAGCTGACACTGATTCTAGCCACTCCAATGTCTATCAAAGTGCCTAAAACCAAATGCCGAGTCCATCATTCTCCAGTCCAGCCTTGGCAGACAAAAGAAAAATGAGGAGGAACCCAGTAGAGAATGCTTTTGGAAGTTCTTGTCAAGAAATCCCAAAGGACTCTGATATGAACATTTAAATTTTGCCCTGTTCTGACATTTTTTTCTGGTTCCCAAATCCCTATCAGCAATTTGGATAACCTTTTCAGAGGGTGGTGTGAAAAGAATAGGAGGTAGGAATTGGCTAGGCAGGTAGGGTAAAAAGACCCCAAAGAACAGTGGCCAGTTTCTTGGCTAAAAGTCAAAATGTCCTTGGGCCTCTTAGCAACATACACTGCTCCAAAGGCCCAAAATGTCAAAAGTATTTGGGAGCTCTTATCTAATCCCTAAAAGACTTTAGGGTTACCTCTTCAGAGGCAGGAATGTTGATTAACAAAAAGCCC
>NW_008342694.1:97895-98372 GCF_000622305.1 Nannospalax galili | reverse complement strand
TATCTTTGGGCCTTTTAGCACATACTCTGTTCCAAAGGCCAAAAATATCAATAGTATTTGGGAGTTCTTATCTAACCCCTTAAAAATTTTAGGGTTACCTCTTCAAGGGGGGGATATGAGAGCAGCAAAAAGCTCCATTAAAAAAAAGGGAGGAAGGAAGGAAGGAAAGAGGGGAAAGAAAGAGAAAGAAAGAAAGAAAGAAAGAAAGAAAGAAAGAAAGAAAACAGAAAAAAGTGATGGGGAGATATGGGAGGGTTCAAATTCTGGCTCTGACCTTAAGCCTGTTTCCTTATGTAAAATTTAAAAAAAAAAAATGGATGGAGTGGCCATGGATGAGGTCATTGAGGGGATTACTTGAGATGATGCCGCAAGCGACCAGTGCTGGTATAAACCAGAGTCACAGGTCAGACATAGAAGGGGGTGATTATCCATTTGTAGGAGGGGACACTGCCCGCTGTGTTGCCTGCTGGGCTGCTT
>NW_008342694.1:90479-97659 GCF_000622305.1 Nannospalax galili | reverse complement strand
GAGTTAGCCAGTGGTGCAGGTCCAGGGATGCAGAGAGAGCTGAGGGCGGGTCCAGGACAAGAAGCAGTGTTCTTGGGGCCCAAGAAAGGCACTAAGTTGGTCTGGGTGAGAAGGATCAGGAAGCAGTGTTGGTTCCCCAGGTGCCTGGGTCCCCAAGACTAGGAGTGGCGCAGGTCCCACACTAGGTGTAGTGAACAGCGGGGGAGATGGAAGGGTGAATGTGGCTTGGGAAGTCAAGGCTCAGAGAGCTGTGCTATAGACTTACCCCAAGAGGCCTGAGGATCAGGGTGCAGGCTAGGAGTGCAGTGCTTTTGAATTTTAAACATTCTTTGTATATTCTGAATAAAGTCCTTTATCAGATTAAAAAAAAAAAGTACCCAACATTCTTAATTATTAGGGAAATGTAAATTAAAACCACTTTAAGATTTCATCTGACTCCAGTCTGACTGATAAAGAGAACAAATGATACCTGTGTCCTAAACGGCCTAGTTCCTCCAAGGGGCAGGGCCTGCTGTGGAGAATTGACTGCTGAGAGTTAGCTGCAGAGGGAGGGGCTTTTGAAAGAGAAGTGTCATGTGGTGGGGGCAGGAGGGGTCTTGCCCACTTGGACCCAAGAGGGGGGTTTTACTAACCTGGGGCAAGACCGTGGCCCCACAAGGCATGGGCAAAAGTTAATGGTGACTGCAGGCCGGCAGCAGAAGCTATCTGGAATGGTGGGCCAGGCATGGAAAGAATCTGGAATGGCGGTCCACTGAATGAGTGGAATGGGGTGTGGGTGTGGGGCACTGGGTGTTCGCCTTTGTAAGTTACTCTATTTCCCCCACCCAGATTATAAACTATGGAAAATTCCAATAAAGATATGTTACGTGGTTTGTCTAATAGCGCCAGGGGCAAGGGACCCTAGAAAACTCAGGCAACAATACCAAATGCTGGTGAGGATGTGGGGAAAGGGGGAACACTCATTCACTGCTGGTAGGATTGCAAACTCTTGCAAACACTATGGAAAGCAATGTGGATGACTAAAAAAAAAACTAAAAATGAACCTACCATATGAGTCAGTTGTGCCACTCCTTGGCATACACCCACAGGATTCATCCTACTGCAGAGATACTTGTACACCCGTGTTCATTGCTGTTCTTTTCACTATAGCTAAGAAATGGAAGCAACCTAAGTGTCCCTCAACTGATGAGTGGACAATGAAATTGTGTACATTTACACAATGGAGTATGTAAGAGAGACAAAATCATGAAATTTGCAGGTTAATGGATGGAACTAGAAACTGTTATACTAAGTGAAGTAACAGACTCAGAAAAACAAACAGCATATATTCTCCCTCATTTGTGGATCTTAGCATCAAATCTTTAAGTATATATCCTTATGTAACTTCAGGAACCATGAAAATGGAAAGGAACCAGGGATGTAAAAGAAAAGAGGGAGACTGAGAGAAAGGGACAGTAGGAGACAGGTGTTAGCAAGGGGAAAATGGGGGGTATTTAAATGGGAAGAGAATAGGGATAGTTATACAAGGAACCACAGGGATAAAGAGAAAGAAGGCACTCAAGAGAGAAGGAACCATAGGAAACAGATATTATTAAGGGTAAAATTGGGAAAATGGGAATAGTAATTCCCATTAGACAGGGATAGAGAGAGGAGAGAGATAAACAATGTTTAGCTGGTGTGAAAAAACAGAGGAAATATATTAGTTCTTAAGCCTACTGAAAAATTACACAAACAATATCTCTACATGTGTCCATATGTGTAACTGAAAGCTATAGAAAAAGAAACACAGTGCCCAACAGGAGAAACCTCCCTTCCAGTGGTTGGCCACAGGAGTCCAAGAGACTCCCAAAATGACACAGGCTATTACCACAACCTTGATTGCCTCCAAGAGCTTGCAAGTAAGACCCTGTTGCTGAGGACAACACATACTTCAGACACAAGATGAAACAATGGAGCTAGAACTGACCTGGAAGCCATATTCCTGAAGACTAGTAGCCCTCATAGTTTTGCAGGATACTATGCAAGGTGCTAAGGGGAAAAAAAAATCAATCAATGGTCCAACCACAACAATGACCAGCACAGCAAACTATATTGGGGCAGTAGTGGCATTTTAATCTTGGGGTAATCAACAGCTACCCAATCGAACTTAAAGCCCATTCAATGGGAGGGAACTCATGTGTGGTACTGTAAACGCAGCCAAATACACAAGGCTGGAGAGGTCATAGATCTTAGCAAAAACCTAAAGGCTGTCACATCCCTAGACAAATGTAATTTCTTACTCTAAACTAAATATGGATCCTTATATTTACAGACAAGCATGTTAATCACCATTCATTGGAAAAGCTTCTTTTGCAAAAGACAAAGACTGTTACAGTTTCCCCACTGGTCACACACAGAGAATAAGTATCTGTGAAATGCCCAACACTAAGTGACACATCTATAATGGAACCTCTACACGTAAGACTCACAGAACACAGTGGAGTGAGGGGTATAAATAATACTAATGCTTCTCTCAACTCATATCAAGAAAGCTCCCACATGCAACAGAGGGCAATGACCGCAAAGGACCACAAATGGCCAAAGCATAGAGAGTAAGAGTCTGCAGAGTGCGGGTCCTTGGACAAGACTCCTATATTAAACTTCACCCACCCAGGGCTCAAGAATGATTGCAGAAGAGGCCTCAGAAAGATTGTAAGAACTAGGAGGTAGGGGGGCAAAGTATGACTATATGGAAACAGAGTCTCACAGGCTCCTGGAACCTTGTTCATATGAATCTACAGCAATTGTGTTAGCATGCACAATGTTCATGCAAACTCAAGGAGATAACTATTAGCAGATGATTTGCTAGATGAGGGTGAGCTGATCTTTAAGGGAGTGACTCTAAATAGGCTGACTAGACGCCAGTAAATGAAATTGCATTGATGGATGTCTAGGGACACTAACTTGATTTAATAAACCTTAACATAAATGCCAGAATGCATGAAATCTGGAGGGGGGCGGATATAGGGCATGGAATTAAACAAAGAGTTCTAAAAAAATGGCTGAGAAATATTTTTTAAGTGTTCAACACCTTTAAATATCAAGGAAATGCAAATTAAAACTACTTTGAGATTTCATTTACCCTAGTGCTAAGATCAAATAAACAAATCATGCTAAATGTTGGCATAGATAGGGGCATTAGGAGCACGTGTTCATTGACAGTGGGAGTGAAAACTGATGCAACCACTGTGGAAACCAATGTGGAGCTTCCTCAGAACGCTGGAAATAGACATACCAATGACCCTGGGGATGTACAGGAAGTAGGTATTTTATCTAGGCTACAGCCTAGCCCTGCTGGCTCAAGGTCCAAAATCTGGAACAGGAAAATCAGAACAGGAAAGTTTAAGCAGGGTGGAGTATCAGAAGTCTGGGTAGAGGAGGGAACAAATAGAGGAAAGATGTCAAATGGAAAACCATGACTGTAGAAGCTTCTTAAAATATATACATAACAAATAAAAAACCCAGTAGTTGCTTCTTTTGGAGTTGTTGGTCAGCAAGTACCATAGACCTCCAAACATTATAGGGTATTGCCAATGCTCTTGGTTACCCTCCAGAACTTGACAGCAAGGCCCTATTGCTAAAGATACCATATACTTGAGTAATAGAACAAGGAGAAACCAAGCTTGTACTCACATGGAAGCTTCATCCCTACTGGTTATCCTTCATAATGCTGGAAGGTGCTATGCACATTACCTGAAGAGAAAAACAATCATTACTCTCACCCAGCTGTGAATCCTGTGAGCTACCATAACACCCAACCTGGCAATTCATGCCCCGCTGGAACAAAATGGCATAGATGTCATGGGAGTAACCAACCACATTATAACTGGATTTGGGGGCTCTTCCGCAAGATGAAACCCATGCTTGGCACTGTTATTGGGGCCATGAACCTGGGTCTAGACATGTCATAGGTCCTACATTAGATCTACTAATATTATTCTGCTAAATGGACATAATAGTAAACTGACCCTTAATTACTTATTGTTATACCAATAAACTTATACATTTCCTAACCATCATGAGAGATGTTTTTTTTTTCAGTAGATCGTTTGGTTCACCAAGATGGACTCTGGTACAATCATTACACTTTGGTCTGTGGTGGGTTCCTGTTGGAGACCTCTGTTATGCAAAGTAGAAGTCCCTTCACGACCGGACAGCTCATGCAGCTCGGGATCATGTGCTGAGGGCTCCTTTCATAGCAGGGTGCCTTCCTGGCATCTTTCCTGACTCTCCTTTTGAAGTGCCCACCACAAATGCTCTAGCATAAACATGGCTTTTGTCTCTGAAAGGTACCATGCCTTCCTGTGTGATTTTTTCAGGTAGTTAGCAGTCTGGCAGAAACCCACTTCCATATGTAAATAGAATGTCTCACAAAGTATCTAACAGCCAAAGCTTTTACCACTACCCCCGTGGTATAAATGTTTTAGTCTTCTCTTAATATAAGGAAAGAGCGTTCTCTAAACACATCAAGACAGATGAATATGTAAACTCACAGAGGTTGTGAGAGCATGCACATCTGTCCAAGCTCAAGCCAAACAAAATCACAGCATGAATTGGAGAGTCTTGTGTCACTACCAGCGGCCCAATCTCTCCGGGGGGCGCACTCCCTCATTACCAACTTGTGGACATCCTAGCTTTCACTGTCCCTGTACTTCTTCCCTCGAGGTCCAAGTGGCCAGTGGACCTTGCATCCTGAGGAAAAGTACACGAGTGGAAAGGGACAGGATTCGTCAGAACAACGCTTCTGCAGCAGAGAAGCTCCAGAGACACGGGACCCAAGCCGCCCAGAAAAGCCTGTGGGGCACCCGCCGCTCCCAGAGAGCTGGGCCAGAGACACCTGTGGCCAGACCCGCTAGTGACTAGCCAGGTGTGGCAGGGGCCCTGAGGTCCAGGTGCCCAGAGAGTGCGCGCACACCTGCGGATCCGCCGTGCCATCCCGGGAGTGCGCGCAGGGACCCCGAGCGCCCAGCGAGCGCACGCCCCATAGTTCCCTTTTACAGCTCTTTTTATAAAACCTTTGTCCAAGATGTTGCTCTTATGTACATAGATTTTATGCTATGAGTAACAGCAGTGATTGTCATTTCAAAAAATGGGAGTACTCACAAAGGATAAAAAAATTATGAGATTATTTTACAGTATAATTTATCAGTTACTTTAGAATTGGACCTTCTAAAGAGTAGAAAGATTCACTAATAAAATAAAAAGACACAAGCACAAACTTGATTTTATTCATTAGTGAAGTCATCATCAAAAGCATATACTGTATTCACCATAAATCATGTGACAACCTTAAATCTGACATTACTTAGTATCCCTTATATAAACTAATTTAGAAACCATTGAGAATATAATATTTTACTTTCTGAAAAATTGATATGCCTTTTCATTGCTGATGTTAATCATTTAATCAATAGTGTGTTCTCTTTCCCTTGTTAGTGAAGTCATCATCAAAAGCATATACTGTATTCACCATAAATCATGTGACAACCTTAAATCTGACATTACTTAGTATCCCTTATATAAACTAATTTAGAAACCATTGAGAATATAATATTTTACTTTCTGAAAAATTGATATGCCTTTTCATTGCTGATGTTAATCATTTAATCAATAGTGTGTTCTCTTTCCCTTGGTTTCCAGAAAGCTCAGTGTCCAATAATTCTGGTCTAAATGACAGACAAAATTGTATTCTTCTTGCAACATTTATACCTTTTCACATTGTTGTTTTATTTTTAATTTTCAATAAGACAACAAAACTATTTTCACTAAGCTATTTAGATTATTCCTAAATAAATGTAAACTAGAATCTGTGATATACTATATCCATGGTCATTATTAGTATATAAATAAAATTAATAGTATTCAAGTTAAAACATAGAAGACAACTGTGGGAAACAAATCATGATTTTAGAATATATGGAGGAAAGTAATATCTTAAAGTCTCCAGGTGTTCTTGCTTTTCTTTTGTTCTGTTGTAAATTGGCTTTTGCTCTCAAATTCTCAAGGCTAGCAGTTATAGATAGAATATCCATCTTTATGCTATGATATCAAATCTCTTCACCTCCATTCATGAAGAAATTTGTAGGAATACAGCTCATATGAAAAACCAATATGAGACAGTATTGTTTTCCTCTAAATCCTTATATTTGATTATACTGTGAGATGAATTTCAGGGTGAGGAAGCATTTGGACAAAAGTCACATAAGAAAATGAATATACATTCATAATAGTTATGCATTTGGCATTTGTGCCTCTGCATACAAATCAACTCTATTTCCTATGCTTTGCATTAGATAGATCTTTGAATTTCATTATACAAAGATTTTCCCTTTATAATAGAGAAGCAAATTGTTTTTCGAAATGTCATCTTTGCCCTAACATATTATGTCAACTTTATATACAGTTATGATGAGCATTTCCCTGAGAAAACAGAAAACAATGTCCTCCCAACATGTCATGTGCCTCCTGTGGACTCCAGATTCAGGAATCATGAACTTCTCACTTTCTACTTGGGAGAAAGGGATTGCTTCCTCATAATGGAGTTGGGGATGGAAAAAAATATGCATCTTCTTGTTCTACTAATGACTCTGGGATGAAAGAACAAAAACTCATGACCATTCCGAGGCCTTGCACTGTTAGCAATAGGATGGTCCTGAACAGAGAATATTCTGTTAGTGATATCTCCAAAGCTGCTCAGCCAGTTCTTTGTCTTGTTATATTGTAAAGGGAACCTCAAGTATTAAACTGTATGAAAAATTTTCATTGGAAAATGTTTTCAAGATTAAGATGCAGATTGAGGAGGATATGCAGTGTGCCTCGCAGGGAACAGCCTGGTGCTAGAAATGCAACGGGCATGAAGTCTACATGTCAAGGCAGTTTGAGCCTTGTTGTGTGACTTGCATCTCCACATTTATCTAGGCTTTAGTTATTTACATGACTCTTCTCTATTAAGACCCCCCCCCCTTTGCTTCCAACACTGCAAAAACATGGTAAGTCAACCAATCAATGCCTGGTTACTGATAATTTTCCTAATATGGTATATCTTGCCAACAAATTACCTTATCACTTTCCCCTACCCAGGAGGCTAATTTTCTACTTCATCTGATGCTGACATCTTGATTAAGATACTTCTTGATTTTGT
>NW_008342694.1:80761-89991 GCF_000622305.1 Nannospalax galili | reverse complement strand
TTCAGAAACTATATGAGCTGATTGTTAATCTGGTAGCAAATCAAATTTGACATGTTAAGAGTGTTTACAGAATAGGAACTATCCAGTGCTGCCTATCAAAATTTGTTCCACCATTCTCACATTCCCACCCAATGCGGCAGTGCCCACTACACTTTCTAACCAGCTTGTTAGCTCATCACTCATGTCTTATGAGGGCACGTTTTTCCTGGAGGGACAAAATAATTTACAAATAAAATTTATTCTAGCATGTGAATATATGATAATATTTCTAAGGCAGTATTCGTATTTAATAGCAACACTGAAGATTATCCTGAACTCTGTTTTCCCATAGTTAATGTCCATAAGAATTACAAATACAGCTGATAAAAATTACAGAATTGTGATACTATTCTACTTCTAAAGAGAGCTTTCACGTGTACCCTCAGCATCTTTGCTGTCAACAAGAAGTCAAAGTAAATATGAAAAACACTAGAGTAACAAATTTACAGTAATAACTTTTATTCTACCGAAGAGAGATGAGGTAGAGTTGTTTGGAAGAGCCCTTTCCCATTACAACTTGGAGATGACTATCCAACATATTTCAGCATACACAGATGCATATAAATCAAATAATGGTGTAGAGTCATTACTCAGTCACATGAAATTGATGTCATACTGTAATTTGTGGTGTAACAAAATTTCAATTATGAAACAGATAAGTACTCTTATTTTTCGCACTCCAACAACCTCTCCAAACTTCAGTGGTTTTATTGGGACTCTATACACAAATAAATTTTAACTTTTAAGCTGTTCATACATGAATGTTATTGTATCATTTGGTGATGATGCTCATCTGTAATTATAATTGCCTTAGGAATCTAGAGAACTGCTCCCTTATAAATGGAAGAAAGTGAAAGATTATTCTGATTATTTGTTTATAAAAGACAAAGTTGAATGGGGGAACTTCACAAAGCCCCATGCCTAGATGAAGAGGTTCAGGTAATCAGTGAGTATATATAGAGAGAATGAGTTCTCTTCAGGGACTAGCGTCCTGACAGGATATCTAATCTGAAGTATTGAGCCAAAAACACATGTATATATATTTGACACTAAATGGACTGGATTGTTGAAGAAGAGGCCATGGATTTGAGAGTGAGTGAAGGGACACAGGATGAGTTGCAGGCGGCAGAGAGATAGGGAGAAATAATTACATGGTCCTTATGAAGGTCACAAAAAGGAAAAAATTAAATTAAAAAGTTAACATACCAATCTTTAAAAAATACTAAAGATATTTATCCATTGTCCCTTTCCTTATTGATATTCATATTCAAAAGAAAGAAAAGCAGTAAAAAATGGTTCATGGCAATAAAAAGAAAGTAGATGCAAAGAACCTAAAGTTTAAGTCATAGGACTCTCTATGTGAGTCAGTCGTTGCTCCCCATTTGTCACTTTAAATAGATGTATCTGGTTGTGGATGTCTCCAGTTTTAAATGATGAACCACAGTGTGTAATGTATCAGGAGACTATTCTTCTGCAGACATTTTTCTGAATGAGGAATGTGCTATCCAGACTGTGACTGCAAAATGTTAATGGTTTTGAGGCTAGACAAATCTGAACTTTATTGAAATGTGCTAATAATGAGGGTGATTGTAAAATTATAGACTGGATTGAGCAATGAAAGCACAGAAACAATGCATCTTTTTGACAAGTAGAAAGACCCCAGGCATTCAACAGCTGAGGGATTGGTACCTTGCCTTGCTATGGTTTTTCACAAACTATCATAGCAGGAGGGGAATTTAGCTTGATTTTGATAATCAAATTAATACATAAACCAAGTGGCAGTCATGACCAAAGCCTCTAGATAGTTTAAAAACTCATGTTTTGAGCTTTAACGTTAATGGGTTATTACATTAACTACTTTGCTTCGTTTCTTCACACAAATCAAGAGAGTTACAATTGAATAGCATGTGGGGATCAAATTCTATCAGTTTTAAAAGTCAATCCCTGCCATTTACAAAAAGACTATAATATACAAGGAAATGGGAGAGCCACATACTCTCTTGTTGGCATATGCAGCCCTCTCAGATACATAATGCTGTGTATAGCAGTCTAGAATGTGAAATTACTTATAGTGAGACTTTGAGAAAGTTATTTATCTTCTCTGATCCTTGGTTGCCAAATTATGAAATACAAAAGAAATGTCTATGTACATTGCTGTCAAAATAAGTAAGACAAATCTGCCTTAGGCCCCAAATACTCATGTGAATCTTGAAAAATAGTTGTATTACCACTATACTTTCATGGACTTCAGTACTTTGGTTTCATTCATAAAGGATTTTTTTATTGTTACGGGGTCTTTCTAGGTAGCCCAGGCTGAGCTGGATGTGCTGTACAGACCAGGCTGGTCTCAGATTTTAAATGATTTTCCTGCTTCTGCAGACATTCTGCTTTTGAGCGATATATCCCCAGTCTTCAATGCACTTCCTTTAAGCTACCATTCATAACTGTAACCTAAATACAACTAACTTTTTTAAGTTTCATATTCAAGTTGGATATTGCCATCTGATAAAATGTGTTAAGGGTCTTCATGAGATGCTTTATGCTTCACATGCGGTCATAATTTAGTGACTCATTTTCTATGCTTGATTTAACCAAAAGGAAGTTTAAGGAATGATTAATTGCAGAGATGTCAATAATAGGCAAAATGGATTATTGTAGAGAGATAGAGCAGGCTAAATCTTAGTTGCCATTTTCTTCTTGTGAAGATATTGCCATTGCTTTTAGCTATCCATTATTCACCTTCACAGGAGTGTTAAGCTGGAAAGTGAGTCTCACCATTTATCTTCAATGCCTACTTAACAGAAATAAATGCATCTACCACCTTACACCTACAAATAGTCTGAGATGGAGAGTCTGAATTACTGACTATAACCTGGACATGATGTGTCATCACTTGTCTGAGAGAGCTGGTCTGTCAGAGAGCTAATCAGACACTGTGAAAAATATGAGTCTAGAAAGCTGTATATCCAGTGTGGAGAATGGGGTTTATGTTTAAGGACTGCTCTGCAGCCAGTGTGGGGAACGGGGTTTATATTTGTGAAATAATTCAATTGATGGTGATAACTGCAGATTAATAAGGGAGAACTCATGAGAATCGGGGGGAAACGCTTATTTGGGCTTTTGCTCACCTATTTCTGTAATATTCTACTCTTACAGAAATAATGGATTTTTTGGCAGTTCATATCCCAGTCCTCAGTATTATGGTAACTGCAGTTTCACACCTGCTTCCCCATTTGCTCCTGCATGAATCTGAACTTTCAGGATGGGATCTCTGAGGGCAAGGAAGTGGAAAATACACGATGAATTCAAAATTTTGCTCTGATCTTTCTGTTTAAACATAGAATCTACATCATCATGCTTGTGGATCAATAAAAGTTCCTATGAATATATTATGAAGCTGATATAAAGTAAAAAAATACGTATATGTATATGTATATGTGTATATTTCTCTGGTTTCAGTCACCAGTATTGCAGAGAGAGGGTAGGGAAGTACTCAAACAGATTGCTATGAAGAAATTCATTTCACAAATAACTATTTAGTACTAATTAAGATTAAATCACTGCCTTAAGAGATTTGTAAATACTAACTTACTTCGTCTTTCTTAAAATTACTGGGTGGTACTATTATATACATTTTATAGATAAATCAGCTGAGATATGAGATGTTGATTAACTTAGCCAGAACCAGGAAATAGGAAGTATAGTACTTAAATACAGCTGGGTCACAGAATGCAAGTTGTCCTGCCACGTCTGAAAATCAAGAGAGAATTAGTCATATCAAAATATACTGTATTGCAAGAATGCGGTGAGTTCATAAGAAAACCTCAGTTTTCCTGCTTGCAACCATAGTGTTCTTACACAAATAGAGTCTTGTTAGTACTAAGCTTTTGCCATTGCTCAAGACAGATTTGTCTCATTTAATTTAGACAGCAATGTACATCAACATTTCTTTTTGTATTTCATAATTAGACAACCAGGGATCACAGGCAGTAAATAACTTTCTCAAGGTTTCACTAAGTAATTTCACATTCTAGCCTGCTATACAGCATTTTCTGAATATTTTTTGTGACTACCACATTTACTCTGTGGGCTTCTTGGAAAAGTTGTTTAACCTTACTTTTGTTTTCCCCTGAAGCCTCTAGTAAATGTGTTGTGTTTCTCATTTATCTATAGTGGTTTGGTAATCACTGTCTGTAAAGGTACAAACTGAGCAGAAGACAGTAAAAAGGAAGAAACAAGCCATAGGGCAGCATTTAGCAAACTCCATGTACTTTGATGGTATCTACACACAGGAAGACTATAATCAATGGAATGTGTCAACATTGTCAGCAGTCCAAATAAACAAATCTAAATTGATTAAAATATCTCAAATTTGGGTTAAAATTGCAATTTTTGCCTTTGGCTGCCATTAGATTGGATCGTTATTTTTCAGTCCTGCCTCTGAGCTCAGGCTAAAACTGCTTTTGTTTACGACATACAAGGGAGTGGAATATTTGGAATATAAATTCCTGAAAACTTCAATCTATTTGCTTGGTTTCAACTTTCAATTCATCTACCTGACTTTGGCCACCCATGCCATCTTTCACTACCTCAATTTCTTTACCTATAAATGAAAACCAATGTGTATTAACCATAAGGGTTAAAAAAGTTGTGGGTAGAATAAGAATATGACACATGCTGATTATTTCACAATATAACAGTTATGGCAATAAGATGCTACTACCTTTTGTCCTTCCAGTTTCACTCATTGTTAAATGGATGTCATGGACATTGAGTTTCTGATTTGTTTTGTTCTTAATTCCTTCCTCTTTCACTTTTTCAAACAACTCTTTCTAAAGGATGCTCACCTTAGAAATCGTTGAATCACTGATAACGCATCTTAGCTGTGTGACAGATTGGACAGTATGTCTGTGACTAGCCAATGGTAAAACACAGACACAGACACTGCCTCACATTTGACTATGACGCCCTAGTTCTCTCTTTATACAGCCTAATGTGCAATTGCAGCTGCTCTCTCAGATTTCCAGTTCACTTCTTGGTATTTATTCTCAGGAAATTCAGTATCCCTCCCATCACAATTCCAACACCTGAGCAAAATTTGGCCACTTCATGTATTTCAGGCTCTTGATGATCTCCTCTATACATCTTTAGACAGCATCCTAGGCAAGTTGAAACTGCTATTGTAGATTAACCAGCGCACTGGGAGAAGCTACTTAAGGAAAAGAACATTCTAATTTAGGTAATCGGGTTCTCTATGGAACAAAGGATCTTGGGGCTTGTGGGACACATCTCAAAGGCAACTGTTGGTTGCCCACTATAATTTAATGGTAAGATCCTATTGCTGAAGTCACTATATACCTTAGCATCAAAACTCTGAGAAAACATGCTGGAACTGAGCTGGAAGCTTCCTCCCTCTCTATTAGCATTCCCAGTGTCTGTTGCTGTGATAATCGCCAGGAACAAAAGCAATTTAGGGAGAAAAGGTTTTATTTGGGAGTATAGGTTATAGTCCATCACTGGGGGAAGCGAGACCAGGAACTAAAGACAAGAACCTGGAGGCAGGAACAGGTAGGGACCTTGGTGGAACACTGCTTAGTGGCTTGCTCCCCTGGCTTGCTCAGCTACTGTTCTTATGCATCCCAGGCCCACCTGCTCAGAGATGACATTGCCCACGAAGACCTGGTCCCTCCTACACCAATGATCAGTTAAGAAAATGCCCCCATGGACATGCCCACAGACCAGTTTGGAGGTTTCCTCTTCCCAAGTAACTCTAGTTTGGGTCAAGTTGACAAAAACAAACCAGCATATATAGCACTGGAAGTTACTATGCAGGCAACAAAGAGAGAGAAGTATTTTCCACTTTAGACCTTGCATGTTACAGTACCAACTTCCCAGCAAGACATGCCTACTGGTACAAAGTGGGACTATTCTTATAAGGGTAACTGTTTATCGGATCTGAGATCTGTTCTACAAGAAGGAATGTACACATAGTACTGTGGCCTTGGAAAGGGCCTATAGCTAAGGAGGTCATAGAGCCTAGGAATAAGCCTGCCACTTTTATATCTCTAAAAGGACATGTTGTCAAACTGCTTCCTAAGTATTTATGTTCATACCCATAAGGTTTTTAACTTTTATCAAAGGCACTTTTCTCTGCAGCAAATTGTGGTTAATGCAAAGCATTATGACTGATTAAGGTGCTGAGAACGTGATTGATGAATGCTCAGCCATATTTAGAAAGGATAATAAGAGACAATTTGGGGCACGATAGATGGCTCAGCAGTTAATAACATTGCCTGCTCTTCCAAAGGACCTGGGTTTGGTGGTCAGCATCCACAAGGTAGCTTACAATGGTCCCTAATTCCAGTTCCAGGAGATCAGATGCCCATTTCTGACCTCCTTGGGTTTGCATACATGTGGTGCAATTATATATATGTAGGAAAAACACTCATATACATAAGATAAATTTTTAAGTGTTTTAAAAAGAAAGAATTTTTTTTCCTTTAACAAGTATCAAGTGACCTTCCATGTCTCTTCTGACTAGTTTTAATTTGAAATCCATTTTGTTGGATTTAGAATAGCTATGCCTGCTTGTCTCTTAGTTCATTTGCTTGAAAT
Organism: Nannospalax galili; assembly: GCF_000622305.1. Lineage (NCBI taxonomy): Eukaryota > Metazoa > Chordata > Mammalia > Rodentia > Spalacidae > Nannospalax > Nannospalax galili. Next base: position 83,337 of record NW_008342694.1, on the reverse strand, counting down.
ATATTTCCCATCCTTTTACCCTAAGGTAGCGTCAACCATTAAAAAATTCAAGGAAATGTTCTTATTCATGAAAGTCTGAAAAACCATAAGATAGCTTGGAAAAAATATAACCAAGGATGAGAAGGACTTGTTTAATAAAAACTTTAAGACACTGAAGAAAGAAATTTAAGAGGATACCAGAAAACGGAAAGACCTCCCATGCTCATGGATAAGTAGGATTGATATAATAGAAATGGCCTTCTAACCAAAAGGAATCCACAAATTCAATGCAGTACCCTTTAAAATACCAGCACAATTCTTCACAGACTCCTATAGCACAAGCATTAAGTCCAAACTTGACAAATTATACCTCATGAAACAAAGGCTTCTGTACAGCAAAGGACACCATCATTTGAATGAAGAGACAACCTACACAGAATGATGAAAAAAATATTTTGCTGTTATACCTTTGACAGAGGGCTGGTATTTTGAATATTGAAAATATAGAAGTAACTCAAAGAACTAAACATCAAAAATAAAAACCAATTAAAAATGGGGGTAAGGAGAGGAACAGGGAGGGATTTTTCTAAAGAAGAAACGCAAATGGTTGAGAAATACTAAAAAAAGAGTTCAAGATCATTGCTCACCAGGGAAACATAAATTCAAACCACTTTAAACTTTGTCTTACCCCTCTAGGAATGGCTAACATCTAAAAAACAAGCAATGACAAATACTGGCAAAGATTTGGAAAAGGCAAACATATCCACCGCTGATGGGACGGCAAACTGATGCAACTACTGTGGGAAAGAGTCTTCAGATTCCTCAAGAATCTGGAAATTGATGGATCATACGACCCAGCCATATCACCCTTGGGCATATACCCAAAAGACTCTATGTCTGACTACAGAAATACCTGTTCATCCATGTTCTTTATTGCCTTTTTCATAATAGCCAGAAATTGGAAAAAATCTAGATGTCTGTCAACAGATGAATGCATAATGAAGGTGTGGTACATATGCACAATGGAATATTATCAAGTGCTTGAAAAAAAAACCATAAAATTCACAGGTAAATGGAAGGAACTGGTAACAATTATCCTGAGTGAGGTCACACAGACCAATAAACACAAGGTCACATGTTTTCTCTCATATCTGGGTACTATCTTTGAAATCTTACATATACAAGTTCCAATTTGAAAATCCAGAGAGGTCAGGAAAGGTAGATTGCAATGCTATAAAGGGGAAAGGGAAATAATAGAGTAGAAAGGGTTAAATGGGGTGGGGAATGGGAGGGTAAGGCAGAGGAGGATGTATAGGGAAGGATAGCTAACCCGACAGACCTTTAGGAAAAGACTTGTAGAAACCTACCACCATAGAAGCTTCTTAAAATATATACATATATATTCTAAAAACAAATTAAAAAGAGTTAGTTACTTTATAACATGGAGACAGCCCCCTACTAGGCACCATAGGCTAGCAAAGTATAGCTAAATTCTTTTGGGGAGCCACAAACAACAACTGGCCCCTTCTTCCCTTGGTCCCTATGACAAACTGAGGTACAATTTTGCCAAAACAGTCTGGAAAAACTAGTAAGTTAATCCGGTTTACTTACAGAGCAGTGGGTGAGGATTTACTTACAGGAGTGTGGGTTCACACTCCTAAGGCTACACTGAAAGTCTCTATCCAGGCATAGTGACTTCCCCACAGCTATACAAAATGGCAAGAAAGCCTCTCTACACCTTCCTCTGCTTGTACACCCTTAGCCCATACCCTTGTGCAACTAGGGATGACTGATTGGTTGGGAGATGTACCAGTACCAGCTGGCCAAGATGAACAGCACCTGAAAGGGGGAGTGAGGATGAAAGAAAAACAAGAGACAGAGAAAAGATCCTTGGGAGGACTGTCAGTAGAGACTGTAGCCCCGGTTTATTTCAGCTCAGCCTTCTTATACAGCGGAACATCAGATAGCCACAGTTTGCTTAGCTGAATTAGCGTCAGCAGCTCCTTTTTCCCACCTCTATCTGAGGGTCAAGGAACAGGCAAATACTTGTTGTGAATTCCACCATTTAAGCATCTTCCCTAAATTATCAACAGTCTTCCTGACTTGGCAGAACAACTCGGTACTTGTGTGCAAAACAAACAAACTCTTGAGTCAAGGCGAAAGATCATAAAGTAAACAAGCAAGCCTGCCACAGCTCAGTGTACATAATGGCTATGCTTATACTAATAGCTCCCAACAGAGGTGGTTTGGTTGTGATGATCCTAGGCAAGCGGGTGCAACCAAATTTGGGAAGAAGACATCTGTCCATAGTCTGCTGACCAGAGGACAGGCCTATTCAACTCTCCACCCCTTTCTCCAGCTCTTACATTCTTTCTACCATTCTCTGTTCTATATTCTTTTCTGTTGCTGTTACAAACACTACGGCCAAAAACAACTTACAGGAGGAATGGATTTATTTGACTTACCTTCCAGGTCATAGTCCATCACTGAGAGAAGTCAGGGCAGGAACTCAAGGCAAAAACCTGGACTGAAACAAAGACTATTAAGGAGCCCTGCTTACTGGCTGGCTTCCTCTGGCTTGTTCAACTACCTCTTTT
>NW_008342694.1:77129-79040 GCF_000622305.1 Nannospalax galili | reverse complement strand
GTGTGTGTGTATGTGTATGTGCCCGTGTCATGGCCCACGTGTGGAGTTAGAGGACAACTTGTGAGAGCTGATTCTCTTCTTCTACCACATGGGTCCTGGGGATAGAACTCAGGTCATCAGGCATGGTAGCAGGTATCTTTACTGCTGAGTCATCCTGCTAGCCCCACTAACTGATCTTTTATGTCTTATAGAGTTTATAATGAGTAAAAGATTATATAAGCGTAATAATTCATCTGTAAACCTAGAAATGTACAGCCAATTTTGAAAGAGATGTACCCTAGCTCAGAAAAATGTTATTGAATAGGTTAATGCTGTTGTAATGAAATGCTTCTTTTAATTAAAATAAATTTTTAAAAAATGTGTTCAACATCCTTAGTAATTGTGAAAATGCAAATCAAAAGAACTTTAGGATTTCATCTAATCTCAGTCAGAAAGGCTAAGGTCAAGAGAATAAATGGCCCCAAATGCTGGTGTTGATGAAGGAAAAGGAGAGCCCTCATTCACTGTTTCTAAGATTGGATATTGGTGTAACCACTGTGGAAATTAATGTGGAGAACTAAAAATCTAAAAACAAATCTACCATATAATCCATTTATATCACTCCTTGGCATATCCCAAAGGATGCATCCTTCTGCAGAGATACTTGTACAGCCATATTTGTTTCTGCTCTTCACAGTAGAAATGGAAATAACCTAAATGTCCCTTGACTGATAAATGGATAATGAAAATATAGAGGGTAAATGGATGGAACTAGAAACTGTTATACTAAGTGAGGTAACACAGACTCAGAAAAACAAGTGATGTGTGTTTGCCCTCATTTTAGCTACAAATACTTAGATATGAGTATATATCCTGATGTAACCTCATGAGCCAGAAAAATGGAAAGGAAGCCTGGAGGCAAAGAGGACGAAGGAGCTCAAGGAAGTGGGGAAGTAGGAGACAGGTGCTATCAAGGGGGAAATGGGGAAAATGGGATACTTTAATAGGGAAAGGAATAGGGAGGGTTATAAACGGGGATTGAGAGGAAAGATAAATAATGCTTAGATGATGTGAAAAACCAAAAGGAATTGTATTAGTTCAAAGTCCTGCTGAAAATAAACACACAAAGTATATATGAATACATGTGTATAGCTGAAGACTATATAACAGAAACATTGCCAGGTAGGAGAAACAGGTTGTTTTGAGTTGTTGGTCAGGGTACTTCAAGAGACTCCCCAAATAACACAGGTTATTGCCACAGTCCTTTATTGCCTCCCAGAACTTTAAAATAAGACCCTATGACTGAAGGAAGACCTCATGCTTCAGATATAAGACTTGGAACAATGGAGCTGGAACTGACCTGGGAGCCACCTCCCTCAAGGCAAGCTCTCATAGCTTTGGAGAGCACTATTCAAGCTGTTAAGTCAGAACATCAGTAGATGGTCCAACCCCATCTTTAAGTCCTAATAACCACAACAATGAAAGGCACAGCAAATTACAGTGGAGCAATAGTGGCATTTTTATCTTGGGAGTAATCAACAGGTACAATGGCTGGAGAGGTCATAGATCTTAGAGGAAACCCTAAGGTTGTCATATCCCTTGACAAATGTAATTTGTTCTTGTATGCTAAATATGGATCCTTATATTTATAGACAAGTATGCCAGTCACCACTTATCAAAGAAGCTTCTTTTGCAACAGAGACTATTACAGAATTCCACAACTGGTCAGACACAGAAAATATACATCTGAGAGATGCCAAGTACTAGATGACACATCTACAGTTGAATCTCTACATGTAAGACTCAGGGAACATAGTGGAACAAGGGGTAGAGAGAAAACTAATGCATTCCTCAACTCTCGCCAGTAAAGCTTCCATATACAACAGAGTATGATGTACACAGAAGGGCAGAACCTGCCAAGTTTTGATGAGT
>NW_008342694.1:76230-76491 GCF_000622305.1 Nannospalax galili | reverse complement strand
GTTTTTATGAAAAAGTGCCTTTACTATTTTATTCTTCCTATAACTAGGTATTATTTTCACCTGGTGTCCATCAAATTTTATTTCTTTTTTTTTCTCTTTACATGTGCATTTTATAAGTGGCTGATGAAGTTGAATTTGATACAGTGAAGACTTACAGATCTCTCCATACTCTCTATGTCCAATGTATTTGCATTAAAGTTAACATGTGCTAATGTACAAATACCTTCCCTTTCTAATCTATAACAGCATATTTTCTTCAAA
>NW_008342694.1:72545-73255 GCF_000622305.1 Nannospalax galili | reverse complement strand
AATACCCCTTCATTTATTTTTTTCTGTTATTTGTAACATTTACCAGGCTATTTTAATATTTTGTTATAAGATTTTGGCTTTAAAACAAAACATTCTGTTTTAGCCACTCTCTGTAATATATTTCTCAATCACTGCGTTTTTTACTACCAGGAAGGAAGAGACTTCCCCACTAGTCAACTTCTGCAGTGCAGTTGAAATCGATTCTCTCTTTCTATGGTGAGCGATGAAACTTCCTGATTGTTCTCCTTGTACACAGGTGAGGAAGGCCTCCTTTTTAGTCAGTAATGATAAAAGCACAGTGGAGACTTCCTCTCACACAATCAAGGAAGGAAGGGAAGAGAACATTAAATTCTTCCATATTAATGTCAGTGAAATAAAAATATTCTCCAATAAATGGGAAAAATATTAGAAAATTTCCATACCTTACAGAACAAAGATACACCCTGGACAGACTGTCTTGGGCATAAACAAGTAAATGAGAAATGGCATGCCATTATACAAGTGTACCCAATAAAGTTCAATACTCAGCACAAAGGAGCCAAGGCATCACTCAGCACTCTATTACTCTAGAAGAAATCTTAATTAAAGCAAAAGCCTGATTAAAATAGGGGCTAAAATGAATTTAAATAGCACAGAAGCAATAGAAGACATTAGATGTTGAGGATACAAAAAGCATTTTAAATAACCTAATAAATAATTTTAATAACCCA
>NW_008342694.1:71294-72102 GCF_000622305.1 Nannospalax galili | reverse complement strand
AAAAATTAGAAAACGTCAAGTAACAACAAACCTTCAAGCACTGAATTAGAAAAAGTAAATCATTTCTATGACAAAACCATCTGGCTTAAATTACCTAATACTGCCACATATTAAAATTCAGTGACATTCCTAGCCACAAAGATCTAAAGGAAATAAAGGCCGAGCCACAAGTAATAAATGTATCAACAGGGATGTAAGTCACACAAAAAGGCAAAAAAGATCTTGTATGTGGAAGAATGTGGGTAATATATAGCTTTGATTTATTCAACAAAATATTTTATCAATAACTGTAACAAAGAAAGGTTAGGACTGGGGATATAGCTCAGTTGGCAGAGTCCTTTATTTACATGCACAAACCCCTGGGTTTGAACCCCAGTACTGCATAAACTGATCATGATGGCTCATGCTAGTAATCCCAGTACTGAGCAAGGCAATCAGGAGTACAAGGTTATCCTCAACTTCATAGAGTTCTCAAGACCACCCTGGGCTATAGGAGACCTTGTCAAAAAATTAAAGAGAAAGAGGGAGAGGGAGGGGGAACTTACCAAGCTCCTATCATGAGCAATATTATATGTTAGTCACCTTCATGAATGCTTACTAGAAAATCCCTGATTAGGAACTTTCCTAATGAACGATATCAAAAGGCAAAAGTGTTGATACAAAAGAACTGTAGACAAGAATCAGTTCCTCTGTTCCTGATAAAGAGAGTAAATATCATTATATCATTTGACCTTTTGTAATGACTGAAAAAAATTTTATATGTATAGGTACATGGAGATCTAGACTCGTGTATGTGCATAAACACACA
>NW_008342694.1:67773-70446 GCF_000622305.1 Nannospalax galili | reverse complement strand
TACACACAATTTATTATATTTTTAACATCTGAGTAGAATATGTAGATAATAATTTTTATTTATTTATATTTTAAATATATTTTAATTAAATTTTTGTGGATTTCCTACAATACGTCTTAATCATACTTAGTCGCTCCTTCCCTATCTGCATCCTGCCGTGGCCCACTCACAATTCTTCAGGAGGCTTTTGAACTAATATATTTCCCTCTGGTTTTTCACACCAGCTAAGCACTATTTATTTCTCTTTCTTCTCTTCCTGTCTAAACCTCCTCCTTCCCTCCCCAGTTAAAATACCCCATTTTCCCCATTTCCCCTTTGATGTCTCCTATGATTTCCCCCTCTCTTGAGCTTCTTCCCCTTTACCACCATGGTTCCCTGTATAAACTTCCCTCTTCCCCTCCCAGTTAAACACCCCCCATTTTATACATTTTACCCTTGGTAACACCTGTCTCCTACTATCCCCCTCTCTCAGGCTCCTTCTTTCCCATAATAATTTTTAAAATAGAAGTAAATTATATCGTTAAAGGTCCCCAAGAAATTCAATTGTCTATATTCCTTCATGTAGACTCTTATTGTATATCTATTTCTTCTAAAAGGAAACATTCCTCCCTGAAGTAAGGAGTGAGTTTCATAAGGCTGAGGAAGTAAATGAAACTTGCAAGGCCCATAAAGCTCCTGAAACTTCCAAGAGCTGCAAGGACATAAGGAGAGGAGACAGTTATTAATGTAGAAATAGATTGTCAATACAATAGAATAGTTTACAACTTTAAATATCATATTCAGGGAAATAACAAAAATAGCATGTTTGACTCATGAAGAAAATTTTCAGATGATAAAGTCTGCAGAAAATTATGGCCTATATCTTCAGAGATTCAAGAATTAATTGAAAGTTCATAATATTTTCAATTTCATTTCAATTTCTTTTTCTTGGTAATTTTGGAATAATTCAAAATTAATACTTTTAATTTCATCTGGTATTATTTGAAATCAAGACTGTGGTCAGAGAAGTCTCTCATTCTCAACATAATATGCATTCTCCCCTCAGTGTAAATATGAATAAAGTGATTAATACAAGGTAAGTTATTTGAATACCTATCATCTTTTATTTATAATATGCCTATGATTTTAACTCCACAACCATCAAAAATATACTTTGCAAAATGTCCAAATACAAGTAGCCTAGAAAGAAACCAAGGAGAGCCCAGGTCTGAGCCAGGTATTGAGAAACATCCTGCATCATGAATCCAGGGAGAGATTGAGGGAAACAGAGAAAAGCTGCAGTCATTGAACCTGCTTGTCTTGTTACTTATTGATCTTCTACATAAAAGTTAATAGTACATTCAATATTAAAATTTTATATTTTATGTGAAAAATAAATCATACTATTTTCTAATAAACACTAGAAGTCCATACCTAACGAAGTACCCATTGAATTCAGCTTAGGGAGGTTTAGTGAATACATCACCAAAACTCAGTTTTCTTCTCTTTAATATAAGTATCTCCATAGTCATGCTGTACCAGGTTATCTGTGCTGTACCAGATTATCTGTGCTGTACCAGACCACCTGTGCTGTACCAGATTATCTGTGCTGTACCAGGCCACCTGTGCTGTACCAGATTATTTGTGCTGTACCAGACCACCTGTGCTGTACCAGACTACCTGTGTTGTAGGAAATGGACATATTAACAGATCTTCTTGACTAGAAGGAATAATTTGAAAAAGAATGTCAGTGACTCTCTTGCTTCAAATGATTTTCTAAATGATTAGATGACATGAAGAAAACACACCATGTCATAGAAGAGAACTCTTTGTTTACAGCCCTTAATTAGACATCCAAAAAGTAAAATATAAAGCTACTGTATCTTTGGGGCCAAATACAGTAGCTGAACTCTTTAATCCTTTAATTTTGCTCAACACAGCATAAAAGCAAATCTATGAACATATATAGTGCATATATAGTATTTTTCAAAATAATAACTATAAAATTTACAAAGTTCGGGTTTTAACACATTTTAGAGAAGAATTTGAGTTAAGTTTTCTAACATTTACCATTTCAAAGTGATCTTCAGGAATCAATCATGTTGATCCTGTTGAGTAAACAACTGACACACAATTCTGTCCTTTATTATAAAAATATTCTAGTAACAATGTGGACAATAATCCCAAACAAGACAAAGAATTCTTCCTGTCACCCAAACCTTAGAATTTGTCCAGTGGGTCAAGCTGACCTATGTTAGCTTTGTTTTATAGTCTGAATTTTAAAATAATTCAGTTACAAAAGAGATAAACTCTCAAAATACGGTGCTTGCTTACCTCTGTCACCACTCTAGGGTCTGAGCAAAGTGAAGCTGGATCAAGGCAGCTTGAGGAGAACAGTATGGGTTAAGGTGGCCTTCATAATGTGAAGTGGATAAAAAGCCACTTCAGCTCCCTTAACACCTCTCTGTACTTGTTCTTTATCTGAGATGCTACCAGTTTCTCTATACACACTTTTTAAAATCAAATGTTTAAGAACATGTCTAGGACTGTCCATTATTTTTACGTAAATTGAAGTAAACACACTTTTCCAATGTATTTACTTTTCAAATATCATCTATGATAAAAAATATTCCATCCTTATTAATGGAATTTCAGGGACTAATCCATGAGGCCTGCCACATCTAAAAGGTTATG
>NW_008342694.1:59140-67503 GCF_000622305.1 Nannospalax galili | reverse complement strand
CAACTGAGGGGAAATCCACTGTATTTACCTTGTAAATTAGTAAGCAAAGTCTCACCTTTCTGCACTTTTGTGAAGGAGTGGGCAAAGGAGTAAGTTACTTTCTATACATAAATTCTCACGTTGATTTTCAACTGTCTGATAAGTCATTGTATTGAGTCAAACTAAATTTGAAATTGTTTTATACTAAATCATTATTTGAAAGCCTTGGGTTTATTTTAATCAAAATCAAACATTTTGGAAAACAGTCATGGAAAAAGAAATAAAATTCTAATACCTTAAAATCTGTGGTGAAAAAATGAAATAAGCCATGACAACTCTGGTGAACCAACAGTAAAACACTGACTCTGGGAAAAAAAATATTAGTTCTTATTTTCCATACTACTAAATGATTGTGTCAGACAGGTACCAACAGAATAGTGTGTGGAGACAGGGGACATAGTTATACCTAGTAAAACAAACAAAGTACAAATTTACATCTGTAACTTTTTACAGATGTATTGTCTGTCTATATCTACATTTCTGTCTTTATCTGTTCCATCCTGAGTACTTCAATTTTGAAACAAGATTCCAGGCAAAACTGAATTTAGTGTAGAATAAATAACTTAGTTATTATTCTAAATAATTAGAATAATATTAATGTGCTCCCTTAAATTTATAGCTATGTAGAATAAATAAGTTAATTTAGAATGAAATAAATTAACTGAGCTTCAATATCATTTTCATCTCCCAGGAATATCGTGATAAGGCTTGGTTTTAGGGTTGCATTGTATTTATCTCAGCCATCTTAACAAAACATAGTATCCTACTCCAATTTATCTTCAAAATTAGACCCAATAGGGTGCTGTTTTAGTAATGCGATAGAAGACCTTTATGCATTTTTAAATGAAATTTTGTGATTTTCATACAATATATTTTTATGGCATTTAGACCTGCTCCCCTCTCTTCATCCCCCCTGCCTGATTTAATGAACTCTCATATATATGAAATACAGGCTATAGAGTCTGATTTCTGCCCCCAAATGTCCTTTGGTGTGGGTCCATCCATTGGACCCACCAAGAGTCCAAACTCTGTAAGACTGTTTTTCCCTCTCCCAGTAGACATCAATTACCAAATGTTCCTTAGGTTGGGTTGGGATTTCTTACTCACTTTCCATGTCTATGCTGGGATTTTGCCTGATTTGAGTTTTCATTGGACTTGTGCATGCTGCTATCATTGCTGTGAGTTCGTATGAGTAAATGAACAGCTGTCTGAAGACTGTTTCCGGTGGTCATACAGCCCCTCTGGTTCTTGCAATCTTTCCACCTCCCTAAACCTTGGGAGGAAGAGGTTTGAAGTTGCTCTCGTATTCAGGGTTAAGCACTCTGCAGCCTCTTATTCTCTGTACACTGGCTAATTGTAGGTCTCTGTGCTCATCACCATCTGCTGCATAATGAAACTTCACTAGTGAGAATTAAGCAATGTATTCATTCTAAGTGTAGAAGTTGTATTGAAGATGTGTCACTTATGGTTAAGTGTCTCACAGACATTCTCTGCATTTGACCAGTTCTAGAATTCTGTGATCATCTACTCCTGTTGCAAAGAGAAGTTTCTTTGAAGAGGGGTGAAAGGTACCCTTGTTTGTAAATATGAGAATGCATATTTAGAATAAAGTAAGAAATTACTTGGTCTAGGGATGTGGCAAAAGTTTTAGGTTTTAGAAGACTTTATTTTAACCAAGAAATTTGCTGCTACCCACAAGAGAATGTAGAGCCTATTTTAGCCATATCGTTGCTCAACAAAATACAGAATCTTCTGTTGGCTTAGATATCAGGCTCATTTCACTGTTTTGGATACTAGCTCTGAAGGTAAGCAAACAAGAAAAATGAAGCACACAGAAGCTAAAAATATATTTGTACTTTTATTTTTACTTCCTCTTTTGATTTTCTTTATGGGTATTCTTTAAAGGAAAACAACTTTGAAACAAGCCAGAAGTTTGCAGAGAACTTACAAAATAATATCTGCATGGTAAGGTTCAGAGAACTGTATGTGCTCAAACTGGGAAATATAAGAAGAAAGAATAGACAGATCAAAGCTGTCAACAGACATACAAAAAGACATCAGGCAGCATGCTGGTACCATTGACCAAAAGTAGGAGAAACTGAATTAAATAACAGCAGGAAAATTTCTAAAGACACACAAGCTTCACCCTGCTCCAATCTCAACCCATCTTAAATCACTGCTGCCATATTCACAAGTAAAACTTTGTTGTGTAGACATTTCCTCTCAGGGAAAGATATTTCATCTTCTAGAGACAATCATTAAGATGCAGGTTGTTTAAAGGAAGGCAAACAACAGGATGTTCTAAAAGGAAATAAACAGCACATTTGTTATAAGGAGAAATGAAACACTCCATTCTTCAGGAAACCTTGTTAATTCAGGAAGTAAACGAGTAAATAATGTTAGGAAGTTCAGGGAATTGACAAGATTCACTAGGCTCCCTCCCTACTCCAACAAATGTAAGCCCCAGGGAATTCTAAAAGATACTCTCAGACAAGTCAAGCTTCCTGGAAGAAAGCGAGATCAATGAGCTGTCTAGAAGAGACAGAGACCAGCCAAGCTACCTAGAAAGGACCGTGTCTAACTTCTTAAGCTGACTGTAAATTGTGCAGTGTGCTTTCATGAGTTTCAACCCATGCTGGGTGGGTAGGCTTTTAGTGATGAATCTGTCATTGAGACATTTCTGCTCCTGTAAATGATCCCTTACATATTCCTGTAAGGAACCCCAGTAAATCTAAGTTGAATTTTGATGGCATCCTTATTTTGGTCTGTCATTGCTTCCATATCTCCCCAGAAATAGTGCCGAGCAACAAACAGGAAATCTAGTCATTATGAATTTTCAGTAAGTTCTGAAGTAGTTGCAAATCCTTCCATGACAACCAAATGAAAATAGATTAGGCCAAGAAGGTGTTCTGAACATCTGTCATCCAACTTTGATAAGTGAGTAGACGGTCATGGGAAGGCTGGTTTGAATGCAGAGGAGCTTAGTGGCCAGGACTTCAAGTCTCATCACACTGCCTGGTCTGGGGATGTAGGTTATACACCCTACCATACTGAGTGTAATGGAAAAGACAAAAACCCCTACCTGATAAATATCTAGAAGACCGAGTGAGTCCAAGTTTCAGTGTGAATTAAATGCTGTCTTACATAAAGCAATTACAAGGAACTGCTAAGGAGCTTTCCAACCTGACTTTCCACAGAAGGAAATACCAACTTTAAAAAAGAGCCTCTATTTTCTTATTTCACTATTTCCTTATAAGAATATGTGAACTGCTGTTTGCACATGAAAGTCTGTATTTATAACCTTTTTAATTTTATATATTATCGCCTTACAATATTCAACTTCAGTGAATCCTTAAAAATTTCTGAGGAAGGTATTAAACTCATTTCATAAGTTCAGAGAGACTCATGTCTATTAAGACTTGAAATAGAAGTTTTGAGAGGCTTTTCTGAGTATGAGGCCATAGAAACTTAGGGGAAATGAAGAGAGGAAAGAAGCATTGCATTTCTAAGAAAGAAGTGGGCAAATTGTTGAATTTTTTACTCTAATTTGATATTCAATTAGCTAATTAATCAAGTTGTCATCAGGAGCATGTCTCTTGTGATTTCAGTAAGATCATCTTGAGTAATACCCTATTCACATAAAAAGTCTAGTGCCTTCTCCAGGATTTCTGATAATTCCTGCATTTTCAAACTTTATCTCATGTTCCTGATGGAGCTCCTCATAGGCTCCTCTTCAGATCTCACTAGATTTTACACAGAAAAGATTCAGAAGTAGGGAGACAATTGCATGTGTTTTAGCTTACTTTCTGTGGCCTTGTTTAAATACTGACCAAAAAGCAACCTGGGGAAGAAACACTTTATTTCATTTACATGTCCTGATCACAGTTCAATATTGAAGGAACCCAGGCCCGAAATCCAGGGCAGGAACCTGGAGGCAGGAACTGAAGCACAGACCATGGATGAACACTGGTTACTGGCTTGCTCCTCAGGCCCATGCTCAATTGACTTTCTTATACAACCCAGGACCTATTGTCCAGGGATAACTTCACTCCCAACTGGTGATTCAACAATGCCTCACAGATATACCCACAAGTCAACCAGAGAGAGGAAATTCCTTCTGAAGTGTACCAAGTTGACAACTGAAGCAGTCCAGCACAAGATGTTCATGAGGTGTCAGAGAAGAGGGTCTAAAACAGTCTATGCTATGTTTCCCTGTTATACAAGTAAAATCTCTACGCAATTCACATCAGTCCACCAGCATGGATGGGGTACAGATTTCCTCTCTTACCTTCTGCAAATATGTGCACTTGACATGGTGATTTCCTGCAGTACACTTGTTCCTAAATAATTTGCTGTTTAAAAATTTTGGAGTTCTAACCAGGAAAGTAATTTTTTTTTCTTTTTTTGGTCTTTTTGAGACAGGGTCTCCCTTTTCTCTAACTCGCCTTGCTCCCTCTGGGGCTTCCTTCTATGCAGAGTAGTGTCAGACAGGTCATGTTAGGTAATGAAATGCATAAACATGAAATGTGCTTGTACTGGCTGTGATCAGTATTGGCAGGAAACCATACATCAGGTCTCAGCTACTCAAGAAATAAATATCCTAGCAGGTCTGAACTGAATAGACAGTTCTTGAAAGAAGTAGTTAAGAGCACTGTCTGCACTTGCAGAGGACCAGGGTTCAGTTCCCAGCACCCACATGACAGCTAACAACTGTCCATAGCTCCAGTTCTAGGGAATCTGACGCCCTCTTCTGATCTCTGTGGGTATTGCATGACATGGGTGCACATATATACACACAGACAATATACTCATATACATAAAATAAGAATCATAAAATACTACAAAAAAAACAGGATAAATGAATACGTATGAATACCAAAACTTTAAAGTTCTAGGCTGCCAAGGATAACATATTTCACATTTGCTTTCCTTAACCTTAAGCAAGTCTGACTCATACTGAAGAAACACATTCTTGAAGAGACAAATTCTTCTCAATGTGATCTATTAAGCATAAAAATTTCTTCCAAACCTTCCCCAATTATTTTGATCACAGTGCAGTGATTCATTAATTACACAAGCCAGTATAACAATCCACTTGGAGGGATCTGGCGCTGCTTGCCGCCCACCTCCATGGAGGGACTGAGCACCTGAGTGCCCGCCCACTGATTGTGAGAGGGCAAGCATCTCTGCTGAGGGTAGGAGATCGATGCAGCCCCGTGCTTCTGAGGGGCCTGGCACCTGCATGCTGCTTCCCTGTGATGAGCGACATAGCATCTCCTTGCAGGGAGCCCTGGGGGAGGGCCCAAGCACCTCCCATATGCTCTTAGCTGCTGAGAGTGAGAATTTCAACGCTATTACCATCATGGGCCTTGGCACTGTCCACGTTGCCCTTACCCTGAAGCCTCAGGATCCTATGAAGCAAAATTTAGCAGAATTGTTGCAGTTTCTGCTGGTGAAGGATCAGAGCATGGACCCGATCAGGACGTCTGAAACGCTCTAGTTCATTGTTAAAGAATATCACAAGAAGTTCCCTGAGATCCTCAGGTGAGCCACAGCCCACCTGGAGTGCATTTTCAGTTTTGAACTGAGGGAGCTAGATCCCGGAGGAGCACACTTACATTCTCCTCAACAAACTGGGACTTGTGCCCTTTGAAGGGTTAGAAGACAGCCCAAATGGGCCAAAGATGGGCCTCCTGATGATGATCCTGGGAAAAATATTCCTAAATGGCAACCAAGCCAAGGAAGCTGATATCTGGGAAATGCTCTGGAGGTTCGGAGTGCAGTGTAAAAGAAGGCTGTCCATTTTGGGGAACACAAAGAGACTCCTGTCTGTAGAGTTTGTGTGGCAGTTATGGGACCATAGGCCCATAACTGACTGTACACCAGTCGAGTATGAGTTTTACTGGGGCCCACAATCCCACCTGGAAACCACCAAGATGAAAATTCTCAAGTTCATGGCTAAAATCTACAACAAAGATCCTATGGACTGCCCAAAACAATATAACGAAGCGTTAGAAGATGCCATCAGAGCTGCTGCTGATGATTGGCAGGAGGTCCCTGCTTTAGGAGGCCCTTTTTGAGGAAGTTTCTCCAGATCTGCTAGCTCCTGATTCAGATCTTCCTAGCTATCCCTCAAAATATCCTACATATTCGTGGCCTGAGTCGAGATTAGAGAAGCAAGTGAAGGAAATCGGTGCAGTTATTTCTGCTGATAAACTCAACTAAGCTGCCTATACCAAAGAAAGGATTTCTGTATTACATTGGCCGAGAAGGTAGCAAAGTGTTCCCCCACCTCCAAAATCGTGCTGCTCACACCCTGAACCACATCTACAGGACAGAACTAGCGGTCCTTGATCCCAGGAACCACTCCTACACCCTGTACAACCGAAGAGAAATGGAAGATACTGAAGAGACTATAGACAGTCCAAACAGGCTGGGCAACAATTTCTTAATGCAGGTTCTAAGCTTCACCTTCATAATGGGTAACCATGCTAGGCAGTCTGCAGTCTGGGCCTTTATGAGGGGCTTAGGGGTTCAAAATGGGAGAAAGTATGTCATTACCTGTAGGTATCTGAGCCAGCACCACAGACAGTTTACAGCACCCGATCGTGATCCAGTGCAATATGATTTTGTATGGGGCCCCAGGGCCGGCTTGGAAAGCCCTGTGATATGTGGCCAGAATTCACAGAATGGATCCACAGGACTGGCCAGAGCAGTGCAAGGAGGCAATGGAAGATGAGGCCAATACAGCCGAAGCTGGGCACTGGCGATCGCTTGTTCACAACTTGAAATAGTTGAATGTGTATCAGTCAGTCAGAGAGGCCTTGTAATGGCTGGTCCTAGAGCCCTGGTTCTCATGTATTGGGGTTGGAGGTACATATTGTATTTGATATTTTTGTTCCATTTCCAATATGTCTTTTCATATTTAGTGACTGTGTGGTATTTTGAAAAGTTTCAATTGTTTTAATATATTGTCCTGTAATGTAATGACTACTTGATGTCTCTATTGTATTTTTGGTATAAGAGTTTTGATAGTGTTATAAAACATTTTGGGAATCTTTCCTTCTTATTGCATTATCTGAAAGAGAACATAAAGTATATAGCTATAGATACAGGCTTTTCCTTGAAAGCTTGAAAAAAAATCATCAGTAAAGTGATCTAGCTTCAGATATTAAACAAATATAACCACAACCTAAAAAGCACCCTAAGTTGTGGCTGCCCTTCCTTTTGTCTGTTATTGTGTAAAGAATAGTAATGTTTCCCTGTATTTGCTTTGCTGTATTAAAATATATTGAAAAATAAGTATAATAAATCAAAAGAAAAGAATCCACTTATAGAACATATATTTGCAATTTCTTCCTTCTTCAGAATACCATGCAGACATATATTTTGTTGGACTAGTGGGTTCTACTGTGTGTCATATGTTCAGGAAAGGCAGAGCCTGACTTACGGAAAACATCTTCACCCCCACAACTGGACAATGGCACTTCGGCTTCCCAGTCATCATTTCTCCAAGGGCTCTTCAAGAGGCCCTTATCATCCTTGCACTGGGGCACAGTCTATAGAACAGAAGGAAGCAACTTCACAACCTACCAAGAAGTACTCCAGAGTTCAGACAGGATAGCCAGTAACATATAAGTGCATCATATGCATACAGTGTCTACAGAGGCCAGAAAAGGGAATTAAATCTCCTGGAACTAGAGTTACAGATGGTTGTGTAGCTGCTGGAAACTGAACCTGAGTTCTCTGCAAGAGCAGCAAATGCTCTTAAACACTGAGACATTTTTCCAGCCAAAATTCTTGAAATTTTATCTTGTACAATTGATACATAAAGGAGCTCATAATTATCTTTTAACCAGTCCCTAGGCTTTCTTTTCCCTTGTGTATCCCTGTTTTTGAACAGCTCATAATTATAAGAGTAGGGCTACTTTTATATTTATAATTATCTTTTAAAGCTCTAAACAGCCAACTAAATGTTTTGGAAATTTAATTCTCAGACTTTCATTTAAATGATGTCCAGTAGTAAAAGTTCCTAATACTAAAAAGTAGCATACAAATTCTAGTACAGTTTATGAGTGATATCAAAGACTGTATGAAGTCATCTAGGGGTTAAATAACATTTAACTGAAGATGAGAAATGATTCACTTTTCTCTACACAAATGATAGAACTGGAGATATTGCCAAGAAACCTGATAGAAATGGTCACTTAAGAAAATATGCTACTGGCCTGACAGAAGAGGTTTAAACTAATGACTCCAGTGAACTTTGTCTGATTCCCTTCAGAATGCTGTAAAGCTGTAT
This sequence comes from Nannospalax galili, assembly GCF_000622305.1. Taxonomy (NCBI): domain Eukaryota; kingdom Metazoa; phylum Chordata; class Mammalia; order Rodentia; family Spalacidae; genus Nannospalax; species Nannospalax galili. The sequence continues at coordinate 59,162 of NW_008342694.1, read as the reverse complement.
GCTACGGCTATGTCCAGCCATT
>NW_008342694.1:55188-58554 GCF_000622305.1 Nannospalax galili | reverse complement strand
TAGGGTAGTCTGATTACCAGAAACATCAGGTGTCTTATTACTCAGCCCTAGACACTAATCTTAGTTACTTATTTGAAGTCACTTATTTTATTATGTGTACCAATATTTAATCATATTGCCATTTAAACTTGCTTATTCCTGCATTATCCACATATCGAGACATTTATCTTCATTTAGTACATATGAAAAAGTGCTTTCTATGTGTCAATTGCTCCTTGGGGATTGGAGTTCTATAGTCGTGTAAGTAGATTTATTAAAATCTATAGCATATTTGGGGATATATAAGGGAAAATATATAGGGATAGATAAGAAATAAGTGGATCTTTTGCTTTAGAGAGCATGGTGAAACTCTGGAGAGCAAATCTTGCCTTGGGTGTTCAAATAAAACCAAAATGGGAAGCATAGTTTTGGCAGTAACAGGAAAGGGTAGGCAATGAAGGCAGAAAACTGACAGGGCCTGTATGGCCAGCTGTACCCAGTGGGGGGGCTCCGACCTTTTCCTAAGTGAGACTTGACTGCTTCTGGGGTTTCACGCAGAAGTGTCACATGAGCTAACATATTATCAAACATACTGCTCTGTTAAAAATGGTCTTGTAGAAATGCAAGGGAAGAAAAGGAATCAGGTAAGGCGCACTAAGACATGGCATGACAGTACAGTTCTGTAGGACACTTGCTTTACTACACGCTGAGATTCCCAAACAAAGGATGGATGCATGTATTTGCATCTATGAAAACACTACATGCTGAAAAATACCAAGTTTACAATCAGACCATCTGGATTTTGAATATTTTATTTTCTACTTAGTGTTGCATGGACTTGAACATTTGTAATCATGCTCAGATGCCGAGGAGCTCAGAAGGTGGGCGACTGTGACCAGTGATAGTCATGTATATAGAGATTAGAAATGCATGTGAAAACGTCTCAATGTCAATTGCTTTGGAATGAATTCTTCTGTATGAAAAAAAAAATTTAAAAAATAATGATTAAAAAACAAACAAACAAAAAAAATCCATGCAGTTAACACAAATACTTTTGTCTTATACATCTCAAAACAAGGGCATGCCCCCATATAGAAAGGCACACACACACACACACACACACACACACACACACACACACACACACAAACACACACTGAGTCCATGGATATGGACATGTGTATATGTTAGGGATGACCACTTATGATTGGATAACCTACCATAGTTGGTCCTTGAAGAACATTGATTCTTCCTCTTTCAGCAGCCATCAGTTACCTGTAGCTCTTCATATAGAAATGGGGCCATGGGAAACTTCTCTCATCCATGCCAGCATGCCATATGGTGCTGTCATTATGCAGGTCTTGTAGGCAAGCATGCTTTTGAGATTTCATGGGTGCAGCTTCCCAGTCATGTCTCGAAGGCACTAGCAGCAGGCATCCAATTGTGGCTAGGCACAACACTGTTAGTTATTACCTGCATTTTGACCAGCAGTAGATCTCTGAAATAGTGTCTGTTTCAAAAAAGAAGTTTCATTCAGGAGGGATGAGAGCTCACTTATATCTAATACTTTGGAGCTAAGACCCACAATAATATGGAAGGCACAGCCTTTGTAATTCTGTATCTGGGTTACCTCACTCAATATGTTTTCTAGTTCCATCCATTTTCTGTGCAGATTTCATGATTTCATTTTTTTACAGATGAATGAAATTTAGTTGTGTATTTGTATCGCATTTTCATTGTTCATTCATCTGTGAAAGGACATATGTTTTTTTCCATTTCCTAGCTATTGAGAAAAGAGTGGTGATGAACTTGGCTGAGTATCTCTTTAGTAGAATATAGAGTCCTTTGGGTATGTGCCATGTAGTGGTGTAGCTGGGTCATAGGGTAAATGAACTTTTACTTTTTTTGAGAACTATACACTTGCATTTGCATAGTAGCTGCACCAGTTTGGAATCCCACTAAACGTGAATGAGAGTTCCCTTCTCCCTGTACCATCTACAGCGCTGGTCACAGGTTATTTTCTTGGTCTCATCCTAAGTGGGGGTAAGATGAAATTTCAAAATAGTTTTAATTTGCATTCCTTTAATTGCTAAAGATATTGAACACTTTTTAAGCTCTTTCTAGCTATATTGCTTTTTAAATATTTTATTTATTATTTTTAATTTACGTGTATGAGTGTATTGCCTGCATGTATGTGAGTGCACCCATTGTTCTACAACGCCGCAGAGGTCAGAAGAGTTCATTGGATTCTCTGAAACTGGAGTTATGAATGTTTCGGACTTAGTCACCATATGGGTGCTGGGGTTCAAACTCAGGTCCTCTGCAAGAGCAGCCAATTGTCTTAACCTCTGAGCCACATTTCCAACACTCCCTTTTTTAACTTCTTTTTAAAACACTTCATTTGATCCATAATCCCATTTTTAACTGGCTCATTTGATTTCCTTATTGGGTTTCGAATTATTTGTATAGTTTGGCTATTTATCCTCTGTCAAATACATAACTGAAAAACTTCTCTCCCACTCTGTGGACTTCCTCTTGACTGGAATGATTGTTTCCTTTACTGCACAGAAGTTTTAAGTTTAATGAGGTCCAATTGTTGACCTTAATTCCTGAGCAACGGAATGGAGTCCGATTCAGAAAATCCTATCCTGCACGTATATCCTATATTGTACTTCTTATGTTTTATTTTACAATTTTCTGCATTTTACATTGCATATTGAGGTATTTGATACAGTTGGAGTAGTTTTTATACGGGTGATATTTATGGGTCTAATTTTATTCTTCAACAAGAAGATATCCAGCTTTCCAAGTACCATTTTCTGAGGTTGTTTTCTTTTCCTTTAGTGTGTGTTTGTGGTGTTTGTCAAATATCTGGTAGCTGTAATTACATGCATTTTTTTTTAGGTATTCTATTTTGTTCCATTGATGTAAATGTCCGCTTTTATGTCAATATCATGTTGTTTTAACTACTATCACTCTGAAATATACTTTGAAATCTGATATGGTAAGCCTTCCAGAGTTACTCTTTCTGCTCAGGATTGCTTTGGTTATCCAGGGTCTGCTGTGATTCTATATGAAATTTAAGATTATTTTTCGATTTATGAAGAATGTCATGGGAATTTTTTATTGGAATTGCATTGCAATCTGTAAATTGCTTTTGGTAGGATGGTCATTTTCACAACATTAATTCTACCAATCCATGAGCATGAGAGGTCTTCTCATCTCCCTGTGTCTTCCTCAATCTCTTTCTTCAGAAATTTAAAGTATTGATTGAAGAGGTCTTTGATGTCTTTGGTTAGGTTTATTCCTAGGTATTTCATTTTTTGAGGCTATTGTGAATGAAAGTTTTTCTCTGAACTCTTTCTTAGATTGCTTGATATCTACAGC
>NW_008342694.1:54186-55044 GCF_000622305.1 Nannospalax galili | reverse complement strand
GCAGAATAAATTCTCACTAGGTATTAACTATTGATGTGCAATCTTCTTAAATTATTTTTTTAGAATTTCCTCCAAGAGTAGTGTATTTACAGATTTCCTCTCCTCCCTCTATCCCCTCCAAATTCTCCCTTGACCATTGTACTCTCTCTCAAATTACTAACCTCTTATTCTTCCATTACTGTTACACACACACACACACACACAAACACACACTGAGTCCATGGATATGGACACGTGTATATGTTAGGGATGACCACTTATGATTGGATAACCTACCATAGTTCATCCTTGAAGAACATTGATTCTTCCTCTTTCAGCAGCCATCAGTTACCTGTAGCTCTTCATATAGAAATGGGGCCATGGGAAACTTCTCTCATCCATGCCAGCATGCCATATGGTGCTGTCATTATGCAGGTCTTATAGGCAAGCATGCTTTTGAGATTTCATGGGTGCAGCTTCCCAGTCATGTCTCAAAGGCACTAGCAGCAGGCATCCAGTTGTGGCTAGGCACAACACTGTTAGTTATTATCTGCATTTTGACCAGCAGTAGATCTCTGAAATAGTGTCTGTTTCAAAAAAGAAGTTTCATTCAGGAGGGATGAGAGCTCACTTATATCTAATACTTTGGAGCTAAGACCCACAATAATATGGAAGGCACAGCCTTTGTAATTCTGTATCTGGGTTACCTCACTCAATATGTTTTCTAGTTCCATCCATTTTCTGTGCAGATTTCATGATTTCATTTTTTTACAGATGAATGAAATTTAGTTGTGCATTTGTATCGCATTTTCATTGTTCATTCATCTGTGAAAGGACATATGTTTTTTTCCATTTCCTAGCTATTGAGAAAAGAGTGGC
>NW_008342694.1:39249-53604 GCF_000622305.1 Nannospalax galili | reverse complement strand
TCATATTTTATGGAACGGGACTCATATAAGTTTGAATAAGGTCAACTGAAGTGTTTCAGAGATACTGTGCAATTATCAAACAACATTTATAAATGACTTTGAGACTAAGAGAAAATAAAATTGGAAATGATTCTTTAAGTACGATTTTCACGCATAATCCTTAAAATAGAGAGAGGAAAAATAGCCAGAAAAACTATACAGTGACTAATACATTCAGTTGACTCAAGGAAGAAAGGCTGACTGGAACTCTGAGGGGAGGTGGAGTGAGGGGAGGTGGAGGGTCTCCACACCCTGGATGACTTCATCCCTAAAGCAGAGGAATTTAGGAAAGGGATGAATATAAAACGAAGCGCTTAGTTACATCACTTAAGCCAGTGGCAGAGCCTCAGTCCTAGGAGAAAGATGAGCATAGTGTTAGGAAAACTGGACTGCCCTGCAGATGGGAACCATTGAAGGAATAAGCAGATGACTATATTAAATCTAGGAACAAATTAAATTTGTTCATTTCATGTTCTGTCGAGCTAACTTCAGGTCCTTCAGCCTTCCTTGTGCTATTTTCTGATTTCTTTCCCTGGTGTTTGTGGAATGTAGTGGGAAAGATCTGGCGAGCCTGAGAAATCATGCAGAAGCCTGGTTGATTGTACCTGGCTGACTTTCCCTGGGCTTTACATAGAAAGCATGAATGCTCACACCTGGCGTTCTCCTCATTCAAAGGGACCTGATGGGGAACTGAATCCAAGGCACCAGCTTGAAATGAAGGGCCTGTGGATGTATAACAAATGTATTGCAAATGTGGGATTTGTCAATGGTTTGTGCTTTTAAGTTCTCTAGGTCTTAGCATCTTCCTGTTACATTACAAATCTGATCACTATGATTAAAATTGTTCTAAAATTTTGCCTCAAAGCAGCATTTGCATAGATAGCATAAAGGTACCCCTCAAGTCCCACTCCCTACTGCAGATGTAACCATGTAACTCAAGGGCATGAAGGCCAAAGGCTTTTCGAAGTCTTTCTTTTCCATTTTTTAAAAATATTTTATTTGTTATTTTTATTTTATGTATATGCGTGCATTGCCTGAATGTAGAGTATATAAAATAAGGGACAGCAACAATCTCATAGATTAAATGCAGTGGTAAAATATAAGTGCAAACCAGTTAGCTTTTTATGACATGTAGCAGGTATCAAATAAATGGAGTTTAATTCAGCAAATTCTGCATGAATGCCTGAAGATAGATTCACAAAATAGAACAAATGGCTCTGTCTATTCAGAGTCTATCTTGTCTCTTCTCTAGAATTTATAATTAATGAAGTCTTATAATACCTATGTCCAATTTTTGCATACATTTGTCCAAATTGCCTATGTAAAGGAAATGTCCTAAAAATGTGGCAGTAACTTCTTTGTTTCTCTCTATATGAATTATCTCCTGTTTCATTTTGCAAGAGGGATTTATTTTACATAAGATTTCCATTCAGCCAAAACTCAAATCAACTTTCAAAGAAAGGAGTGGAAGTTCCTAAGCCACAGAGAACTACTGAATAATTTCATCTTTTTACACTTTAACATGAATATCTCCCAGAATACTTGTGGAATGAGCATGAGAGAATGAACATAATTGACAGAGAAACCTACAAACATGAAAATTATGCCCTACAGATTTGGTTATGGTTCCTGGGTTATCAAGCAGAGTCTCCAAACCAAGTATCTTCGACCCTCCCCGCCCCCTCCGCACACACACATACACATCACCCCCCCTCCAGGGTAGGAATCTCCATTTTATATCCCTCCAGGGCTCTGGAAAACAGAGATCCTGTTTAATCCATTTGCAACTGAAATCTCTTCCATTTCAATTTGAATTTGTTTCAAAATTGTTTTTCAAAGCCTGCAATAAATAAAGCCAGAGACAATCCTCAAGGACTGCAATTAGCTATGCACTAAAGGTAGCTGCAAAGGAGGGAAAGAAGCTGGAGGAAAGAGACCTTGCTTCCTCTCCAGATCCTGTGAAGCACAGTTGATAATGCCTTAATGCATCACCTCTCTAGTTTCAGTGTAATATGTTCCATCAAAAAACGCCTTCATCTGTGAAGGTAGGCATTAACTGACACATTCATTGAGATTTCTTTAAAATATAAAACTAACTTGTTCACTCTCATTTTAGAATTAAATGGGAATTATAATTTTGGATAAGCGTAGTCACAACTCCTTCTGATGAAGATGGTAAAGGCTGTTAAGCTCAGAGGACAACATTCTACAACAGCTTCTACAAAGAACTCATAGTGTTATAACTACAAGATGCAAGCAAGATTAATCTAGATGAGGCTAATGTTGACTGCATTGCATCACTTCCTACTTTGGCACTACAAGCTGCATTCAGAATTTCCTGATATAGAAAGCTTGTGATGAATAGTCCTCCATCTCTGGTAGCAACAGGGAGCTGAGTACAAGCAGGCTCTGGCTCCAGTGGATGTCAACAGTACCTGCAGCTGGGTCCCTGGAATGCTGGAACAAGCTTTCTGCTCCAGGGAGACCCAGTGAGCACCTCAGAACTCGAACCTTGCCTCCAGAGGAACGTGGGAGAACTATGGGACCAAACCTATATAGCCCTGGGGAGCTCAGAGGTCAGGGTAGGCCCTAAGCTTGGGCTCCAGTGTACTGAGGGGCCCCTGAGAGACTGGGGTTTGACTCCAGTGATCTCTTAAGAGTAGTGTGAATGCAAGGTTTAGGCTTCTTGGTTTCAGTGGTCACTGCCATTTGGGCAGGCTATTGTGCTGAAGTCCTGGATTTTGCTTCAGGCCTGTCGTAATAACTGCATCCCCAGGGTTGAAATATAGATTTGATGTGCCTGATTTTTGGTGTCCTGTCATGCTGAATTTGCAGTCCAGTATTTGACTGGTTTGTCTGATTGACCTTGGATTTGATGTGTGTCCCTACCCTAGGTTGGCACATAGTCAAAATGAGATCAATTATAAAAGCATTACCTTGAAAAACAGTTGCCTGTGAAGGGCCATTTCATCCATACAGCTCCTTCCCAGGTATATATACTGCTTGAGACTCTTGTGCATATCCCCAAGTGTGACCGGGAAGTTCCCCTGATAAGCTGCGGTCCTGCCTCCTTCCCAGACCTGCAGAAGGAGTCAAGCCCATAAAGGGGCAAGGCTATGGAGCTATAAGTCAGGAAAACCATGAAGCTGCTCTCTCACCATTTTGTATGGCTGTTGGGAAGTCACTGGACTTATGTTTGGGTGTGGACTTTCAAGCACAGCAGTGAAAGTCACCATTTTTGGAATAGAGCACAGCAAAAGGTGAGGCAGGGCACACCCCACCTACCCCCGGGGCTCCTCATCGGGCAAGAGGAGGCAGGAGGAGCACACTGGGAAGAAGGGGTGGAGCTGCCACCATATTGAGGATAGGGAATGCCAATCAAGAGAGAAGGGAGTGGGAGACGGATGGTGCATGTATTTCAAATATGGAAAAGGAAAAGGCTATATAAATCTGTTATTGTAAGTCACTCCTTTCCAAATGTCATATAAGCTATGCAAAATCTGAATAGAATGTCTTATATCAGTTCATCGATCTGAGTCAAGACCAAAAGGCCCTGAGTAGGGGCATGGGCCTCCCAGCAGGAAAAGGAAAGTTTAGTGAAACACAAGTAATATTAGCTGGTGTCCCCATGTATGACCATCAGTCTTGCAGTCTAAAAATTTAAACAACCAGTGACAGAACAGGTCTGAAATGACTCAGAATCACCTATAGTGAGGCACTGTAAATGTGGGCTCAGGATTCAGAAGCAGCTCCTCTAATTCCATGCTGACACTAGTAACTAAATTCTTCCCATTTTTCCCTCTACCTCTGACATTTGTCTCAGGCATGTCAAAATCTTGTAACACTGTGTTTCATTAGATAATTGACACCGTGCTCCACTCATCTCTGTAGCTAGACCTCATACAAGATATGGAGAGAATCAGAGAAAAAAAAATCCAAATTATGTTGGAAGAGGGAAAGAGAAAACAGAACTTCAAACCCATGCCAAAAGAAGGCTCAAAACAGGCAAATAAACAAAGAATATGGCACAACTATCACCTCTGACCAACCTCTACCTGAGCAATGCCCCTATAATGGAATCAAAACTGAAAAAAAAAAGTTGAACTGTCTGAGAACGAATTCAGAGACTCACTTTTTAAAAGAATTGATGATATGGGGGCTGGAGAGATGGCTCAGCAGTTAAGAACACTGGTTGCTCTTGCAGAGGGCCAGGGATCAGTTCCCAACACCCACATGGCAGCTAACAACCTCCATAACTCAGTTCCAGGAGAATCAGATGTCCTCTCCTAACTTCTATAGGTATTACATGACACAGGTACATTTACATACATATAGGCATTACACAGAAAATAAGAAATAAAATATTTTTAATAAAAGAATTAATGATCTGAAAAATTTTGTTTCCTTGTGGTCATTCACCACTTCTGTCTCTTACAATCTTTTTGGCCTTCTTCTGTAATGATCTTTGAGAGTTGGAAGGCAGAAGCTTGATATTAGTGTCCTATTAGAGGTAAGTGCTTTGCAGCATCTTGTTCTCTGCATAGGCCAGTTGTAGGTTTCTGTGTTAACCATCTGTTATGTAAAGAATCTTCTCTGGTGAAAGTTGAGAAATGCATTAATCTATGGATATATCAATATATTATTAAGAGTAAGTTTAATACTGTACATATTTAGTAGAAAACTGGTATTAGTTTCTCCCCTATGTCCTGTGACCTGGCAAACCTCAGGTTTCTAAGCCTTATATCAGAGTTAGGTGTAGGAAATGAACTTTAAACAGAAAGAGTAGTTGGTTACTCCCATAATATTTGTGCCATTTTTGCACCAGTAGGCATATCTTGCCAGGACAGTTGTTACTGTAGTTCACAGAATTCACAGTTGGGTAAGGTTGGTGATTATTTTTGGCCTTCTGGTAGCTCGTATAGTACCTTTCAGAACAATGAACACTTGCCAGTAGATTTGAGTCTTTGAGGTCATCACCAGCTTGATTTCTCCTTGTTTGACAGCATATATGTGACAAAGAAACTGCTCTAAGAATTAGTTCCTAAGTTTGGATTGCCCCTCCCATGGGATCTGACAAAAACCTGGCCTTCATGGTCAAAATCTCTCAAAATTGGCAAAGGGATTAAATATCAATGGAAAATTACACTCCGCCTATAGGCTACAGAGTTCAGAATAGGTAGAAAAAATAAACAGGACCTTAAAAAGACTCCAACAAAACTGGTTATAATAACAGGTGAAAGCTGGACCTACCTCCTTCCCTTTAACCTACTCAGAGCTAGGTGTACTTCATACCAGGAAGAATTACAAATCATTCCCTTCTCAAGTCATTACAGACCCTGCAACAGGCCTATAGGGCCATCTACCAGAGGGTAGTGTCCCATAACCAGTCCACAAGTTCCAGCCCGGTGACTTGGCATGGGTCAGGAGAGTCCCGGGTCATACTGTGAAACCATCCTGTATGGGGGGGTGCGCTCTCTGGGCCCTCGGGGTCCCTGCATGCACCTGGCTAGTCGTGGGGGGGTCTGGCCACAGGCGTCTCTGGCCGCGGCTGCTCCAGGAGCAGCGGCGGGTGGCGCGCAGGCTTTTCCCGGCGGCTCGAGTCCCGAGTCTCTGGTGTTGACAGCTTCCTCTGCTACTGAAGCATTGTTCAGCCGAAATCCCGTCTCTATTTCACCTGTGTACTATTCCTCAGGATGCAAGGTTCCTGGCCACAGAACCACGCAGGGAAGAGTACAGCGACGGCGAAAGCTAGGGTGTCCGTAAGCCGGTCACGAGGGAGTGCACCCCCCGGAGAGATTGGGCCACCGGTAGTAACACAAGACTCAAGACTTAGTCTGTGTTACAGCTTTATTGTCTGAGACCCTGCTCTCTGTGTCCCAGCTTTCTGCCACCCAGTTCTCTGCAGCCCAATTCTCTGCAGCCCAATTCTCTGACCATTAAGAGAAGACTAAGGCATTTATACCATGGGGGTAGTGGTAAAAGCTTTGGCTGTTAGATGCTTTGTGAGGCATTGTATTTACATATAGAAGTGGATTTCTGCCATACTGCTAGACTGTTGTCTGCCTGGAGAAATTACAGGAAGGCATGGTACCTGTTAGAGCCAAAGGCCATGTTTATGTTATGGCATTCGTGGTGGACACTTCAAAAGGAGAGACAGGAAAGATGCCAAGAAGACACCCTGCTATGAAAGGAGCCCGCAGCACATAATTCCCGAGCTGCATGAGCTGTCCGGTGTGAAGGGGCTTCCACTTTGCATAACAGAGGCTCCCAACATCTCCTAGAAGAGTCTGTATCCTGTGATCCTTACTATGCCTACAACAGTGAAAGTGGCCAGGATCTCCTCATGGATCCATCACACTCAGTTAAAGAAAATTACAAAAGAAACCAAAAAAATAGACTGTCACTTGGACCTCCAATCCTTTAAAGAAAAGACCTACAAGAATCCCAGATTGTTAAAACTGTGCTTTGGCTTCTTTTCCTCCCCAGGGAAATTGCTTAGGAAAAATGGGGATGAAAAAGTCCTTGCAACTGTGACTTTTGGAAAATAATCCCAGTTACCCGAACCTGAAACACTGAAATAGACATAAATGTACATCCTCTAAACAGTTTGAAGGTCCAGGGGGACCTCTGTATACTGGTCCACATTGTCCCTCAAGTATAAAGTCAGGTAGACTAACAAAAATGGTATTACAAAATCACAGAGGCTTAGATCTCATTTTTGTAAAATAAGGAGGCCTTTATATAGCTTTAGGAAAGACCTGATACTTCTATATAAATCAATCTAAAATTATCAGGAAAAACTTAACACCAGTCTAGCAACTGATATCAGTCTTTATTTTCCTGGTTTCCATAGCTTACTACCCTCCTCACAGTCTTAGCTGGCCCTCTGGTTCTCTGACTCATGGCCTTGACAGTCAGACCTTGTCTAATCAATTACCTAACTACACTAAACAACAGGTAAACACAGTAAAAATCATATTCCTAAGAGGACAATACAGTCCCCTGGATGAGTCCAGGATTTGACTCATGTCCATAGAACCAGTGGGGAATGTGATATGGCAACTTCTTGACTTCTAGCTATATCATATTAAATTTCAGGCTGACTCTAGCCTCTGAAATTATCAGGCAGTTGTCCCAGGGTGTGGGAAACACACATTATCAGGACCCCAGGTATCTTGGGAGCAGGTCAGTATGTTTCAGAGTATACCTGCTAACTGCAGATTTATGGCTTCTGTAGGTTATACTTGGCTTGCTTCTGAAAAATAATAATTGTTGCTTAATAGAATAGAAATTTTAAGGGGGCATTCCACCTGTAAGCTTGGGAACTTAAACTTTTCACCCCTGGTTATGGTTTCTCTGTATAAAAGCTTACCTAGATATGGTCAGGGCTACACACTTGGGTTCTGACACTCTTGTGTAGCCACTGGCCAGCTAGTAAAACACTTTCATTTGGCAAAACTTTGTTTGAATATTCTTCTCTGGTGACACACCCCACAACAGAGGAAAGAATTAGTAGTGAGGGCTATGGGATGGTAAGGAAAATCAGTGTGCTGGGGAAGATTAAGGGAAAGGCATATAAAGAAACCCATATGGAAACCTACCATCTCATGAGTCAATTAAAAGATATAATTGAAGGGAGAGTAAAACATATGATATCTGAATGAAAATGTAGTTAAGATGTGGCAGTTACAGGATTAAATCAGGATGAGATTTGGGTTTGTTACCCAAAGCTTAGGATGTATGAAAAAGCCTTATGGAAACCCACTAAATAATAAGCTAATGTCAACATATACAAATAAAAAATTTGAATGGAATTATCCACATGAGTGGACAATGCTGCTCCCCCAATATGTGAATTATTAAATGAAAATTACAATGCCAGATATAGCATATACAATACAGCACTCTACCAGTTATTGATCTCAAAAACCACACAAGCTATTGTCATTGTTCTTTCCAGCAACAACTATATGGTACAGCACTATGGCTGTAGATGCCACACCCTTTGACTGTGGAACGTAGGGGACTCAATCTCAAACCAAGCAGAAAACTTCCTTCCTGCTGGCTGTCATAGTGACAGAAGGTGCTATGCAAGATGCTGGGGAGAAAAGATGTCAATGATCTTACCCAGTTCTAGACCCTGCCTGCTACAATAACAATCTGGCAGGAAAGATGTGCCCTCTGGTGCAACAGTGGCATAATTTTTATGGGATATAAACCACTTTCCACCTGGATTTGAAGCTTGCTTCACATGAGGGAATCCATGCTTGGTACTGTAAACTTGATCAAAAGCTGTAGCTTGGGAGATCATAAACCCTAGGTGGAACTTACTATTTTTATTTTGCTCAAATATGTTGTCAAATTGCCTTCTAAATATTGATATATATGAGAATACAGAGACCTGGGTTGCTTTCAACCTTGGTCAGAGAAGTTTCTTTTTGCAGCAGTCAGTGAAGAGGTGCATAACTAGTCAAACTGCTGAGCACAAGTGACTGAGTGCTTAGCCCTAAATGGAACACTGTTATTAACAAGCCCCACTCTACCACAGTTCAGGAAGCATCATAGAAGAGGAGATGGAATGAATGTAAGATATGGATATTAGGAAAGAATACTGTGAAATGCAGTCTTCCAGACATGACATGGCTACTGTACCCATGAATTCACAGTAGCTATAGTTACCTGCATAAGACCTGTACAAGGTTAAGCCAACTAAAATTCTAGCATAGTTGGTACCCTAAGTGAAGAGCTATTGGAAGTTTATTGATGCTAGAAGAAGGAGAATCATTCTTCTTTGGAGGTGTGGCCACTGATAGACTTCTCAAGATCCAGTGGGTGGCTTTACAACCATGCATATATGGGCAGCACTTGGACTTGGTGATTTATTAAAAACTAGAGGCTATGCAGTTAAAAATGGAACATATTGAAGGTAATCTGGGGAAAGTGGTAGGGTATAAATGGAGGGTAGGTATAATCATATTTCATTCAAAACATGTATCAAAATATAAAACTCTTTAAAAAAAGAATCATTATTTCCCACAATGCATTTGGTGAAGGCAACATACCCTAGTAAAAGAATAGAGTAATGGTAAAATTTAAGTTAGGACTCAAGTATTTATTAATCTCTATGTAATCTTAGATGAGTTGCTTAATCAGGCTATATCAAGAAACATTATAGAACACATGAAAGATCATTGGATAAAGAGATACTATCAAACCACAAGGATCACATGGAAATCAGAACAGCCTTATTAGAAACTTGAGCATTTCAAATATCTGTGCTGGCATTAGCCCTTGTGTTCAAGAAAAACTAATACTAAAGTTGTTGAAACTAATGATGGAGATTGAAGTGTGTCAAAATTACTTTTCAAATCTCATCTCACATTACCTTTGGCCAATTATGTGACACCTTAAAAACTCAGATTCTTATTTAATAAGATATTGAAACAAAAAATTATCCTTGAAAAAAAATTCTTGCAACAATTAAGAAAATTAATTTACATAACTAAAATAGCACGTAATTAACTGTGGAGAAATACTTTCTTTTGCATCTTTCATAATCATTGAGAATCACATCGTTATAACTTAACAAATGATTTTACTTATTACTGTCATTTCATCTTCTAGGAAAATTGACCAGATTCTCATAACTATATAGTCTGTATATACTTCTGTCCTAGTTTGTTTCTTCATTGCTGTGACAAAACACTCTAACCACTACCAACTTTGGGAGAAAAGGGCTTATTTTATCTTACATCTCCCGGGTCACAGTTCATCAGGGAGCCCAAGGTAGGATCTCAGGGCAGGAACCTGGAGGCAGGAGCTGGAGCACAGGCCAAGGAGGAACACTGCTCACTGGCTTGCTTTCCTGGCCCCTGCTCAGCCTGCTTTCTTATGCAACACAGGCCCACCTGCCCAGGGGTGGCACCACCCACAGTGGGCTGGGCCCTCACACATCACATAACAATCAAGAAGATGCCCCTCAGACATGGCCACAGGCCAGTTCAATGGAGGCAATTCCCCAGTTGAGGATCCTTCAACCCAGGTGTGTCAAGTTGACATGAAAGCTTACATGAGCAATATAACATAGCCAAAACCACGTAATCAAAGTTAAAGACAGTGATTTTAGGGGACGGTGAAGGGTGAAACTGAGAGTTAGTAATCACCAGCTATAAAGTTCACGTAAGTGAACAAGATGAAAAACTCTAGACATCTGCTGCAGAATATGTTCCCATAACTAACAATAACATATTATACATTAGTGCTGGTAGGAGGGCAGCTCTCAGAATAAGTATTCTTATAATGATGCTACAAAATTTACAGAAACAGAATTTTTTTGTCCGAAGTTCTATTGTAGCAATAACCTAATGGCTTTCTTACCTGATCCTCACCAGGAAGACTTTTCAGCTGAATCTGAAAAAAAAAAAAAACCTAAAATAAAAGTTATCAAAGACTGCAGGAAAGAGTAGTGCTACATGTGCAAGCCATCACAAAAATTCTAGGAACCTAGACCTTGTATAGATAATTTATATATGTCAAAAAAGTTCATAGAAATAGAAAAAGATAAATGTGTGAGATGTGTATGTATGAGAGAGAAAGACTGAGAAGTAGAAAGAAGAGACAGAGGCAGAGGAGAGGCTTTAAGCAATTGACTCATGTGTTTGCACAAGATGGTGAAACCTTAATCTAGAGGGTAACTTAGCAGACTGGAAACCAGGTAAGAGTTAGAATTCAAATCCAAAGACCTCCTTTTAGAATAATTCTTCTTTGTATGGAATCTATCTTTTTGTTTGAGCCTTCAAATAATTGAAGTTCACTGCTTTATGAAGAGCAATCTGCTTTAACAATCTTGCTAACATAAATATTAATTCAATAAAAATGCCTTCATAGCAATATCAAAATAGTCTGTGACCATATATATGGAAATTATAGCCTACATGAATGAAATTCCTTTAATTAAGAGAAGCTAAACTCTAAAATTCAAACTAAGCTCAAGTACACTATATCAGGCAAATACTAGTGCTCTTTGAATATTTTTGAGATAACTAATCTTTGTGGTCAACTTGACTGAATCTGGAATTAACTGAAATGAGAGAGACATTCTTGATAAAATTATTTGAAGTCAGAAAACCCATTGGGTGTTACCTTCTAGTTTCAGCCCATAAAAAAAGTTCAAGGAGAAGGGAGCTTTCCCTTTCTACATGCTTGCCTTCTCTCTCACTGGACAGTTTATTTTGTTGCTGTGGCATTCCTTCACTGATCCAGTTTCTTTGAATTCCAATGTAGACTGAAGACTAGCAGACCTCCAGGAATCCTTCAGTTCTCAGTGCCAGATTGAGACTGCTGAGACATCCAGCCAAGGCTGGATACAGCCTCATGAACTGAGCAACTACTGGATTCTCATTCTCTCTAGTGTGGTACAGCCATTATTTGACTATTTGGATTATATCTTGCAAGCCAACATAACAAATCCCCATATATATCAGTTTAGCAGAACTGATAAAATGAATATATATCCATTCTGTTGCTTTAGAGAACCCTAAATAATGCCAATTGCCTACATGATGATGTCATAGAAAAATTCAAATTCAAGGGCTCAATAATTTATATATTCAGGCAAGGGATGCTTTGGATAGTAGTCAAAAGTCCTAAAGCCCTAAGACAGTCTGTTATTGAAGAAGAGAGACTAAGAGTTCTGCTTAAGACCCTGAAAACTTTGCTTTGGTACATCAGAGAGTTAACCTGGTGAACTTCAACAAATATGGCTTACAGAGAGGATTGGGTAGGATATTTAATTAACAGTCCAGATCTCAGTATATTGTGTAGTACAGAAAATGTGTCAAAGCTCCAGTATAGCAGTAGTTACAGACATGAAATATTGATTTTACAATAGCATAATCACTGTTGCATGTGCTACAAATTGTTGCAGTCATACTTTTTACAGGATAAGGATGGGGGCTGCATTTAGAATACACCAACATCTAGCAGATCCTGGCATTCATGTGAGTATACTGGGAAGACTGAATTCTTACATTAGTGAGTGGTAGGGCTAGAGGTACTAAGAGGCCAGTATTTAAAGTTGTGAAGGTCATGCCTAAATTGCAATGGAGGCCAAGGATATTGGGGATGCCAAGACCATGAGATGTTCTGTAATAACAGTGGTAGGGAGTGGAACCAGCCCTAAAAGAGAGGCTACATGGACTAAAGACAACAGAACTGAAGGGATAGGCTAAGCCATTTGGAGCCCAGTCAGTTTCATCACCGCTCCCCAAAACTGGATATAGAGCTGCAGGATTTGGTGTTTGCCTGGCTGTATTTGCTTTTGCTTGATCATTATTTCTAGTGCTCCACTTCTTCCATTTTGCTATAGGAATGTTTATTTTGTGGCATTGAAGGTTGGAAGTATGTAACTTGTTTTGTTTTGGTTTTGGTAGGAGTTCATTGTTAAGAGATTGCCTTGTATCTCAGATGAGACATGGACTTTAGAGTTTTAAACTATTGGAATTGTTAAAGACTATGGGGACTTTTCAAGTTGGATTATA
Organism: Nannospalax galili; assembly: GCF_000622305.1. NCBI lineage: Eukaryota > Metazoa > Chordata > Mammalia > Rodentia > Spalacidae > Nannospalax > Nannospalax galili. Next base: position 41,026 of record NW_008342694.1, on the reverse strand, counting down.
CTTTGCATAATGAGATTAACACAATTTAGTGACAAAAGTGAAGGTTATGATGTAGTGATCTGTTTGGGTGGAGTTGTGATAATCTCATGTGTCAACTTGATGAGACCTAGAATGGCCTGAAATATGGGCCTTAGGGCATGTCTGTGGGGGATTATCTTGATTGTGTTAATTTGAGTGGGAAGACCCACCTACTCTGATGATATCATCCTTTGTGCTGAGATCCCAGACTCTATAGCAAGGAGAAAGTGAATTGAGCACAGGTTTATCACTCTCTGCTTCTTTTTAAAAAAGTATTATTATTTTTAACTTATTTTATGTGCATGACTGTACTGCCTGCCTATATGGAAGTGCATTTGTGTCATGAAATGCCCATAGAGGTCAGAAGAGGGGATTAAATCCCCTGGAACTGGAGTTATGGGTGGATGGTTGCTGCAATGTGGGTGCTGGGAATCAAACTCGGGTCCTCTACAAGAGGAGCCAGTGCTCTTAACTGCTAAGCCATCTCTCCAACATCATCACTCTCTGCTTCTTAAATATGGGTGCAATGTGACAAGAATTTAAGTTCCTACTCTCTTGAATTCCCTGCTATGATGAACTAATCAAAGTAAACTCTTCCTTCTTTAAGTTGTTTTTGTCAAGGTACTTTATCATAGAAAAGAGAAAAGAAAGTAATGCCCTGTATGATACCCTAATTCTGTCATTTTGAGTATTCTTGTAAAGCAGATTTCTGAGTCTGGGAAATGGAGATCAAGTTGAAAAAAATCTTTTAAAAAATGACTACTAAATTGCCGATAGGCAATCGGGATGCAAACTGCTCTGGCTTCTTCCATGCTGACAATGGACACAGGATGAGGCAATTGGGGTACCCCTTCAGTGGGTCTATCTAAAAGACTCTCAAATTGTATAACTCTTATCTGTAGGTAGAAAAGAAGGTCCTTGACTTAGGGGACATGAAGGAGGGTAAAGGCAAGAGTACTTAGCATTACAACCTCTAGACAGGGAACCAGAAAAAAGAACAGGGCAAATTTCAAATATTCATTTCAGAGTCCCTTGGGATTTCTTGAGGAGAACTTCTAAAAGCATCCCTCTATTTGGGTAACCCTTTCAGAAGATGGTGTGATAAGAATAGGAGATAGAAATTGGCTGGGCAATTAGCGTAAAAAGACCCCAAAGAAAAGAAGCCAGTCGCTTGGCTAAAAGTCAAAATGCCCTTGGGCCTCTTAGTAACATACTCTGTTTCAAAGGCCAAAAATGTCAAAAGTATTTGGGAGCTCTTATCTAATCCCTAAAAGATTTTAGGGTTACCTCTTCAGAGGGGGAAATGTTAGAGTAGCAAAAAGCCCCATTTAAAAAAAAAAAAGAAAAGAAAGAGTGCACGAAGTTGTCATGAAAAAGTGATGGGGAGATAGAGGAGGAGTTGAAGGGAAGGGAGTGGGCATGGATTTCATCAAAACACCTTATACCCGTGTATAAAGTTCTCAATAAAGTTAAAAAAAGTGACTACTAATAATTTCAAAGGAGATTGTCATGTACCCATACGTGTTTATATGTATATATATACCAGTATGTGCATATATGTGTGTGTGTTTGTGTGTGTGTGTGTGTGTATGTGTATGTGTGTGTGCTGGATATATGTATATGTGTGCCATATATATGTATATGGATCTGGCTGGAAGAATGAAAATACTTTCTAGTTATATACACTTAAAATTCCTGGAATCAATGCCCAACATATTATCAGTTAGAATTTCTAATATCAAGATATCTTAAAGTCTTT
>NW_008342694.1:38379-39201 GCF_000622305.1 Nannospalax galili | reverse complement strand
AAAAATTAACATTACATTCAAAGCAGAAAAATAAACAAAATGAACCTGAAATTTCTTATCAAAACTGATAAAAAGCATCTATGAAAGACTATTAGTATCATGTTTAAAGAACTCAGGAGCAATTAGAACAGGTTCTTACTGAGATAATTTGAGTTTTAAAATAGCTAGTGGCAATTTATTGAAACATAGTAAATATGCTCCAATCAATCATAAATTTGCTTAAAAGACTATAAAATAATTAGTCCACTTCAGAGATTATGGTAACATAATAAACCTAGTAACTTAGTAAATGAAGTTAAAGACTTAAGAATTTATTTTGTCTTTGCCATATGAACTTTAACTCTGAATTACAAAATTATAGATGGGAAGGCCTTTTTTAATATAACTAGTCAAAGTAAACCATAAAATGGACTATGGAGTTGGAATATGAAACTTAGTGAGTAAATAGATAATTGAGCATCTTCAGATTGTCACTGTACAACAAGAAGGACAAAGAGGCATTATGAATCTCTTGACAAAAATGCAGCCCATGTGTATTCATCATTTAGACACCAAACCTGAGTCTGATGAGAACTTTTGTTCAAGTTGGTGAACTTTAGGATGGAAGGGCACTGAGAATTGTGGGGAAAGAAATCACAGATTCAGCAACATACATACAAAAAATTGATATATGCAAGACTAGTTTGGAAATGCACACTCGAGTGACGGTTTTACATTTGTTACTTTTTGAAGGGAGACAAGAGTTGTGGCAGTCAAGTATCCAGGGAGAAGTTTCTAGAGAGATTGACAAGGTCCTATTTTAACTTGTGTAGTTGGTACAAG
>NW_008342694.1:35485-36777 GCF_000622305.1 Nannospalax galili | reverse complement strand
TTGTGTTCCCCTCGTAGCTCCTGAAATGTGCTGAACTCTTAACTCCAAATGTTTGTCAATTTGCCTTCTCTAGATATCATCTTATTTAAAAGTCTTATTAAAAACAGAAGATATAATCAAGTTAATTTGAAGGCATTAAATTTCACTCTAATTCATTAAAGCTTGTTTCTACACATAAAAGAAAAGAAAAAAACAGATGATCACATGGAAAAAACCTGTGGAAATGGAGGCATAAATATTAGTGATGCCTCTGCACATGAAAGGCTGCAAAAAACAGAGTTAATTTGAAGGCATTAAATTTCACTCTAATTCATTAAAGCTTGTTTCTACACATAAAAGAAAAGAAAAAAACAGATGATCACATGGAAAAAACCTGTGGAAATGGAGGCATAAATATTAGTGATGCCTCTGCACATGAAAGGCTGCCAAAAACCGCCAATAAGAACGATATCTTAGCAACAGGCTGACAACTGTACATCTTCTAAGGGCCTTATTTCTTGCATCCAGAGCTGCAAAACAAAGTTACCCAGCTTGTATCACTTTGTTATAGTAACCTTTTGATAGAACTGTCCTCCAACAGATATCTTCCCAAGCTTGGTTGCACCTGCTCGACAAGGATCATCACAGCTAAGCTTGTTGACTAACACTCTCTGCAAGAAAGGAAGGGCAGGCAGAGCCAGCCACATCTCCAAACCAATAAACCAGCCATCCCTAGTTGCACAAAGGGGAGGCTTTAATGGTATAAATGCTGAAGAAGCAGAGGGGAGGTTCTCTCACTATTTTACGCAACTCGGAGTATGTCATCATCAGTGCTTAGATGGAGACTTTCCAGTGTGACCTTAGGAGGGGAGCACCCATACTCCTGTAAGTAAACCCTCACCCATTGCTCTGTAAGTCCAATAAAGTCACTGATTTCCCAGAATGCAGTTTGACAAAATTGCACCTCAGTTTGTCATAGGGATCACAAGGAGGAGGGGGCAGATGTTGCTTAGGCCTCCCAGAAGGAATTTTAGGTACACAGCCTAAGAAAACTAGTTAGATACCTCACAGAATCACTGTGTTGACACAGAACATTAGTGCCCAGTTAATAACAGTCAGTACAAGCATTTATTTTCCCCAAAATTTAGAGATCACTATTTCTTGTTAAACATTATATCTGGTATTCAGCTTTTGTTTGAAAACAGTGTCAGATAAAACAAATACTAAACTGATTCTTAATACAGTGCACTCTTCATACTCAAAGGGATCAGGAATCAAAGACCAGCTAAGCTATGGTAAAAATATTTCCAGGA
>NW_008342694.1:32696-35094 GCF_000622305.1 Nannospalax galili | reverse complement strand
TTATTTCATAAAAGGCAAAACTGGAAACAAATCTACCCTCAGCAGGAATAGAAAAATGAATAAACATGTGTGGACCAATTATGTCTCATTTATGAAAACTGTCCGATTTATAAGAGAAAGCAAAGATCATCAAAGTGTTTTCAAAACAAAATATCTGTTTCCTAATTTAAAAAAACACCTGAAATGTTATTATTGGATTCTACTTTGGCATTAGCCTTGTGTAATTAAATTTGTAGAATGGAAACAACTCCACAAACTCTCTAAGTCAAATACAGAAGCCAAGGAAAAGTCAGTACATTCCTCATGTCTTCATCAAGCAGTCCACCCCACAGAATTGGAAATGGGATTCAATTCTTTTTATGAATATGGCACATGGCATTTCCTTGCTGTATGACCATGAGATTTCAGTACAGGCTTAAAATAAAAAACTTCATATCCTTGCTCTTGTAAATTAATTGTGTATAAAATGAAGTTAGGTGATAATATTGATCAGTGGTAATGAAATTCAATCTTTAACACCACAAAATAAAATAAAATAGAAAGAAAGGAAGGAAGAAAATAGAAGAGATAAGGCTGGTAGGATGGGTCAGTGAGTTGTGGTAGGGCACCTAAAGATTGACCATAGCTATGTCATGTTACAGGAAAACCTCAGCTAATAGAGGCACTTAACTCAAATGTAGGAATGGAAAAATTTGACCCAGCTGCACTAAGGTGTGGGTTTGAGAACAGATCAGCATGCACCTGCTTGCTCCTGCTAACAGAAGATTTATGGCTTCTGTACTTTCCACTTGGCTTACTCTTGTAGAATAGAAATCATTCTCTTGGAGAATAGAAATTGTTACAGGGGCTTTTCACCCCTACACTTCAGAAATTAAACTTTTCAGTGTTGGATATGATTATTTTGTCTAAAAGCTTGCCCTAAGAACAGCTTGGGGATGCACTTGAGGCCTGAATGCCCATTGTAGTCACTGGCCAGCTATAAAGACATTCTTTTGGCTATTTTCTGTGTCTGAGTGGACTTCTCTGGAGAGACAATCTCATAACAGAGTAAGGTGCTTTCCACCAAGCATGAAACTTGAGTTTGATCAGCAGAAACTACTTGGGGAAATGTGATGGCTAATCCTTGGTGTCAACTTGACTGGATCTGGGATTAACTGAAATGAAAGAGATCTTCTTAATTGGATCATCTGAAGCTGGAAGACACACCCTAAATGAGGGTGTTACCTTCTGATGGCAGCCTGTATAAAAGACCAAGGCAGAGGAGAATGTGAGGCTTCTTACTGCTTGCCTTCTCTCTCGCTGGTGAATTCGTCTTGCTGCTGTAGACTGAAGACTAGCTGATCTTTTGGAACTTGTCAGACCTTCAGCGCCAGATTGGGACTACTGAGACATCCAGCCTCCTGGACTGAGCAGCTACAGATTCTCAGCCTCTCCAGTGTGGTGTAGCCATTGTTGGACTACTTGGACTCTATCCTGTGAGCTAAGATAAATCTCTATAAATATATATTCATTCTACCAGTTCTGTGTCTGTAGATGACACTGACTGAGACGGATTGTGGTACCAGGAGTGGTTCTAGAGAAAAAGAATTGAAAGGATGAATTTCTTTAATGGGCTGTTGGTATTTGGAGCAGGCTGTCTAAGTCAGAGTCTTCAGATAGCATGGAAAGTACTGAAAATCCATGGTATATACTATTTGAAACAATTATGGATATAGATACATTTGAATCTTCTAACTCACCTCTTGTGAAGAGCAAGAAATTTAGTGACTCTATACATAAAACATTTGACAATTTGTGGAAAAATAAGAAATATAGTGATGCTGGCTGGTTACATCTAGCATCTCTGGATAAAGTGGTGAAGATATACAATGAACTTAATGATAAAATTGACATGCTCCAGATTCAAATCAACAGTTTAAATGTTTCCAAGTGTGCCCTAGAAGAGAATCTTCTCTCCAGCAGCCAGAGAGCTAAGGCTGCAGAAAATCAAGCTGGAGCCTGTATTATACATTTGGCTGACCTACAACAAAAATTTAATTCCCAGCCTGGAAGGGTGTCAGCAGTAAAGGTGAGGGCATTGGTAGGAAAAGATTGGAATCCTGACATGTGGGATGGAAAGGTGTTGGAGAACCCTGAGTAGGCTGAGGATTTTGAATCCTCAGACTCTGAGGAATTTGATTCACCTGATGAATTAACATCCCCACTCTCAGCAGACCCACCCTCCCCACCCTTGCCTGAGGCAGCTAATCCCATTGAGGAAGTTAATTCCATTCAACAAGACGAAGCTGATGTCCCTCAGGGCCCAGTTATTATTGCCTCTAGACCTATAACCAGACTCAAAGCTAAGCAGGCCCCTAGAGGAGAGATAGAAAGTGTGGTCCATGAGGAGGTGCGCTAC
>NW_008342694.1:27788-32230 GCF_000622305.1 Nannospalax galili | reverse complement strand
CAATACCTACAATGGAATGACAGGAATGGACCTGTGGTACTGGCTAATCAATTATGGTGTTTCCAGGGACCACATACATAAGAAGCCTACTAAGTTTTTATTTGATCTGTATAAGCAGAAAAGCTCTAGGATGAATGACAGAAAGTCAGTATTGGATCGTAGCAATAGAGAATCTTGCTCAGTTAACCAATTTCCAGACTTGAGACAGTTTACAGACCCAGAACCTCTTGAATGAAGAGAAAGCTGGGTGCCCCTTGAGGAAGGATTTTGTCACAGTACCGAAGAGTTATGCTGTTCACCTCTCACCCATCCTTCCCCAGAGGGACCTGTGGCCTTTTACTAGAGTAACTGTACACTGGGGGAAATGAAATAATCAGACATTCTGTGGCCTATTGGATAGTGAATACTGGTTCTGAGTTGACACTGATTCTAGGAGATCCTAAAAAGCACTGTGGCCCTCCAGTTAAAGTAGGGGCTTATGGAGGTCAGGTGATAAATGGAGTTTTGGCTGAAATCTGACTGACAGTGGGTCCAGTGGGTCTCCAAACTCATCCTGTGGTTATTTCCCCAATACCAGAATGTACAATTGGGATAGATATACTTAGGAATTGGCAGAATCCCCACATTGGTTCCCTGATCTGTGGATTGAGGGCTATTATGGTTGAAAAGGCCAAATGGAAACCACTGGAATTGCCTCTGCCAGGGAAAAAAGTGAACCAAAAACAAAACCAAAAACAGTATCACATCCCTGGAGGGATTGCAGAAATTAGTGCTACCACCAAGGATTTAAAAGATGAAGAGGTGGTGATTCACACCACATCTCCCTTTAACTCTCCTCTGTGGCCTGTGCAGAAAAGAGATGGGTCATGGAGAATGGCAGTTGACTATTGAAAACTTAATCAAGTAGTGACTCCAACTGCAGCTGCTGTACCAGATGTTGTTCCTTACTCAAGCAGATTAATACATCTCCTGGTACCTGGTATGCAACTATCATATGTCTCCTGGTACCTGGTATGCAGCTATTGATTTGGCAAATGCTTTCTTGATTCCAGTTCAAAAGGACCACCAGAAGCAATTTGCTTTCAGCTGGCAAGGCCAACAGTATACCTTTACTGTCCTGCCTCAAGGGTATATTAACTCTCCAGCATTGTGCCCATAACTTGGTTCAAAGGGATCTGGATTGCCTGACTCTGCCACAAAATATCACACTGGTGCACTGTATTGGTGATGTTATGCTGATTGGATCCAGTGAGCAGGAGGTAGCAGACATTCTGGACTTGTTGGTTAAGCATATGTGCATGAGAGGATGGGAAATAAATCCAACTAAAATTCAAGGGCCTTCTACCTCAGTGAAATTTCTAGGAGTTCAGTGGTATGGAGCATGCAGAGACATTCCTTCTAAGGTGAAGAATAAGTTGTTGCATTTGACCCCTCCCTCAACAAAGAAAGAAGCACAAGGCTTGGTGGGCCTGTCTGGATTCTGGAGGCAGCACATTCCTCATCTGGGTGTGTTACGAGCCATATATCAAGTGACACAGAAGGCAGCTACCTTTGAGTGGGGCCCAGAACAGGAAAGGGCCCTTCAACAGGCCCAGGCTGCTGTGCAAGCTTCTCTGACCCTTGGGCCATATGATAAAGCAGACCCAATGGTGCTTGAGGTATCAGTGGCAGATAAAGATGTTGTTTGGAGTCTCTGGCAGGCCCCCATAGGAGAATCATAGCCGAGGCCATTGGGATTTTGGAGTAAGGCTTTGCCTTCATCTGCAGACAACTAGCCTCCCTTTGAGAGACAACTCTTAGCCTGCTATTGGGCCTTAGTGGAAATTGAACATTTGACAATGGGCCACCAAGTGACCATGCGATCGGAGCTTCCCATCATGAGCTGGGTGTTATCTGACCTCCCCAAGCCATTAAGTAGGCCTTGCACAGCAACAATCCATTATCAAATGGAAGTAGTATATACGTGATCGTACTTGAGCAGGCCTGGAGGGCACAAGCAAGTTACATGAAGAAGTTGCCCAAATGCCTATGGTTCCTACTCCTGTTATGATGCCTCCTGTTCTCAAGCATGCACCTATGGCTTCATGGGGTGTGCCCTATGATCAGTTGACTGAGGAAGAGAGGACTAGGGCTTGGTTTACATATGGGTCTGCACACTATGCAGGCACTACTCAGAAGTGGACAGCTGCAGCATTACAGCCAATTTCTGGAACAACCCTGAAGGACACTGGGGAAGGAAAGTCTTCACAGTGGGCAGAACTTCGGGCAGGGCACATGGTCGTGCATTTTGCTTGGAAGGAGAAATGGCCAGATGTGCAATTATATACTGATTCATGGGCTGTAGCCAATGGTTTGGCTGGATGTCAGGGACTTGGAAGGAGCATGATTGGAAAATTGGTGAGAAAGACATTTGGGGAAGAGTTATGTGGCTAGATCTCTCCAAATGGGCAAAGGATGTGAACATACTTGTGTCTCATGTAAATGCTCATCAAAAAGTGGCTTCAGCAGAAGATGAGTTCAATAATCAAGTAGATTGGATGACCCACTCTGTGGATTGTCAGCGTCTTTCTTCAGCTATACCTGTCATTGCCCAATGGGCCCATGAACAAAGTGGCCATGGTGGCAGAGATGGAGGTCATGCATGGGCTCGACAGCTTGGACTCTCATTCACAGAAGCTGACCTGGCTACAGCTGCTGCTGAGTGCCATATATGCCAACAGCAGAGACCAACACTGAACCCCTGATATGGCACTGTTCCCCATGGTGACCAGCCTGCAACGTGGTGGCAGGTTGACTTCATTGGACCACTTCCATCTTGGAGGGGACAGGGTTTTGTCCTTACAGGAACAGACACTTATTCTGGTTATGGATTTGCCTTTCCTGCATGTAATTCTTCTGCCAAAACTACTATCCAGAGACTTACAGAATGCCTTATCCACCATCATGCTATTCCTCACAGCATCACTTCTGACCAAGGAACTCACTTCACAGCCAAAGAAGTGCGACAATGGGTCCATGGTCATGGAATCCACTGGTTTTACCATGTTCCCCACCACCCTGAAGCAGCTGGCTTTATAGAACTATGAAATGGTCTCTTAAAGACACAGTTACAGCACCAATTTGGTGGCAATAGCCTGGAGGACTGGGGCAGGGTCCTCCAAAAGGCGGTGTATGGTTTGAATCAGCATCCAATATATGGTACAGTTTCTCCTATAGCCAGGATTCATGGGTCCAGGAATCAAGGGATGGAAGTGGGAATGATTCCACTCACTATCACCCCTGGTGACCCACTAGGAAAATTTTTGCTTCTTGTACCCTCTACTTTGCACTCTACTGGCTTGGATGTTTTTGTTCCAGAGGAGGGAGTGCTTCTGCCAGGAGACACAACAAACATTCTATCGAACTGGAAGCTAAGACTTTCCCCTGGACACTTTGGACTTCTGATGCCCTTAAGTCATCAGGCTAAGAAAGGATTAACAGTATTGGGAGGGATGATTGACTCAGACTACCAGGGGGAAATTGGACTGGTTCTCCACAATGGAGGTAATGAATATTATATCTGGAAGGCAGGAGATTCCTTAGGGAGACTTATGGTTTTTCCATGCCCTATGATTAAGGTCAATGGGAAACTGCAGCAACCCAATCCACATAGGACAACAAATGGCCCAGACCCATCAGGGATGAAAGTATGGGTCACTCCTCCATGGAAAGAGCCAAGACCTGCAGAGTTGCTTGCTGATTGTGGAGGAAATACAGAATGAGTAGTAAAGGAAGGTAGTTACAAATACCAACTTAGGCCACATGACCAGTTGCAGAAATGTGGATTGTAATTGACATGAGTATTTTTGTCCTGTTTGGTTGAGAATAGGCTTATGCATGTATACATATATGTTAAGCAGATACTTGTGTTATTTTTTGAATGTGTAATTGAGATAAGTGTTAAGTGATTAAGTATTGTAAATTTATATTATCATATTTAGGTTATGAGATACTAAAAAACCAAGCATTCCTCAAGGACCTTACCCCCTACTCTAAGATGTATAATGTAGGGCTGGAGAGACAGCTCAGCAGTTAAGAGCACTGGCTGCTCTTGTGGAGGACCAGGGTCTGGTTCCCAGCATCTACATGGCAGCTAACAACCATCTGTAACTCCAGTTTTAGGGGATCTGATGCCCTATTCCGGCCTCTGTGGGCATTCTTCTCTCTCACTGGTGAGTTCGTCTTGCTGCTATAGACTGAAGACTAGCTGATCTTTTGGAATTTGTCAGACCTTCAGCACCAGACTGGGACTACTGAGACCTCCAGCCTTGTGGACTGAGCAACTATGGATTTTCAGGCTCTCCAGTGAGGTGCAGACATTGTTGGACTACTTGGACTCTATCCTGTGAGATAAGCTGATAAATCTCTCTCTCTCTCTCTCTCTCTCTCTCTCTATATATATA
>NW_008342694.1:19957-27609 GCF_000622305.1 Nannospalax galili | reverse complement strand
TATATATTGATTCTACCAGTTCTGTTTCTTTGGAGAAACCTGACTAATACAGGGAAGTAGAAAATTAAATGCTACATGCTGTCTTTTGATTTCTGCATGTGAACCATGGAATATACAGACCCATATACATATGCACATGTACACAAAGTAAAAAACTGCATTAATAGATAATAATAACAACAAGAACAGTAATAATGAAATGGAAGTGCTAAAGAAGCTCCATGTTTAATATTTTATTCATCTTTAGAAATAGAATTAATTATAATCCCTGATTGTATCAAGTTCAAAGTGAGAAAATCCAACATCCTTCTGTGATAACAGTCCTAGGGAGACGAATGATACTGGGAATATATCTCAACCTAATAAAGACAATATAAAACAAGCTTCTGGACAATATTGTGGTAAATAGAGAAAAACACGAAGCATTTCTACTAAAATCAGACAAGATAAGGATATTAATCCTCTCTACTCCTGTTCAAATTTTGCTTGAGTCTAGCTAGAGCAATATGACAAAAGAAGATAAAAGCAACACAGAAGGGAAGGGACTTTAGTGTGAAACCTGAAATACTGAAGTTGTAGAAGAAAACATAGGTAGCACCCTACAAGGTATAGATACAGGAAAGGATTTTCTAAATTAGACATCAGTTACTCGGGTCAAGAACTGAAAAATCAGAGTGGAGCCTTTTATAGGTTTTAGACAAAGGGGGGGAAACTGAAGATACATTTTGGTTGCTTTAAGGAACCCGCGCTTGCCAACATAATTTTAAACTTATTGGATGTATAAGATGCAGCCCTGGAAGTTTCTTATTGGTAGGTGCTATTCTCAGGGCTGTGGAATATGCTGTTACCTGTGGGACCAGGAGTCTCTGTTTTTACCTTATAGGGCAGTTTTTATGTGTGGGCTTGCTTAATCTATCGTTTCCTGGAAGGGGGGTGGGGAATAGCAGGTGGGGGTCAGGGCATGCCAGGTTATGTCTAGGCATGTCTAAAGCAGCAGCCAAGCATTTTACAGAAGGTAAAAGAGCAATTAGTGGGGGTCTGGAGGGATTGGGGGGTAGCGGGTGAATGAAGACGGTCTCAGGGTCCTACAGGTTCACAGTTGAATTAATACAGTTACACAATATTGAATTCAGTATAAACCCTGTAAGACATAAAATTGAATGAGTTTTTAAGCTTTAAAAAAGATCTCCTTTTCATTTCAAAATATACTGTTCCTTACAGAAAGGCTCATTATTTTTGCTAACAACACTGAGATGTTGGCACATGCATCTCTAATCTATATGTATCTGATTATTACTAGTGATAATCAGTTGCACTCGTATCCTTGGCACCTGTGCATGTCTATAAAGTCATCAGGTAGATTTCAAAGGTAATGTTTATCACCTCTACTAATTAACATGACATAACTTTTTATGCTTCCTCCTCAAATATAATTCATTTTTTTAAATTTGTTGATTTGTGTGTGTGTGTGTGTGTGTGTGTGTGTGTGTGTGTGTTTGTATGACACAGAACATCCCAAACCATCTCATTCAACTATACACCCACTTGCCATATGGCACCCTCCCATAGCCTCCCTCCCCCAACTAGAGTCCTTATATTCTGTTATCCCTGCTACTGTCCACTGTGATGTTGGCACCTCCAGGTATTCCCCACTCCTTGTCCGTCTGGTGAATCTAGTCAGCATATCTAGAGGTCTTTGTTTTAGGAAGGTCAGCTGTTCCTCATCTAGCAGCAATCGGTTGTCAATATTCCTTTAGAAAAGATTGGGGTCTGCTGTTCATTTTCCCAGTTCTATGCTGTGTTACTATCTGGGAGTCTCTTGGGCCACCCTGGCCAACAACTCAAAGGAAGGTATCTGCTATGTGGCATTGTTACTTGTTATGTAGCCTTTATCTGTACATATGGACTCTTAAAAAATATATTGGCCCCTTTAATCTTGGTTATACTTTCCTTTGGGGTGTTTTTAAGACTGTACAGTTGGCCCAGATAAACCAATTTATTTTTACTCTTAAGGCCATTTGAGGATATGTTCCTCAAGGGTCACATGGGCATGGGCAGAGCCCCCTGGCTCCTGGAGGAAAGACAGCATGTTCAGGAAATGGCAAAACAGGATCTCCACCTGTAGAAGAATGAAACTAAACCCCTATCTTTCACCTTGCACAAAAGTCAATTCCAAATGGATCAAACACCTCAATGTAAAGCCCGAAACTCTGAAACTATTAGAAGAAAACATTGGCAAAAACCTACAAGATATAGGTGTAGGAAAGGAATTTCTAAACTCGACGTCAATTGCATAGGAAACAAGGTCAAGAATCAACAAATGGGACCTCATTAAACTAAAAATCTTCTGTACATCAAAGGAGGCAACCAGGGAAGTGAAGAGAAAACCCACAGAATGGTAGAAAATCTTCACCAGTGACATATCTGATAGAGGTTTAACATCCAGAATATAAAATGAATTCAAAAAACAGAGAATCAAGACAGAAAGTAACCCAATTAAAAGATGGGTTAAGAAGCTGAACAGAGAGTTCTCAAAAGAAAAAGTAAAGATGGCTCTGAAACATCTTAAAAGATGTTCAACATCACGAATAACTAAGGAAATGCAAATTAAAACCACTTTAAGATTTCATCTTACCCCAGTCAGACTGGCTAAGATCAAGAAAACAAATGATACCAAATTTTGGAGAGGATGTGAGGAAAGTGGAACAGTCACCCACTGCTAGTGGGGCTGCAAACTTGTTCAACCCATATGGAAAGCAGTGTGGAGAACTCTTAAAAAACTACAAATGAGCCTACCATTTGACCCCCCTTATACCACTCCTTGGCATATACCCAAAGAACTCATCCTATTGCATAGACACTTGTACATCCATGTTTGTTGCTGCTCTTTTCACAATAGCTAAGAGATGGAAGCAACCTAATTGTCCCTCAACTGATGAGTGGATAATGAAAATGTGGTTCATTTATACGATGGAGTTTCACTCAGCAGTAAAGAAAGATGAAATCATGAAATTTGCAGGTAAATGGATGGAACTAGGAATTGTTATACTAAGTGAAGTAACACAGACTCAGAAAAAAAATCGATGTATGTTCTCCCTCATATGTGGATCCTAGAACCAAATCCTGATAAGTGAGTATGTATCCAGACATCACTACAGGGACCAGGATAGTGGAAGGGAACCAGGGAGGTAAAAGAAAAGAAAGAACCTGAAAGAGAAGAACAGTAGGAAACAGGCCTTAATAAGGGAGATATGGATAAAAATTGGGTTAGTTTAAAGGATGGGGGAGGAAAGGGTATACAAGGAACCTAGGGGATAAAGGGAAAGAATGAGCTCAAGAGAGGTAGGACCATAGAAGATGGGTATTATTAAGGGAGAAAGGGGAAAAATGATGGCACCTTAATTGGGGAAACCATGATGGAGGGGTTAGACAATGCAAGAGATAAATAATGCCTAGCTAGTTTTGAAAACCAGAGGGAACCATATTAGTCCAACAACCCACTGACAAATTATACATACCAGATCAAGAAATATATGGATAGGCAAGGTTTATCTGAGAAAAACTGGTTTTTGCCAATATTTGTCTACATGGCACACAGTAATTAAAAGTACTAGACTGGTGGAACTACCTTCTTGGATGTTTAACAGAAAAACTTTGAGGCCTATAATAATTTGGTCAGGGGGACATAAAGGACACTTTTTGCTCCTTGCCCTCCTAGGTCAACTAGTTTCAGGGGACTATGAGCATCTCTCAAAATGTCCTGTAGTGGTGGTGGGTCACCTGTCCTCTTGATCAAGGAGGCCAAGGAGACCCCACCTAATGGACTTGAACCAGTGACCAATCTACAAAGAGGAGGGTCAACTCAGAGGACTCATTTCCTCCATGCTTCCAAGCAAAGCCAACCATGTTAGAGCAGGACATTTGACTTATCTTCACAGAGGTGGAACCAATATCCTTTCTAATTAAGGAATGTAAATCAAAACTATGCTGAGATTTAGAGCTGGGTGTGGTGATGCACACCTTTTATCCCAGAACCTGGGAGGCAGAGAAATATGGATTTCTGTGAGACTGAGGCTATCCTGGTCTGCATAGTGAGTTCCAGGTCAGTTGGGGCTGCAAGGAGACCCTGACTCAAAAACAAACAAAAAACCAAACAACTGCATCAAGAGTTCATCTTACTCCAGTCAGAATAGCTAAGATCAGGAGAACTATGGTATCAAATGCAGGCAAGGATGCAGGGAAAGGGGAAACCCTGATTCACTGCTGGTGAGATTGTAAACTGCTGCAACCACAGTGGAAAACTCTTAAGAAACAGAAAGCAAATCCATTTATACCACTCCTTGGCCTATATACAAAGGACTCAATCTGCTA
Organism: Nannospalax galili; assembly: GCF_000622305.1. Classification (NCBI taxonomy): domain Eukaryota; kingdom Metazoa; phylum Chordata; class Mammalia; order Rodentia; family Spalacidae; genus Nannospalax; species Nannospalax galili. Next base: position 23,238 of record NW_008342694.1, on the reverse strand, counting down.
CTGCAGAGATACTTGCACAGCCATATTTATCACTGATCTTTTCATAACAGCTAGGAATTGGAAAGAACTTAAAATATCTCTCAATCAATGAATGGATAATGAAAATGTGATAGATTTACACAATGGAATTCTACTCAGGAATAAATAAAAGCAAAATAATGAAATTTGCATGCAAATGGATGAAACTAGAAGCTATTGTAATATGTCACACAGACTCAGAAAAACCAGAAAGGTTTGTTCTCTCTCATTTATGGGTCTTAGCTCCAAATGGTTAGATCTAAGTATATATCCTGATGTAACCACAGGAGCCAGAAAAATGGAAAGGAACCATGGAAGTAAATGAGAAGAAGGAGCTTGAGAGAGGGGGAATAGTAGGAGACAGGTGTTATCAAGGGGAAAATGGGGAAGGTAGAGGATACTTTAACTAGGAAGAGATCAGGTAATATAGTAGGAGAGAAAAGTATTACTTAATGGCAAGAAAAACCAGAGGGAAATGTATTAGTTCAAATATACACATGCAACATATATCTGTGAGTCCATGTACATAACTTAAGACTCTATAGTGAAAAATACAGTGCCAGGCATGGGAAACCTTCTTTTAAGTTGTTTGTCAGGCTATTCCAAAAGACTCCAAAAATAACATGGACTATTGCCACAGTTCTTGATTTCATCCCAGAACTTGAAGGTAAGACCATATTGTTGAAGACAGGACAAATTTCAGACGCAGTACTTGGAGCAATTGAGTTGGACCTGATCTGGAAACTTCTTTCCTGAAGACTAGCTCCCATAATTTCAGAAGATACTATGCAAGCTGTCAAGGAATAAAATTAATTAGTAACCCCATCCAGCTGTAAAGCCTGTGAACCACATCAATGACCAGTCCAGCAAGTAATCTCTGTTTTTGCACTTGTTGAACTTTTATCTAAGGGATAATCAATGGCTGTCTAGCTGTGTAATTGGACTTAAGGCCCACTCCGTGAAAGGGAATTCATGCATGGTGTTGTAAACATAGCCAAATACACATGCCTAGAGAGGCCATAAATCCTGGAGAAAAGCCTACTTTTGTCACATACTTAGACCAATGTAATTTCTTACTGTATTCTAAATATATCCTTATATTTATAGACAAGTATACTTCTCATCATTTTTCAAAGACATTTCTTTTTGCAATAGATGGAGACTAATACAAAGTTCTATAACTGGCCAAATGCAAAGGATAAGTGTTTGTAGGTGCCCAGCTGCAACTGACATATCTATAATGCAACCTCCGCACCTAAGACTCTTGGAATAAAGTGGAATAAGGGACAGAAAAAAATATTAATGCGTCTCTCAGCTCTCATCAGAGAAGTTTCATCATGCAACAGATGATGATTAACTAAGAAAGCTCAACTGGCCAAAGTGCAGAGAATAAGAGATCACAGAGTGCTTGACACTGGATAGGATCCCTATATCGAACCTTTGCCACCAAAGACTTGGGGACCATTGAGGAAGTGGGGAGGAAAGATTGTTAGATCCTGAGGTGGTGGATGTCCCCAAGGAAACAGAGCTATCCAGATAGCTAGGAAGTTACTCATATGAGCTTACAAAAATGATGACAGTATGCATAAGACCCATGTAAGCTCAAACCAGACAAAACCCAGAATAGAAAAGGGGAAATGGGTAAGAAGCCTCAACTTGTCTGAGAAACTATTGGCAGACAATGACTACTGAGGGAGGGAGAATGGTTTTTCTTTATGGGATTTCTGCTAGATAGATTGAGCAGGCTCTATTGAATGGACTCACCATATGCTTGTAGTGTACAAATGCCCATCAAGTTCTCATTTGTGACCAAGAGCAGAGTAAATTGTCAGTAGTGTTTGAAGGTCTATGGGACTCCTGATCAACAGCTGGAAAAGAAGGTGTCCATTCTTTGCACTGGGCTTTTACTTTGCTAACCTATGGTCTAGTAAGAGCAATGCCCTCCTGTTATAAGGTAACTCCTTTTAATCTCTTTTTATAATGTTTATGTATATACTTTAAGAAGATTCTATAGTGGTAGGTTTCCATATGTCTTTTCTGAAGGTCTTTAGTGTTAGTTATCCCATCCCCACACTTTGTCCTCTCCCTACCCTCCCATTCTCTGCCCCATTTAACCCTTGATATTCTATTATTTCCTTACCCACCTTTATATCACTTCATTCCACCTCCCTTCTTGGAAGTTCCCCCCACCCATCCAAGGCTCTTTATTAGTTTCTTGATGCCAGGTTTAAAAATCTTAGATATGCATGTTTCAATGAAAATCTAGAGATCAAGAAACGAATTTAGATAAGGGTTGTTTAACATGAGAAAAAAAAAAACCCGTTTTTCTTACTTTTCAATACAACCATGGCTTCATGCTGGGAAAAAATGAGAATTATTTTAAAAGAAGAAAGATAACACAAGTCTGATAATGTATGCCAACTGATTTCTTAACTAAACAAAACACTCTAAGCAGTCATTATGTAAGAAAAGTAAGAAGGTATTCAAGTACTTTATTTTGCATGTATTGCTGAGTTGCACTATGATTAACAGTCATATAAGAGGTTGTGGGTACAACATGGAACACAAATAAGACTTTACTCCAATCTTACAACTACTGTAGTGAAAGCAAAAAATACTCCAATACTCTATAGATATATACACCAGTGAAATTACACTAATCTCACAAATGCACTTTTAAATATGATTTTTGATGAAGGTATAAAAAAACACTTCTGATGAGCTTTAAAATATTCATTGCAGTTAACTGGAAGAAAGAGAAAATTAAGTATTTTCTAAGCTAAGGAAACATAAAGATTCAGTGGAATCATTAGAATACAAAGATGCTATCTTTGGGCTGGAGAGATGGCTCAGCAGTTATGAACACCGGTTATTCTTGCAAAAAACCTGGGCTCGAATCCCACCACCCACATGGCAGCTAACAACTATCTCCAGTTCCAAGAGCCTCTTCTGTCCTTCATGGGCACTGCATGACACAGGTGCACTTACCTACATGCAGGCAATACACTCACACACGTAAAATAAAAATAGTGATAAAACATTTTTAAATGATGCTATCTCAATGTATCCAATAATAATTTATATAATAGGTAGATCTAGATGATATAATAGGTGGACCTTAAGCATTAAGGTTAGTTACTTGAGTATAGAAACTCAAATAATTTGAAATGATGTCTTGAGTTAAAATATAAAAATATATGGTCATGAACAGTCATTAGACTTCGTAATACCCAGTTTCATACTAATGTCACTATAATAAAAAG
>NW_008342694.1:17154-19807 GCF_000622305.1 Nannospalax galili | reverse complement strand
AATGATTTTCTATAAGTTGTTTCCTTTAAACATACTTTTGACTAAACAATCCCAAATTATTATTTTAGCAACATTTTTAATCATTTGTTGAGGTGAATCATTATAATGAAAAGCTGCAATAAATACAATGTTATCACTATAATTAGATTTTCATTTCATAGCAGAAATAAAATTATTAACACCAATAAATTTTATTTCTAAAAATGAGCAATAAAACATATTTCAAGCCAAAGTACACACAGATTTATAAGTATGCTTATCTAAAACATCTTCTAATACTGTTACATGCTCTGAAAGGTATCAGAATGGAAGTTTCAAGAATGTTCTGTTCTTACTCAGTTTTCCATTAGAAATGGGACAGTGTGGTCGCCGGCTGTGGCTGCTCTCCTTCGGCTATGGCCGCTCTCCTGCTCTCTTAGTTCCTCCAATCAGTCATCCGGTCCGGACCCCAGGGCTGGTGAGGAGTCTGCCCCAACGTTGCTGCATTCAGATGCAGGAGACCAGGTTCAGTGACACAGATCTGCTTTATTGCAAGAAAGTATGGGCTTATATAGGGGTAATAGTCCAATCATAACAGAGAAAATGGGATCCCTTATTAGCATGGCAGACTAGTATCCTACTACAATCTAGGGGGCCAGATGCCCTATTAGCATAATAAATTTCATTTTCTCTAAGTTTCGGATTCCTGGAAACCATGTGACTTACATAGTTTTCTCTCTGATAAGAAACAGGAAGCACTGCACTCCAGCATGACAGGTATGTAAGGCAAAAGGCAAAATCAGTCACAAGATTTTCCAGAACAGGACAGCCCAAAACATAAACTACATATGAACTCTGAAATCTTCTAGAAGCTACATCAAGAAGTAAAAATAAATCAAAGAAGTCATTTTTAAAATACACTGTGCCTAAAAAAATATAAATACTATAGAATTACTATTTGATTTGAGAGGGGGACATGGGGAGGATGTAGAAGGAGGGGGAGAGCAAGAAAGGAGTGGATATGATCAAAATACATTATATACATGCATTAAATTCTCAAATAATAAATACAATTTCTAAAAAATATGTAACTGAAAAATTTCAAAATCTGTTATTAAGCATTCAGAATTTCATGTGCATTTCATAGCTTCTTAATTCTGACTGGTCTGATTTTACCTGCTCTGTATCAATGTGTAAGTAGTGGCTATTGTACTTACAATGCTAGTCTTAGGCAAAATTCATCCCTTGGAACAGTTTTCTACGGTTGTCTCTTGCTAAGTGATGGACCAAACTGTCACTCTGGGCACTGGTACTCTTCCACCCATCTCACAGTCCTTTGTCTATTACTCAGTCACTGGGAGAATTTGTTTTCATTCTCACAATTCTCATGTCTTCATTTTGTGTTCTCAAAGTCATATACAGTGTCCTTCCTTGTTTTTAAAAACTTGTATGGTACTATTGCTAAAATTCCTTTTGGAGAGGAAATATCCACTCCCTCTTCATTTGGTCCCACTGACAAACTAAACTATGATTCTACCAAAATGCATTCTGGGAAACGAATGAGTTTGTTGGGTTTACTTACAGAGAAATGTGTGGAGGGTTACTTACAGGAGTGTGGGTGCTCCCCACCTAAGGCCATACTGGGAAGCCTTCATCTAAGCATAGATCATGGCTTCCCAATAGCAGCACAACATGGTGAGACATACCCTCTGCTGCTCCTTCCCCAGGCCATATACAGTTAGAGCCAAACTGCTCATCACAGTTTGGGAGGGGTTTGGTGACTCTCCCTATCCCTCATTCTATATGGGGGTCTGAACAATCCACAAACCCAGCTGTGATGATTTAAGACCAGCAGGCACAACTGAGCTCAGGAATATGGCATCTGTCTGTTGGAGGCTGGCAGTCCTATACAACCAGTACATTATTGAAACAGATAGATACAGATATATATCTAGGTATATGTAGATATGCTACATTGTATCTGGAAATATGGACATGAGACATACTTCATACAAAGAGAGGATAAATATTTATTCATGTGTATGCTGATGTGTCTTGTTTACTCATAAAACAAATGTTTACTGAATATTCTGATACTGAGCACTGTATATATGAAAGTGAAACCTATATGGTTGCAACTCTCCAAGATGTGATGTTCTCTCTGTGACTTAGAGTCCTTTGGATACAGGCATATCTACTCTAGAGCATTCCTGTAACTGGCAAACTGAACCTATGATAATCTATTGACTATATCTGCTCTCAATCATGTATACCTTATTATTTCAATGGTATAGGCATTTCCTTTATTAATTAGATTCTTGAATTTGTTTCTGGCTTCTTTCTTATTTTCTCACCACATTTACACTTTATACTTCATAATTTCATATTAAAATGTTACTCATCTTAAAATCTTTCCATTTCCTTAAATAAGTGTACTACCATTTCCCATGAATTTTCTGGAAACTCAATTTGCAGGGAACAGTTGTTAAAATTTTAAATATCCTTTATTTCATGAACCAACAAAACATTATCATTCAATTAGAAATTTAAAAGTTATGCTCCATGTGTTAATCAGACACACAATTTAAAATGAGGAATGATTATTTTAGTTCATGGTTTCAGATGTTTCTGTCCATCATGGTAGAGAGGTATGATAGGAACTCATGTTATGGTG
>NW_008342694.1:13573-17085 GCF_000622305.1 Nannospalax galili | reverse complement strand
CCTGCATTACTATGAGTTTTCCTTTTTCCCAATTCATTTGAAAAGTAACTGTCATATATACATATCATACAAATCTTCAAGGTCCTGCTTAGTCGGATCAAGTTGACAATTAAAATTAACCATCATACTTGGCAACTTACAACCTGAACTCTAAATTTAACAGTTATTAAACTTCTATTAATAGAAGTAAGATAGTTTGAAAATGAGTAACTCATACCAACATTTGTAGAGAATTGGTCCTAATAGCTAAGACTTTAGATTGTTATAAGCTTCATTTACAAAATGATGTATTTTAAACATAATTAGATTAAGCATGAATGCATACACACTCCATTACTGAGTTTGGCTAATGAAACAATAAAAGCTGTTAACATAGAGTTATTAGTTTAATATCTTTTGAAAATGTCACAATAGTAATCATTCATAGGAAACTGCAGGTTTTAAAGTAAATATCCAACATTTCTGGCTATAAAAATAAATACTGATTATATTAGGATATTTTCCTTCTGCAAAATCATGTGGAAAGAACGAGAAACTTCTGTAATTAAAGTTCGGAAAATTTATAAAATAGTGAAAAGTCATTTAACGAGATATTTGGCACAATGAGTGTCATTAATAACTGGCTACAAAGCAATCACTTTCTTTGTGAGTACAAAAAATGGGAAAAAATTAAAAAGAAAAAGAAGAGAAATACCACATTTTTTGAACTAAAAAAAGAACATTCCTTTTTCAAAATATGATTACCTGTAAATGTCATCAAAACACACTGATGCATAATAGAAAAGCAGGAATGTCATTTGATGAGGGATTTTTTCCTGACTCCACAGACTACCTCTTCATCTTCCGGTAAAATTAGTTCATTCTGCTATGACTTATACTGAATAGTGGCTGCTGTAGCCCCAGCTGTCCTGGAACTCACTATGTAGACCAGGCTGGCCTCAAACTCACAAAGATCCGCCTGTCTCTGCCTCCCAAATGCTGGGATTAAAAGCGTGCGCCACCATGCCTGGCATAGTTATAACTACACATAAATCATTCCTTTAATAGTATTTGTTAGAATCTTTGTCAAAACTAATACCAAGAGCTGAAAATTCAAATGTCTGTGAACCTAAAGGACAGCAGAAATGATAGGGCAGGAGAGTGTATCATGTCCTGAAGGTGACAGCTGCAGCTAAGCTCTGGTCAACCATGGAGGTGAACTCACATTGTGCACGTTTGTGACTTATACTGTACTTGCTTAGTCATTTATTTGTATTATTTTTTTCTTAGAAAATCTATTTCTATAAATTAGATTCACTTATTTTATAATATCTTATTTATAATTTAAACTAAGATTTTTCCTTTAAACATTGAAGACTTGCTAATAACTGACACTTTTACCCCCAATTCTGGACACACACACATTGTCTAATATGTAAAGCAATATGGTAAGTTCCCGGAAAACTGTAGGTGGGTGACCTCTGGTGTTGTGATCCACCAAGGCAACCAGTATTTTGTACATTTTGGAGGATTATTTAGACTCTATTTGAAAAAGCTAAAAAGTAATAGTAATGGATCTGTTCAAACAATTGGTTCTTTTTTTCAGACTCTCCCTGTAGCCCCAGCTGAACTGGAACTCAGTATGTTAGACCAGGCTGGCCTTGATCTCACAGAGATCAGCCTGCCTCTTCCTCTCAAATGCTGATATTAAAGACATCTGCCACCACTATGGACTGAAATAATTGGTTCTTTTCAAACAAATATACAATTGTTTTGTACTTGCTTATGTAGTTCATTATAGCCATATTTCTATGTGGAAAGAAAAATTAAACAAGTTAGTTATGCAATTCAAATTAAGGGACAGTTGGTTCAATTGTTCAGTGTTGACATAGCCGTAGTTTATAAAACAATCACAATATTATGCCACATATTAATAATTTTTATCAATCCTATTGCATGAATTACCTTCATGTAAGCAATTTTACACTTTCCCCATCTCTAATCAAAATCTTTGCTTCACTCTGTGAAGTACAATAAATTCTCACTTCTGTCTTTAATTTCATTTTTTATACAATTATGGGCTATATCCTGAACATTAGCAAGCTTACCTTGTTAGACTTTATTTTAATGACCTTTGACTGTGAAGACAGGAGGGATCTTGCATGGGACAGTTTTGGTACTGGACCTAGACTGTAGGACATAAAGTAATTCAGATACTCAGGGTAGAAATGCAAGGCATTTCTCTCTTTCTCCCCAACCCATGATCACTTTGATTTCCCCTTTGGCTGCATTCTCCATTTCTTCACACACGGTCAGGTGTCTGCCCTTCTGCTGTGGTGAATGTTGGCTCTGACCTAGAATAAAGATGTTGTGCCTTTGCTAAGAAACATTTCCCACATAATCTCAGTTCTATTCAATCTACACCCCTCCCCACACAGCACAAATTCATTACTTTCTTAACTTCAGTCCTTTTATCTAAGACTATCTTCTATGACTTCCTATGCTTGATGCACCATCTTTTTAATATCTTCAGTTTTCACCCCCTGTCAATCTCAGCCTTTTAGCATTACTTTCAGACTTGCAAATCTCATAAACGCTTTTATTCTGAGGATAGAAGTCATCTAACATCATTTCTGTAGAGATTCTAGAATTTATGAAGCCACTTATACTTCCCTGATTTCTTTCCAATTAGCATCATTTAAAGAGAACTATATTAATGTATTAGTGAGATAGCTGCTAGCTGATCTTAAAATACTAATAATATGCAGGCGTAGTGCCAATTTTCTGCAAAGTTTGCTAACCGACTACCTATAGCAGTATATAACTTACATTTTTAACATTGCAATCAAAGTCCTTGCGATTTTATTCATTTGCTCTAAACCAATCTTTCTCATATGCACTCATGAAGAGTGACCTGGTAGCTAAGTCAGAGTTCAGTAAGCCCGTAGCTTCATATCACTACATAGATTTAAAACTCAACCACTTAATTACATTTATAACTTGCTTCTTCACTTTTTTCGATGAAATTTAAAGGACTTACTTCACTTGAAAGTTACTTTGACCTTTTAAGAGATAGATGTCCAGTGACTTTTTTTTTTCATGTCACACAGATTGATTGTTCTAACCTCTTCTGAATTTAAAATTATGTAAATTAACTTGACTCTTGAAATTTTCACCTGTAATATTATTACTAGACTTATAAAAGGGTTCTTTATAACAACAAATTACTTTATTAATTATATTTTATGGAATATTTTTGGAGATCTTTTAAAAATTATTTGGGGTGCTAGAGAGATGACGGCTCAGCAGTTAACAGTATTGGCTGCTCTTGCAGAAGACCTAAGTTTGGTTTCTAACACCCACAGAGCATCTGACAATCAACCATCTGTAACTAGTTCCAGGGGACTCCAACACCCTCTTCTGGCCTTCACAGACACTGAACACACAGGTGCATTTACATACGTGCAGGCAAAACACTCATAGACATAAAATAAATTTGAAAAATGATTTGGGCTCCACATTCAAGTCTAAAC
>NW_008342694.1:11631-13173 GCF_000622305.1 Nannospalax galili | reverse complement strand
TTGAGCTGTCCTGGTATCCAAGAATTTAACAACATTTGGAAGAATATATCACTCCTATATAGAATTTCCAGTTTCATGTTGAAAGATAAGACCACATAATTATAAAAATGATCTAGTCCTGTGATTTCCAATATGGCTTTTTCTGAAAATTTTAGTTTCATTAAAATCAAATTACAGTTAACTTATTTTCCTTATTTATATTAAGCACATTTGAAATATTTATGAACCACCAAGTTCAGTGCCGTGAGTACTGACACAGCAGGTTATAGGTCATTTACCTCATCACAAGGCATTTTCTTGCTTATTGTGACTCTAGAGAAGTGACTTCATTTGATGGCCAATGAAACAGTCTTGGAAAAGTGTGAATGGTTGGCCTAATGCTCAACTGGACTGAGAGAGTCCAGCACCAATTTTCTGAAGTCTGAGAAAAGTTATTTTGATGGCACACAAATACAAAACACACTCAGAAGCAGTTTGTTGTCTTTCAAATACACAAACACAACACACACACACACACACACACACACACACACAGACACACACACAACTAGGTTCTCCTTTTCTGGTCTGCTCCTTGTCATCATAGCAAAAATGATTGTCAACTTTATAAAATCTATAACAACCAAGGAGACTAGTCTCTGGGCATATCCTGTGAGGGATTATCTAGATTAAAGTAATCTCTGGGCATATCTGTGCTTGAACGACATAGATTAGGCTAACAGAGATGAGAAGATCCACTCTAAATATGGGCATCACCATTGTCTGGGCTGGGTTCCCAGACTGAATTCATAGAGAATGTGAGATGAGTTCCAGTGTTCATCTTCCTTTGCTTCTTGATTGTGGGTGCAATGTGACCAGCTGCCTCCACAAGCTCCTGCCACAGTTACTTTTCTGATTTCAACCTAAGAGCCAAAACAAAACTTTACTTATGAAGCTTTGGTTATTTTGTCACAGCAATAAGAAAAGTAGCTAATACACTAGCAATATGAATTTCACATCCTACATTCAAATGCAAGTGGGAGAAGAAGGAGGAGTTTTCAGCCTGTCATAACATGAATGAGAAATGTCAAGACAGTCAACAAAAGTACAAGGCTTCAAGAACATTCTGGTGAAATAAGACCCCACTGAGCAACATTATCTACAAAGAGCAAGGAAAACCAAAGTATGTGTATGGTCAATATTGTTCACAGGTCTCAGCTTCAGATACTCTAGTTTTTCCCTGAAAATTACTTTGAAGTTAATTCACATAAGAATAATCTGGGGCTGGAGAGATGGCTCAGCAGTTAAAAACACTGACTGTTCTTGCAGAAGATCTGGGTTTGAATCCCAGCACCCACATGGCAGCTAACAACCATCTGTAACTCCGATGCCCCTTCTCTCCTCTGTGGTCATTGCACCACACAGGTGCACTTGCATACATGCACACAATACATGCATACACGCACACAAAAAAGATAAAAATTTAAAAAATTAAGATACTCCATTATCCAATAATTTCTTTTTCTTCTAGGGAAAAATTTTAGATAAGTCTAATATGGTTAC
>NW_008342694.1:11106-11353 GCF_000622305.1 Nannospalax galili | reverse complement strand
ACAAATTACTTATATGTATGAGCAAAAGAAAGACATCCTGTAAAGTCTTCATCTAAAGCTACTTTCACATATCACCATTTCCTAGGTAAAGTATTTGTTAGTTTCCCCTGAAGAATTTCTTTTCATATTTTCTTTGTTTCCAGAGCCAAGCTCAGGAGAAACAAATATTAGTCATTAGGATATTCAATAACCTTCTCTGAGGCCAACCACTATGTATTTCCAGCATCTAATTCTTTCTGAACTAAAT
>NW_008342694.1:8997-10715 GCF_000622305.1 Nannospalax galili | reverse complement strand
TCAGAACCAACGTATTGGAAGGAGAGAATTGACTCCTGTAAGTTGTCTTCTGTCCTCTGCATATAGATCATGGCACATGTATGTCCCCCCAACACACACAGACACACACATGCACACAAACAGAAACTATAAATTATTTAAAAATTATAAAATGTCAGGGGCTGGGAAGATAGCTCAGTCAGTAAAGTGTTTGCCTCACAAGCATGAGGATCTGAATTTGATCCCCAGAAACCACATAAAAATTATAAAATGTCAAATCATTTTCTGTCTTTAGTTTTTTTGATTTGTATGGTTTAAAAAATTAAGAAACTGATAGATATGAAAAAAATTTAAATTTGGAACAAGATATGTAAAAGCAAAAATACATTTTGTTGGCTATATTTATCAAATTCTTCACTGTACTCTTATTTTTCAATGAGATTCTTATTTTTATGACTTTCAAATGAATATTAAGTGGATCATTTAGATTCATTTAGGCTCCAGTATTTCAGTTTCACATTGTGACGTGTAATTCAGTCACTTGTGTGCAAAAGAAGGAGCAATACCTCTACTTTCTGAAGCTGTGTGTACAATGGGTCTGGAGAAATACTCTCCTGAAAAGCATGTGTTCCCTAAAAAGTACAAGTTCACGTGGACCTGTGTGCTAACGGAAGCTGCACGGAGTGATACATCTGCAGTTCAGAAATAATCTTTAATTATTCTCATACCAATTAATTGTGAGAAAACAGAACTAGGTATATCCTAGATTGTAATATTTGGATTGTAATGATGATACTGATACCTCAATACATTAAGTCAATAGATTTTTTTCTTCAAAACTATGCACAAGGTTTAACTAGTTATGACTTCATTTTCTGATATTATTAGATTCCCATACATGTAGATTTCTGTGAACTTGTACTGACGAAGCCAAAGGCACTTGTCACCAAGCCTGACGAGCTAAGTTATTTCCTCAGAATCTACATGTTGGAAGGAGAGAACAGACTCCTATAACTTGTCTTCTGCCCTCTGCATGTAGATCATGGCACATGTATGCCCCCCTCCACACACACACACACATTTAAAAATGACCTCCTCGGACTTTAAGTCCTGCTTATCTTCTCTGCAGGGGAAGTACTGAGTTGTGCAATCTCCAAGAGAGTTGCCATGAAGCCTTTCTGATAGAAACTCAGGGGCAGGGACTACAAGAACAAATGCTAGGTGCTTAGTTCTGAGAATTGGGGGAAACTTGTCCCTAACTCCAAGCATGGCTCTACAGAAAGGGGAAAACCATATCAGAGCAATTTGCAATGAAAACCAGCTGAAAAGAATAGTGCTCTGAGTCTTCCTATTGCTATGCTAAAGATACTCCTTTCTCCTATTATTCTCAATCCATTGCAGTGTATTTCCAACACTTTAGATCCATAGTTGTCATATAATCTGCATAGACAGGATTTATACATAAAATACATGCCAGTAGCTATTTGATTTGTGTATTGGGTATTTCTATTGGTGTCAGTGCCTCCAAACTCTCTGTTTCTTCCCCAGAGACTTTCTGGACTATCAGTGCTAAGTAGCACACAAACAGGGTTTGGGGTTCAGTTAGGCTCTAGAAGTATAAACTCTTAAGAGACTTTAGAGTTCACCCAATCTGCTCATTCCAATAAAATTTAAGCCCTTTCAGGGTATTATGGGCTTTTGCTCTTTTGATCTTAGCACCTAACAGTGTCTAAATCACA
>NW_008342694.1:7328-7580 GCF_000622305.1 Nannospalax galili | reverse complement strand
TGTTAAAAAAGACTGACTCATCTTTCCAGCAGCCATCAGTTGTCAATAGCTCTTCAGGTAGAAGTAGTTTCTTACCCACTTCCCCATGTCTTTGCCGGGATTTCGGCTGACATGAGCTTACATGGGTCTTGTACATCCTGTCATCATTGCTGTGACTTCATATGAGTAACTGACCAGCTGTCTGGAAAACTGTTTTCTTATGGTCATCTACTACCGCTGGCTCTTACAATTTTGTTTCGCTTAACTTTAAAT
>NW_008342694.1:1755-3379 GCF_000622305.1 Nannospalax galili | reverse complement strand
CCCACAGAGCATTAATGACAAGAATACACAAAGAACTCAAAGTCTAAACACCAAGAAACTAACAACTCAATTAAAAAATGAGCTACAAAACTAAACAGAGACTTCTCAAAATAAAAAAAAATTTAATGATCAGGAAAAAACAACTTTAAAAGCATTCAGTCTCTTTGGCCATCATTACAGAAAATACAGATTTAACTTTCTGTAAGATCCCATGCACAGCAGTCAGGATGGCTATCGTCAAGAATAACAATAGCAGCTGAATACGGTGGTACACAGCTTTAATCCCAGACTCAGGAGGCAGAGACAGGCAGATCTCCGTGATTTCAAGGCCAGCCTGATCTCCATAGTGAGTTCTAGGCCATCTGAAGCTGCAAGGAGACCTTGTCTCAAAAAGACAAAAAAAAAGAATATCAATAGTAACAAATGCTAATATGGATGTGGAGAAAGTGGATCTTATACACTATTGATGAAAGTATAAATTAGAGCAACTACTTTAACAATTAGTCTGAAGTTTTCTCAAAAATCTAAAGCTAAAACTAGCATATAACCCATTTAAACCACTCCGGGATACATATAAAAGTCTGTATCATCCTAGAGTGACAACTGATCATTCATGTTCATTGCTTCCCTCTTCACAAGAGGTAGGAAATGGAAGCATCCTAGATGCCCATTAATGGGTAATGAATATGTGGAACATATTCACAATGGGATTTTATTCAGCTGTAAAGGAAAATGAAATGTGCAGGAAAGAGAAGCAATTGCCTGAAGTAACCCATGCCCAGAAGGACAAACGCTGAACGTTCCTGTTCATATGTAGTTCCTATCTCTGGCTTTTCTTGTTTCTTCTACTACCTGTGGAAGCCAGGAAACTAGGAAGGAAACATATTCAGGGAGAGGTTGCCTTAAATGAAGGGTGATAGAAGAGCATAAGTGAAAAGAAATTGAAGAGGGGAATCTTTTGGGTACAAGGATTTAAGCAGGGAGGGAGATGGGGGAATGGGGAGATGCAGGTGAAGGGCTGGGAGGAGTAACTGGGGCAAAGCGAGGATAAAGAATCCATATGGAAGGCTTCTGTAATATAACGCCCCCCCCAAAAAAAATATAAGAGACTGATTGAAGGGTGCCACCCTGATGGCTGGATGGCACTGTTTCCAAAAGCAATGGCATACTGGACATAGTTCCTCAGTCCTGGGAGTGAGACGCCTAAACAGCAGTGGGTCAAGGAGGACCTAGAACCCCTAAAACAATACTGATTCATCAGTTCTCTTGTTTACTCACAGAACTGAGGATAAGGTCATACTGCAGAAGATACCATACACCTTCACCTTGGTTGTAGGATACAGAGAAAGGCTCAAACTGATCTGGAAACTTCCTTCCTGTTGACCAGCATGGCTGCTGGGGGAGAAAAGGAATCATTGATCTTGTCTAGCTCTGAGCTCTATGAACCAGAACGCCATCCTGCATAGCAAGATATGCCAGCCTATGCAACACCAGTTTGTTGCAGAAATAATCAATTTCCCTTTGACTGGATTTGAGGGTTCACCTGTGGAGGTAACCCATGCCCAATAGTCCTGGTAATGTAACCTGGCTAACAACTCAGGTTTCAGGAGGTCATAGTGCCAGA
>NW_008342694.1:0-1455 GCF_000622305.1 Nannospalax galili | reverse complement strand
AAGGGCTGCAAAATGCCATTCTCTAGACTTGATACTACCATTGCAATCAATAATTTACAACTGTGGTGGTCTTCAGTGGGCCCACACAAAGCTGGTACTGTCAGTATCAGTCATGGAAGGGAGGGGCTCAAAGAAACTATTAGCTGTTTAGCTATAGATAGATTCTGGAATGGGGAAATCACTGTCCACTGCTGAGCCTGCAAGACTCCAACTAATAGGTCACACAGAAGGCCCTCTTTAATCTCAGTGGGTCACAGAGTGACATGAATAGAAATGAATATGTGAAAGATCTGTGGGGAGGAGAGCTGGTGGACAGTGGTGATAAGGAGATGGGAGATGGTGGCGGTGAGAGATGTCAGTCTTCATTGGGCTTATGTATGATATTGTCTAAGGAAACATTTAATTAGTAATAATAATTTTTTAAAAGATTAATGAGTCCACCAGGCTCCACTGGAGAATTGCAGACTTATGGTCACACATAGTCCTGGTCAGAATCATGGGGTCTCAAAACAAAGCAAAACAAATGAACGTAGAAAAGGGGCTTGTAGGGAGAAGAGGAGGTTAGCAGGAGCAGAGAGAGCAAAGGAAAGATGGGAGTAAGAATAATCAGAATGAATTGCAGTGTCATTTGTGATGGCATAGGTGAACTTGGAGGACATTGTTTTAAGTGCAGTAAGCCAGGCACAGCAAAATTGAATGGTCTCATTCTTATGAGGGATCTAAAAGAGAATTTGCAGAAGTGGATGGTGGTCACCAGAGACCAGGATATACAGGGATAAGTGGAAATGCTTGCCAAAGAATAGAAAATGTAAGTCAGACAGTAAGAGCAAGTTTTAAAAAATTGATTAGGATATTTAACAACAATTTGAAATGTTCTATTAAATTTTTAATCTTCTCAATATAAAAAGTCTATGCAGCGATAAGTATGCTAATTAGCTTGAATTAGTCTTTCTACAATGTATACAAATATTAAAGCAGATTGTATACTACAAATAGGTACAGTTCACTGATTTATAAAATAATTTTATTTTATATAATTTAAATACATTGTATACCCACATATATAACAGCAATTAAATAAAATCATGTGAAAAGGTAACAGTAATTTGTAAAGGTTAAGTTAGTACTTTTCCTGACTGAAGTATCATTTAATATTCTCCACAAATTGCAGCTGAATGGATTAAGCATATTTACTCTGTGTACTGTCTTGGGTTTTTCCTGTGCTTCTCTTCTGAGATGGCACAGGGCTGTAGTAGTGCTTACAGCTTGCAGCAAGCTGATTTGTAAATGTGAACCTGTGCATCTCTGGAGAAAGGAGAGTGATGTGCAACAAGGGCTTGCCTTACACAGGTTATGACTGTGCAACAGGATGTACTGGTTCCTGGTTGTCTGATGGGCCCATTGCCAACTAGCTTCCAGGTATATGATCATAACAATAAAGATGCAGTGAATAAT
>NW_008342693.1:0-854 GCF_000622305.1 Nannospalax galili | reverse complement strand
CTTGACATAAGTCTTGCCACATTTGTCTTTGAGTAACCCAAGTGGACCATTCTTCAGTCTGGTCTTTTTTACTATCTGGTCAGAATCATTTAGATTTGCCAAAGCCTCTCTCACTTTACAAAGATTATGTCCCATCAAAGGGCTTAGTAAAACTATTAAAGCCCCACAATGTTCTTGAGGTCCCAGTTGAATTAAGCTTTCCAGCATATCTCTGATGAACACAGTCTTATCTGGCCCAGTATACTGGACATTATATATATTGCTTTTTTCACACCTAGTTCTCTCAGTAATGCCTCCCCCTCCTTTATAGCCCTCCAGCCCCTGCTAATCATGTTGGTCTCCCTTGGTGACCACCATGTATCTTTAATGCCTTCAAGCAGCCACCCCATTAAGGACTGCTCCCCCCTGCATTTGCCTAGGTTGAGCTGCTTATGTCACAAGGATGAATGGGTGGTTATATAATTCAGCTACAAACTTCAGAAGGACTTAGACTGATGTCATTTACTCCCATGTCCTTAACTCTCACAAGCCATGTGGCTAGGGGCTGATTGCTTGCTTGTAAGTTTTTCCAAGTTATAACAGTTTTAGCATGGAGCATTTCCTAGCTACAGCACAGTGAGCTTTTTTTTCCTTTTGTATTAATGGTCAAATCTGAGGGGCAGCTTTGCCTAATTTTGTTTTTAGGACATTTTCCTTTTTACTATTATCTCTTTTTCCTCTGAGTCCTTGGACCTTACCCAAGTCAAAGTGTCCTGCCTTTTTGCTCTCTCCAGCTCTGCAACTGGGTCTTCCAGGACTTCCCTAGCCTTCTCAGCTTCCCCTGAGTGGGTCACAGTTTTTATTATGCAAGGTGA
>NW_008342692.1:0-356 GCF_000622305.1 Nannospalax galili | reverse complement strand
ATTAGGAACACTGTTATAAGAATTAATATTTTTTTAGTGTGAATGCTTGCTCATCTTCCTAATTTTCAAGAGCTGAAAACATTCACACACTGGATTTGGAGATGGCCCTGGAGTGATAAAGTTTGTAAGACCTGAATTCAATTCCAAGATCCCACATGGTGAAAGGACAGACCCAATTCCTCTAGGTCATTCTCTGACTACAAATACTCACCAAGGCACACATGTGCACATCCACTGGTATACACATACAAAGAGGCAGAGAGGGAGAGAGAGAGGGAGAAAGAGAGAGAGGTCAGTTACCCAACAGATAGATGAATATTTGTAAAAAAAAATCAGAGGTTGATTGCCAGATGAAT
>NW_008342691.1:307-701 GCF_000622305.1 Nannospalax galili | reverse complement strand
CATTATATTCCTCTAATGTGACATCACAGTGTTACAATATGACTTCCCAATACTCCAATGTGACATCACAATGCTCCGTATGTCCTCACAATGCTCCAATATGTCCACACTATGGCTCCAAGTGCCATTACAATCCCAAAGTGTGACACCACAATGCTTCAATGGGATATCACAATGCTCCAATTTGCCAGTACTGTGGCCCCATGTGCCATTATATTGCTCCAAATTGTCATCACATTGTTACAGTATGACTTCCAATATTCCATTGTGCTATCACAATGCTCATTGTGCCATCACAGTGCTCAAATATGCCAACACTATGGCCCTATGTGCCGTTATATTGCTCCAATATGCCATCACAGTGTTACAATATGACTGCACAATGTGACATTGT
>NW_008342691.1:0-157 GCF_000622305.1 Nannospalax galili | reverse complement strand
GCCATCACAATTTTATAATATGACTTCTCAATGCTCCATTGTGTGATTACAGTGTTACAGTATGAGTTCACAATGTTTGATTGTGTCATCACAATGCTCCACAATTTTACATTATAATTTCACAATGTTGCATTTTGTCATCATAATGCTCCAGGGT
>NW_008342690.1:0-324 GCF_000622305.1 Nannospalax galili | reverse complement strand
GGGCCTACCATCTGATTCCCATGTCCTCTCCATGGAGCTGGAACAGTGGATAGACAGGTCACCTGGGTGCATGGCTGCCTCCCCGGTCCTCATCTACCTGACTTACTCTGTTATTGGGGGGGGGTCTCTCAGTTCTTCACTTCTTGAGGGAAGGAATTTAGTCAAGAGTGACAGACAGTTTAAACAGAAGTTTATTCAGGAGCACGAGGCAAGGCAAACACTCCAAAGAGACTGGAGTGGATGGGGGAGCAGTCCAGTGGGGTCTGCATTGTGGAGCTTAAAGAAGTTTTATGAACATATTCATAAGTCATTGCACATATTCAT
>NW_008342689.1:0-361 GCF_000622305.1 Nannospalax galili | reverse complement strand
GTTGTCCACTGACCTCTACGTCCTCCACACCTGTGGATGGCACACACCTACATTTTGACACACACACGCACACACACATACTCACCTACATCTTTACATACACACACTCACCTACATCTTCCCCCACACACACAAACACACACACACGCGCAGACATCATACACACGGGAAAAAATGAATATGCTTCTTCTGATAACTAGATATTTACTGCTTGTTTTTTGAAATCTGTCCCAAAGGAGTAGTCAGAAAAAAAAAAATTGTATTCAAAGCTTTGGGTCATTATTTAGATCTATAGTGGAAATATAGCATTACATTCATTACATAAACAAAAAATAAATCTGATCAAACAAGTGTCCACTTT
>NW_008342688.1:0-481 GCF_000622305.1 Nannospalax galili | reverse complement strand
TACAAGAATATGGAGTATAGTACAGTCCTTACCACCAACCAGGTATCCCTTCCCACCTCAGGCATGCCTCTGCTGCCCTCTACCCAAGGTCATTCCGTTACCCTAGCAGTGACCCCTTCTATGAAGTCCCAGAACTCTGACCACACTGCATCTGGGCACCAAAAAGGGAGACCAAGCCCTCAGGTTCCTCCACTCCTGGTGTATTCTTGCTCCCAGCAGACCTATACAACTCGTCCTCAGAGGTGTTCTAGGAGATGGCCAGAGGATGGGTTCAGAGACATTGCTTGGGAACTACCTCATGTCCAGTCTTATTTCGCCTGGGAGGGACCTTCAGCCCTGGGAGGGGGAGCACAGGACATGATGCTCCTTTCTTATATGAAATGTCTGAGTCTCAAAATCTTCAGTATCTTTTCTCCTGTTCATTTTATCGTCAGGGTTCTCTTGTCATTAAGCTTGCAGGGGGCCATGCTCTGCTCCTGGG
>NW_008342687.1:0-555 GCF_000622305.1 Nannospalax galili | reverse complement strand
CTAATCAATGATTCTAAAAGCCAGAATACCAGCAAAATCATATTGAATAAAAAAATCCTCTTGCAATAATATTAAGTGAAAGAAGCCTCAGGTCATCAATTAAAAGACAGAGTCAAGAACAGTAGGTTCAGTGTCAGATTCAACTATCTGTTCTGTCCAAGAAACACACTTTCCTGACAATGACATCCAGAAACCTAGAATTAATTATAGCAAACAAACAAACAGCTTAAAGAATATATAAACAAGGTGGACTATCAAGTCCCATAGATCATAAAGGAGTCTGTAAGGAGATGTAGATAGAAGAGATAAAATGATCAGTATATATTAGTAGGAAGAAATTTTTATAGAGAACAATTGTATGTATTTTTGCACTTAATGTTGTGATTCCTAATTTTATAATACAAAAACCAAGTAGAGAAAAATCTTAAAATTGATTCTGATATAATAATAGTGAGCAATGTCGGTCCACCACCTTTAACTCCAGGCAAAATTTTCCCAAAATTGGGAGGACAAAACCCTCAATATCTGAATTATTTCATAGATGAACAAGATTTC
>NW_008342686.1:0-1181 GCF_000622305.1 Nannospalax galili | reverse complement strand
AAAAAATAGTACCTGGCTTACTGTATGTGTTTAGTGTTTATTGAATGAATGAATTTCATCTCCTTTTATTTTTTTATGTGTATGAGTGTATTTCCTGCATGTATATTAGTGTACCCATGTTGTGCAATGCCCACAAACATCAGAAGATGGCATTGGATCCCCTGGAACTGGAATTAGCTACCATGTGCATGCTGGGAAATAAACCCCAGTCCTCTACAAGAACAGCCATTGATCTTAACTGCTGATCCAAATCTCCAGGCCCTGATGAATGAATTTTTTATGTACAAAAGCTTAAATTCACATTAGACTATTAGACTATTAGATGGAGGACTATTGCTTCATTTCATACAGACTTCATCGACCAGATTTCCTATACAAGTGTAATCTATAAAAAAAATTATCTTGAAATAAATCAGTTGTGAATATGTTATGGGAAAAACTATTTTGTGATCTATCTTTTTATTAATGTTGCATTGTACAAAACATAAACAGAGTAACCAGCAAGTAACTTTTCATTGTAATTCAGAGTAAAATATAAAGTGAACAGAGAGGTTATAACAGCTCCAGTTCTTAACAAAATACCATTATCAAAT
Source organism: Nannospalax galili (assembly GCF_000622305.1). Classification (NCBI taxonomy): domain Eukaryota; kingdom Metazoa; phylum Chordata; class Mammalia; order Rodentia; family Spalacidae; genus Nannospalax; species Nannospalax galili. The sequence continues at coordinate 588 of NW_008342686.1, read as the reverse complement.
GAAATTATCTTGAAATAAATCAGTTGTGAATATGTTATGGGAAAAACTATTTTGTGATCTATCTTTTTATTAATGTTGCATTGTACAAAACATAAACAGAGCAACCAGCAAGTAACTTTTCATTGTAATTCAGAGTAAAATATAAAGTGAACAGAGAGGTTATAACAGCTCCAGTTCTTAACAAAATACCATTATCAAATGATGTTTGAGGCTAGTCACTGTATAAACTGATTATTAGTGTTGATCTCAAAATTTATGCATGCTTCTGTTCAAGGGAAATATATTTTGTGCTAGAAACTTCTGGAAAGCTTTCATCATGGTCTTTGTTTCTCAGTGTGTATAGGAGAGGGTTTATTAACAGGGTGACCATGCAGTAGAACACTGAGACCACTTTGCTAATGGTGAAGTTGTACTTGGCTGGAAGACAGAAGACAGACATAAGCAAAGATTATGCTGCCAGTAGTAGATGGTAACTACTGAGAGATGGGAGGCACGGGTTGAGAAAGTTGTCTTCTGAGCCTCCTGGGAAGACAACTAGATTATTCTGATCACAATGTTACCATAGGAGCTCATTGTGAGAAGGAAAGA
>NW_008342685.1:0-351 GCF_000622305.1 Nannospalax galili | reverse complement strand
GCCGCGCAGGCGCAGAGCGCCGCCCCCGCGGGAACCGCGGCCACGTCACGACGGAGGCCCCGGGGGCGGAGCCTGGCGGCTGCGGACTCCCCAACGGCACCGCCCCCACGTGTCCCTGCGGCCCCGGGAATGTGGGTCAGCGCGCGGCCTCACGTGTCCCCGCCCGCCACCGCCCAGCGCGCATTATGTAATACCGCGTCACGCGCCCGCCCAGCCAACCCGCGCCCGCGTCGCCCAACGTAAACACTGCGCGCACGTGGCCCGCGCCGCTTGGCCATGTGAGGGGGGCGCCGGCCCGCGGGGAGCCGCCCCGAGCCGCCGCCCCCACGCCGCCCCGCTTACCAGCGTTCA
>NW_008342684.1:0-2346 GCF_000622305.1 Nannospalax galili | reverse complement strand
TGGCTACGTCCTTATTTAAAGTTGACCACTGGGGACTTAAAGCCCTTTTTGATATCCTTAATGGAGATGCAAATCCAACCTCACCCAGAATGATTACTGAGGAGGCCAGAGCCGCCATACGTAGAGTTGAGGAAGCAATTGCTAATCAATTTGTTACCAACATAGATTATTGCAAGCCTTTATGGCTCATAATTTTTAATACTCAATTATTACCTACAGGTCTTCTTTGGCAGGAGCCCAATCATCCTATTATGTGGGTACATTCACCTGCCTCCCCAAGAAGAGTATTGCTTCCATATTATGATGCAGTGGCTGACTTAATGATTATCGGTCGGGACCCCAGTCATAAATATTTTGGTTTGGAACCTCTTCATATTGTACAGCCTTATACCAAAGATCATAACTGGTTACTTCAGAATTTGGAAACTTGGCTAATAGCTTGTGCTGCTTTTTCAGGGGTTATAGATAATCATTATCCACCTGACAAGCTCATTCAATTTTGTAATTTGCATACCTTCATTTTTCCACGTATTACTAGCCATCAACCTTTACCTACTGCTTTGTTAGTTTTAACAGATGGCTCCTCTAATGGAATGGCAGCCTATACTTGGAAGGATCAGGTTGTGAAACTAAAAACTAATAAAACCTCTGCACAACTGGTAAAACTGTCTGCCATTATATCAGTTTTCTCTATGTTTCCTGATACATCTCTTAATATATATACTGACAGTGCATATATAGCTCATGCTGTACCTCTTTTAGAAACTGTTCCTATAATTGGACATATTTCTGAAGCTGCAGATCTTTTTTGTCAGTGCCAGTACCTCATTTGCCAGTGGACGGCCCCTTTCTTTTTAGGCCACATTCGAGCACACTCTAATCTTCCTGGGCCTTTAACAGTGGGCAATCAGGTTGCCAATGCAGCCACCAGGCTTGTTTCTATTGCTACTCCCTCTAATATTGCTCAAGCTCAACAGGCTCATGAGTTACATCATCTTAATGCAGCTTCCTTGCGATTGATGTTTAAACTCACTAGAGAAGAGGCTAAACATATAGTTAAAGGATGTGAGACTTGTGTCACTTTTCTTCCTGTTCCCCACCTAGGAGTCAGTCCTAGAGGACTTGTTCCTAACATGCTTTGGCAGATGGATGTATCTCATTATAAAGATTTTGGCAAATTTAAATATATTCATGTTTGCATTGATACTTTCAGTGGATTTCTCTGCGCTTCCTTACAAACAGGGGAAGCTACTAAACATGTTATTGCTCATTTGCTCCACTGCTTTTCTATAATGGGTACCCCAAAAAATATTAAAATGGATAATGGTCCTGGATATGTATCTCAAGCTTTTCACAATTTCTGCAACACCTTGCAAATAAGACATATGACGGGAATTCCTTATAATCCTCAGGGCCAAGGTATTGTTGAAAGAACTCACCTACTTATAAAAAATATTATCCATAAAGTATAAAAGGGGGAATGGTATCCCATCAGGGGATCCCCCAGGAATTTATTAAATCATGTGCTCTTTGTTTTAAATTTTCTAAATTTAGATGCTCATGGTAAGTCAGCTGCAGGTCGCTTTTGGCACCCGGAATCAAAAAGACAGTATGCCATGGTCAAATGGAAAGACCCCCTGGATAATTCGTGGCATGGCCTGGATCCAGTATTAATATGGGGCAGAGGATCTGTCTGTATTTATTCACAGCAACATGATGCGGCCCACTGATTACCTGAATGCTTAGTAAAGCAGATAAATGCTAATCAATGTTCCAGGGAAAATGAGACTCCCTGAGGAAAATTTCTCTGTTCTTTTCCAGCTAAAACAGACCAAGCCCCCTGAGATGGAAAATCCTGGTTGGAAAGTCTTCACCACTTTGCTCATCATTGCCGCATTTGCCATCACCATCTTCATCATCACCATCGTCATACAAGATTTGGTAGCCAAGCTACAAAAAATACCATAAATGGCCATCAATTGGGTGATGGCTGAGGGCCACTGGGCCCTGGTTCCCTCCCACATATACTCTTACCCTTTTTTTTCCTCTCCAAATCATCCCTAATGTTTCTGATGTCCATCCCTCATTATCCTCCTTCTTCTTCTTACACTAGGGCTATTGTTAGTAAAAAGGCTGTTGGTCTTTATTAAGCAGCAGATAGAGGCTCTTCATGTGGCTAGACCAATACAGGTCGATTACCATCGCCTTGATCTCATGGATCGAGAGTTAATTGGGATATGTTGCTATGATGGCGCGGCCAACCATCCCCCTTAAGAGATGAACTGGACAGTCAATGACGGGTACGTGAGAATCCCCCCTTGTTGCAACCTAAGACAGGAGGGTAGT
>NW_008342683.1:0-678 GCF_000622305.1 Nannospalax galili | reverse complement strand
GCAGAGGAACTGGGTTTAATTCCCAGCACCCACATGACAGCTAACAACTGTGCTAAATCTAGTTCCTCTGACGGGGTTCAGGTTCTTCTGACATGGTTAGGACAACTGTGCTAAATCTAGTTCCATCTCACATGATTTTTCTGACCTCTGTGGGCATTGCATAGTACAGGTGTACTTACATGTATACAGGCAATACAACCATATAGATGAAACAAAAATACTAAATACAACATTTAAATATACATATATTATAGTGGAGGAAAAGATGTTTACTTTGTTGTGTGTTCAACTGTTTCTTGTTGGTTTTACTTATTTTTAAACAACAAAATGTATAACCTCATGTTAATAAAAATGAAAAGTAAGGTACTGTGAACACTTTTAATTATCAAAGTGGAAATTATTCTGAAATAATAGCAATGGGGTTGTCAAATTTGTTCATCAAGCAGAAGTACTTGCCATTTAAGCCTGACAACTTGATTTCAATCCCTGGGTCCCACAGTGGAAGGAGAGAACCTTCTCCCAGATCTCGCCCTCCGAGGACAGGTATGACATGGCACATGCACACCCACATCCACACACACACATGCATACAATAAATAAAATAAAAATTTTAAATAAAATCTTATAAAACAACCATAAAAATAACATTGGAGCCTGGGAGAGGGCTCAGTGGGGAAA
>NW_008342682.1:0-446 GCF_000622305.1 Nannospalax galili | reverse complement strand
TATGAGATGTACAGTATTAATGACACCTCTACAATGGGACCTCTATACCCAGAGCTCTTGGTAAATAGCAGAAGAGGGGGAAGAATATATTAATGCATCTTTCAATTCTTACCAGCAAAATTCCTCAAGAAACAGATGGTGATTAACACAGAAAACTACATTTGGCCAAAATGTAGAGAATAAGAGACTGTACATTGCATGTCCCAGGAAAGGCCCTCTGTATTAAAATTCTACCACCCATTGCTCATGGGCCACTGTGTAAGAGAGGGCAAAAGTCCCTAAGAGCAAACTTGATCATGGAAGATGATCTTTTTGACATGTGTCTGTATGGAATTTGTATTTTGTTGAGAAATATTGCATCTATCTTCATTGAGGATATTGGCCTATGGTTTTCTTTTTTGTTGTGTTTTTAACTGGTTTTGGTATTAGAGTGATACTGGATTCAT
>NW_008342681.1:0-806 GCF_000622305.1 Nannospalax galili | reverse complement strand
TGATCTATTTTCTCTAGGAAATCAAGCTCCCCTCTGTCTTTTCACTCATTTGTGATAATCTTATTTCTTGGGATGAACAGAAGACTAAAATTAATTCATGACAGAGGGACTCCTTTGTTTGGTACTTAAGTAAGTATTGTTATGGTTTGGATCTAAAACATGCCCCCACCACAGAAAACGGGTGTTTAGAACTTCATGCACAATGCTAAAGTGTCCAGTAGTGATTGAATCACTTGGGCTACTACATCAGTTGTTCACAGATCCTCCATGGACGAATTAATTCGTACCTGAAAGAACTATTGGAAGGTGGTGAGAACTGGCAACTAGGCACCTTGGAGGAAGTAGGTCATGGATGAACGTCCTTGGAGAGTCTATCTTGTCCCTCTTGCTCTTCCATTATTTCTTTATCCTAGTCACCACGAGGGGAGTGTTTTTCTTGCATCACACTCTTCAACAATCATGTCTCTGCCTCACAATAGTCCTAAAATCAATGGAGATAAGTGACCGTGGACTACAGCTAGTACAAGTATGAGCAAAAATAAACTTTTCAACCTTTAATGTGTTTCTCTCAGGTACTCTGTCACAATGGCAGAGCGCTGACTAACCCGAAACCATAGAAGTGGGCACATTCCTGGGATTACACATGATGGTGTTATTCAGAAGCCTTTGGAATTTGCTTGCCATAGCAGTTTAGAAATTCTAAAATGCTGTATTCAGTGTTTGATGGGAAATTCTGGTGGGACCTCAGAAATGAGTTCATGCTATCAGAAATGTGGACACTAAATATCATACAAGATTTCAGATAG
>NW_008342680.1:0-496 GCF_000622305.1 Nannospalax galili | reverse complement strand
AGTCATTGTTTCATCAGAATAAGAATCCATTAGTTTTGTTTTAACTGGAAACGCCTGGGACAGGCCATCTCCAGTGTCCTGTTGTTGTTTGCTCATCTATATCCTTTAATAGGAGATTGTCCTGTTCAGGGGCTTCAGGGGGAGCCTCCCGAAGGGAGCCCAGAATGGTTGTCACAACGGGGTAGAACAGCCCAGATTGTGGACATCCCTCCCTGACTTCTCTATGCCAGGCCAAGAGTAAAATGCAAGCCCATTGTTCAGGATCCCAGCAACAAGAATCTGTAAACCAGGGGGCAAGAGCTAGTACTTCATCTAAAACCTTAGTTGCATCCTTTTCTGTTACCCTAATACGACTACTCCTGAGGAGAGGAACCAGTACAGCAGCGCACGGACTGGCGGCAGCTGGATGACTATTCCCCATACTGGGCACCAGGTGTGGTCACCAGCTATGGCTGCTCTCCTCCAGCTATGGCCACTCTCCTGCTCTCTTAGTTCC
>NW_008342679.1:0-448 GCF_000622305.1 Nannospalax galili | reverse complement strand
TGTTGGAGAGATGGCTCAGCTGTTAAGAGCACTGGCTGCTTTTGCAGAGGATGTAGGTTGAATTCCCAGCACCTACATGGTTCCAGGAAGTCCGCCACCCTCTTCTGTCCTCCGTGGGTACTGTTCGACAGGGGGAACTTAAATACATGGGTGCACTTACATACGTGTGGGCAATACACTCATACACATAAAATAAAAATAAAATCATAAAGACTACATAAAAGAACTCCTTTTGACCCTTGCTTAGCACGTAGCCAATAACAAGTAGTTAAGTTTTGCATTTCACCCGGGGAAACCAACGGTTGATTTCTCTGGCATAATTCTAGAAGGATCAGTGGCGCTATTTGTGGAATCCTGAACCAGTAAATGACTGGATGGATGGAAGGAGCCACCTTCGGGTTGGGTTTCAGGTTCCTCTTCAGTCTAACAGTGTCATTATAGTAAGAAG
>NW_008342678.1:0-279 GCF_000622305.1 Nannospalax galili | reverse complement strand
TCACAGAGATCCACCTGCCTATGCCTTCTGAGTGCTGGGACGAAAGGCATGCACCACCGCACCTGAACAAATTGGTTTTTAAGAGATAAAAGGGAAAAAAAAGCAGAAGCCTTCTCAGAAGACAGACATGTACATAAAACCTGGAAAGAATATTTTATCAATTCATCAACTACCATTTTTCAAGTATTACTCAATCATCTCACAGAAAACTTGAGGTAAAGGATACTTCAAAGCAAACCACAATATCATTTGGCCATAGAAGACTTAGGATGGTCTTCA
>NW_008342677.1:0-449 GCF_000622305.1 Nannospalax galili | reverse complement strand
GTGGGATGGCCCTTGGAGGGGACCTTTGATCCCGCTGTCACTAACACGGTTGAGAAAATTATTCTTCAACCGTGTATAGGACACTCAGATCAAATATCATACGTAGTGGTCTGGAGAGATTTAGTTAATAACCGCCCTCCTTGGGTCAAGTCTTTTCTTCCTTTACAGAAAACTGAGGTGCTGACAGCTGCAGAATGGAAAACAACAACCCAGAAAGCACCTAAGCCTGAAATCAAACCATCAGTACCATCACTGTACCCTGTCTTACAGGGCGACACAGAAGAAGATCTAATTTTTCCTCCCCCTCCTTATCCACCTCCTCCACAGGAGGTACCCCCTCCAGAACCAGCACCTCTGGTACCAGATTCTTCACAGGCACAGGGGGGACCAGCTCAGGAGACTAGGAGTAGAAGGGCAGCAACACCAGAGGGTCCAGACTCTACTGTTTT
>NW_008342676.1:0-461 GCF_000622305.1 Nannospalax galili | reverse complement strand
CAGAAACAAAGGGTAGGTGCTTATGTGAACTAATAGCAGTTATGACAGCATGCACAAGACATACTCGAGCTCAAGCCAGACAAAAACTGAGCACGGCGAGGGGCAATGGGCACCTTATAACTATAACAACCTTAGTTGAGGAGATATTTGAAATTGATAGCTGTTAAAAAAGGGAGAGTCAGTTTTCTTTAAGAGTGTGTCCCATAAAGGTGTACATACCTTTAATTTAATCTCAGCACATAGGAGGCAGAGGTAGGCAGATCTCTGTGAGACTGAGGCCAGCCTGTTCTCCATAGCAAGTCCAGGCCAGTTGGGGCTCAGGAAGACTCTGTCTCAAAAAGGCAAACAAAAAAGGAGTGTGTCCCCCATAGGGAGACTACACTCCAGTCGATGCCCCCCCCAGAGTATATGGGCAACACAAATTGCAGGGAAGGGAAATTACACATGGGAGGAGTTGGTAG
>NW_008342675.1:0-265 GCF_000622305.1 Nannospalax galili | reverse complement strand
ATGGGTTGACTAGACTCCAGTGGATAAATTTTCACTGAAGGACTTCTGGGTGCAAACACTCAAATGTATGGCAGAATATATGAGGTCCGGTTGGGTGGGGGCATTAATGGGGGAGGTGGTCTAAATTTGATTAAGGAACTGTTGTGTGAAATGTACAAAAGCTCAATAAAAAATTTTTTCTAAAAAAAGAATTTTTAAAAGACATGTAGAGCCTGGCATGGTGGTGCACAACTTTAATCCCAGCACTTGGGAGGCAGAGGCAGGC
>NW_008342674.1:0-392 GCF_000622305.1 Nannospalax galili | reverse complement strand
AATTCTTAGTTTTCTTCTTGATTTCTTCCTTGACACAATTATCATTCAGTAGTGTGCTGTTAGTTTCCAACAGTTTGTAGACATCTAATAGGTCATTTAATTTCAGATGTCATTTAGGTGCAGGGCTTCTCTCTTCTGTGTCTATGCAGATTACCCATCTACTGGTGAGAGTGGAGTACTGAAGTCATGCACTATTGCTGTGCTGCAGTTAATCTGTGGTTCTAGACCTAATAGTGTTCCCGTATGAAATTGGGTGTCCTTGTGTTTGGTGCGTATATGTTTAAGATATAATATTGTTGATTGTGTTTGGTGCGTATATGTTTAAGATATAATATTGTTGAAGGACTTTTCCATTAATGAATATGAAGTTGCCCTCCACATCTGTTCTGAAA
>NW_008342673.1:0-490 GCF_000622305.1 Nannospalax galili | reverse complement strand
CAAAGAAAACAATACAAAGAATCAATGAATCAAAGAGCTGGTACTTTGAAATGATAAACAAGTTTGATAGACTGCTAGCTCAGTTAACCAAAAGAAAGAAAGAGCACATCCAAATCACCAAAATCAGAGATGAAAGGGGAAACATCACAACAGACATCAAAAAGATCCAGAACACTTTAAGGGAATACTTTAAAAACCTGTACACTGCTAAATTTGGGAAACTAAAAGAAATGGATGGGTATCTAAAAGCATGGGAACCACAAAAACTAAACCAAGAAGAGATCAACAGCTTAAACAGACCCATAACACATAAGTAAGTTGAAACAGTAATACAAAACTTCCTGACTAAAAAAGCCCAGGACCAGGTAGATTTACACCAGAATTCTAGCAGATATTTCAAGAAGATCTACATCCAATACTACTTAATTTATTTTAAAAGGTAGAATTGGAGGGAAAACTTCCAAATTCCTTCTATGAAGCCAGCATCACT
>NW_008342672.1:0-609 GCF_000622305.1 Nannospalax galili | reverse complement strand
ATTTATACAAACTTTCCTGCAATTTAAGAACTCCTATTCTCATTGTGAAAGCCTATTAATGTGTCCCATACTTACAGAGATAATTAGAGAATCAGTGTCTGTGTCCCCAAATAGCAATAGTCACTGACTGCTGCGAGCTTCACTGGTGGCACAATTTTACAAAGGCTGTAACAGCTTGTTAAATGCAAAATGAACTCATCCTATGTGCTTACAGAAGAAATAATTTATATGCTCTGTGTAGTTTACTCAAGCCCAAATTTAACCAAGTAACAAAATATGATACAGGATCAATATTTAAAAATCCTAAAACAATACTTTTTAAACTCTATGAGTAATATGAAATGAAAACAGGGTAACTACAAAGGTGACATGTGCTTCAGAAAGAACTCAGTGTAGCCAGGTATTGACGTGTGTGTAGTCACAGCTGTGTCAGAGAGTGAAACGGAAGGTTCACTTGAGCCCAGAAATCCAAGTCAGCCTATGTAACCGAGCAAAACATGTCTGCAGTTGAAAGGACAGGAGGAAGCATTACACAGATGTAAGGACGAAGAAGGGAGTGAGTCAGTAAGGCAGGAAGAACTGCACTGTCAACAAAATCCAGGCCTTCCT
>NW_008342671.1:0-875 GCF_000622305.1 Nannospalax galili | reverse complement strand
AAAGTGAGTTCAAGGCCAGCTGTGACTACAGGGAGACCCTGTCTGAAAAAAATAAAAAACGCAACAACCCCCCCAAAAAAACTAAAACAAACAAAAACTGTGAAAATGGACACCATACCAACAGCATTCTACAGATTCAACACAATACCAATTAAAATTCCAACACAATTTGTCATAGAAATTGAAAAAAATAATCTCAAATTTCATATGAAAACACAAAAAACCCAGGATGGCCAAAACCATTCTGAACAATAAAAGACCTGCTGGCAGCATCACCATCGCCAATCTCAAATTACACCACAGAGCTATATAGTAATAAAAACAGCACAGTACTCCAATAAAAACAGACACACTGATCAATGGAACATAACTGAGACCCCAGATTTAAGTTCATGTACTTGCAGCCATTTTTTTTGACAAAGGGGCCAAAAATACACATCAGAGAAAAGACAGCATATTCGACAAACGCTGCTGGTCAAACTGGACAGTTACACGTAGAAAAATGAAAATTTGATTCCTCTCTCTCTCAACATACACAAAACACAACTCCAAATGGATCAAGAACTCCAACATAAGACCAGATACCCTGAATCTGATAGAGGAGAAAGTAGGGAATACACTTCAATTTATAGGTACAGGAAAGGACTTTTTGAACAGGATTCCTACAGCATAAGCATTAAATCTAAAAACTGACAAACAGGACCTCACGAAACTAGAAGGCTTCTGTACAGCAAAGGACACTATCATTCAAGTGAAGAGGCAGCCTACAGAATGGGAAAAAATCTTTACCAGCTATAACTCTGGGGTATAGATGTAGAATACATAAAAAACAAAACATCAAACAACCCAATTAAAAATTGAGGCAAGAATTAAAC
>NW_008342670.1:0-854 GCF_000622305.1 Nannospalax galili | reverse complement strand
AAAGATCCTGGACAGCCAAAGCAACCTTGAACACAAAGAGCAACGCTGGGGATATTACTATACCAGATCTCAAAGAATACTACAGAGATATTGCCATAAAACCAGCATGCTACTGGCACAAAAATAGACACATACTTCAATCAAACATTATTGAAGACCCAAACCTGAGTACACACAATTTCAGCCACGTGATATTTGATAAAGGTGCCAAGAACACACAATGGAAGAAAGACAGCATCTTCAACAAATGGTGCCAGCAAAACTGTATCTACATCTGTTGAAGAATGGAACTAGATCCTTATCTTTCATCTTGCATAAATCTTTCATCTTGACTCCAAATGGGTCAAAGACTTCAATGTGAAATTGGAAACCCTGTAAATATTAAAAGAAAATATTGGCAGAAACTTACAAGATTTAGGTGTAGGAAAGGATTTTCTAAATCAGACAGCAGTTGTTCAGGAATTAAGGTCAACAATCAACAAGTGGTGCCTCATTAATCTAAAAAGCTTTGGTACAGAAAAAGAAAAAAATCAAAAAGTGAAGAGAAGAAAGTGAAGAGAAAACCCACAGAATGGGAAGAAATCTTCACCAGTGACACATCTGACAGAGGTTTAACATCCAAAATATATAAATAACTCAAAAAATAAAGAAGCAAGAAAGCAAATGACCCAATGATAAGATGGACTAAATATCTAAACAGAGATTTTTCGAAGGAAGAAATAAAGATGATTAAGAAATACCTTAAAAGCATTCAACATTGTTAGTAATTAGGGAAATGCAGATTAAAACCACCTTAATGTTTGACCTTTACCCCAGTCAGACTGGCTAGGATCAAGAGAACAAATGATACCAAA
>NW_008342669.1:0-1243 GCF_000622305.1 Nannospalax galili | reverse complement strand
TAAGCCTAGCCCTTATGGTAGTCCTAGCCATAAATCTAACCTTAAAACTATAACTAAACATAACTCAAATCCTATCATAACGCGATCCCTAAATTGTGTTGTAGCCCTACCCATAAATCGAACCTTAACTCTTGTCCTAACCCTAACTCTAATCCTAAAACTAAACACAACCCTAGCCCTAAACCTAAACTTAGCCTTAAGCCTAAACCTAATCCTCCACATAATCTTAGCCCTAAAAGTACCTCTAATCCTAAACCTAACCCCTACACTAGCCCTAGCCCTAAAGCTAAACCTTAACCTGACACTAACTCTAACCATAAAAATAAACCTAACCCTAGCCATAGGGCTAATTCTAACCATAAATGTAACCCTAATCTAAATCTAACCATGAACATAATCCAGCCCTAATAGTAACCCTAAACCTAGACCTAAATCTAACCTTAAACCAACCCTAACAATAGCCCTAATCCTACACCTACCCATAATCCTAATTGGAGCCATAATCCGACCTCTAAACTGAACCCTAAAACGTACCTAATTGTAGTGGTACTTCTAAGCCTGTTACCCTAATCATAACCTTAAGATTAAACTATAACTAAACCTCACCCTTACTGTAATATTAAACTTTGATGTAACCCTAACCCTACTCCTAGCATAAATATAACACTAAGTCTAGCCCTAATCCTAAACCTAATGCTAAATTTATCCCTAAACCTAATCCTAGAACAAAACCTAAACCTAAGGAATATCATAATCTTAACACTTAACCTCACCTTACCCCTAAATACAACACTAGCCCTCATCTAAATAAAACACTAGCCCTAACCCTAACCCTATCCCTAATGCTAACTCTAACCCTAACTACAAACATAATCCTAGAACTATCCTGAACCTCAACCCTAATCCTAAATTTACACCTCTGCATAACCCTAGCCCTAAAATTACCTCTAACTCTTAGTCTAACCCTAATCCTAGCCCTAAACCTAAACCTAACCCTAGCCCTATCCACAACATTAATAACTCTTAACCTAACACTAATCCTAAACATTACCCTGACCCAAACCCTAAACATTAACCTAACCCCTACACAGCACTAACCTAATCCTAACCCTACCTCAAATCCAAAATCTAACCTTAACTGTAACCTTAGGCCTAACCCTAACCATAATCAAAATCCTAAATCCAACCCTAAAACTAACCCTAAACTTAACCCTAGTATTAACATTTGTCCTAACTTTAACCC
>NW_008342668.1:3759-7520 GCF_000622305.1 Nannospalax galili | reverse complement strand
AAGCTAGAGCGAACTCGAGGAAAAGCTGTCCTCGATCCAGCACGCGTCAGTTCTGAGCTGTCAAACCGCATCGTTCCGTCATTGCGCGTGCAGTGGGCAACGGATCCAGCACGTGCCAGTCCCGAGCTGTCAGACGGCATCGTTCCATCATTGCGCGTGCAGTGTGCAACGGATCCAGCACGTGCTGGTCCCAAGCTGTCAGACGCATCGTTCCATCATTGCGCGTGCAGTGCTCAACGGATCCAGCACATGCCAGTCCCAAGCTGTAAGACCGCATAGTTCCTTCATTGAGCATGCAGTCCTCGCCTGATCCAGCAGTAAGCGTATGTCCGGAGCAGTCAGACTACATCGTTCCATCATTGCTCATGCAGTGCTGTGCCCGATCCAGCACGAGTCAGTCCCAAGATGTCAGGCCGCATCATTGCATCATTGCGCATGCAGTGCGTGCCGGATCCAGCATGCCTCAATCCCGAGCTGTCATACTGCATCGTTCCATCATTGCGCATGCAGTGTGTGCCGGATCCAGCTAGCGTCAGTCCCGAGCTGTGAGACCGCATAGTTCCATCATTGTCCATGCAGTGGCTCCGGATCCAGCATGTGTCAGTCCTGAGCTGTCAGACTGCATCATTCAGTCATTGAGCGTGCAGACCTCGCCCGATCCAGCAGTATGGATATCCCGAGCAGTCAGACCACCATCGTTCCATCATTGCCCATGCAGTGCGTGCCCGATCCAGCACGCTTCAGTCCCGAGCTGTCAGACCTCATCCTTCCGTCATTCCATCATTTCACATGCAGTGTGCACCATGAGACAGCTTCGCCAGCCACCGAGCGGTGGGCCAGGCATGAGGAGCGGTGGGGCCCAGGCCTTGCTGACTAAGGCTTCGGGCAGCTGTCTGCCTGTTTCCGCTCCTGCATCTCTGCAGGAGCGTCGGGACCGGGGCCGCGGCTGCACTGGTCCCACCGCCCGCAGGCTAGCTCCTCGCCCTCGGTCCCCGGTGCTGATATAGGCTCCGTGCGGCGATCTGCCGCGTTTCTGCTCTGGCCTCTCTGCAAGAGCGTCCCTCCGGGCTGGGGCAGCGGCTGCACCTGTCCGGCGCCCGCAGACGAGCTCTGCGCCCTTGGGTCCCCGGTGCTGATCCGGCCTCAGCATGGCGATCTGCCGAGTTTCCGCTCTGGCCTCTCAGCATGAGCATCCCTCAGGGCCTGGCCGCAGGTGCCCCGGTCCCTCAGCCCACGGGCGCCTCTGGGCCCTCAGGACCCTGGTGCTGACCCCGGCTCCCTGCCCTCTGCCCGCCCTAGAGCTCTATGCCCCGGGGGCGCGGCCATGGAGGTGGTGGGGGACTTTTAGTACAGCAAAAGCGACCTCGTGGGGCACAGGGCCTTCGTTGCGGTCTTTAGGAGGCGACACCGGCGGGTGAGCACGCGGAGGAGAGGTCCCTAGGCTGGACGTCGGGGCGGGGGTGCCTTTGTGCTGATATCAATGTAGAGTTTGTTTTGGTCTGTGAAGATTGTTTGGAGGCAGAGCCCCTTGGCAGCGCTCCACCCCCAGGAGGGGCCACTGCTGTCACTCCCTGTCAGTGTGTACTGTAATCACGTTTGCCCAGGGATGTGCTGCCAGGAGAAGCCCTTCTCATGGGGCCTCCCCACCCCCCTCCAAATATGGCTCCCTCCCGGCATTTATCAGGTCTCCTTGGCTTGCCGGCTTTGAGGTGGATAATTGCAGACCCAGTGGAAAGTGGGCGGGTTTCCCTGAGGCTTTGGGGACCTGGAGGTATCACTTTCCTCAAATTAGTTCCCCTGTATCCCAGGGAGCCCAGAACGCATCTTACCTACTTGAGTTAGAACAGCTTGGAGTGGAAAAGATAATTGGACGCTAAGCCAACTAAATGGATACATGTTCAAGCCTTTAACAATTTTTGTTTTAAGCCTCCTCTCTTTCGAAAGTCGGGTTACAGGAGGTTTTAGAATCTAAAGAATTTGGAAAGGCACGTTGGGAGTGGAAATAATCATAAAAACTTCGGTTCTTTTGATTGTTGTCAAGGGGCATATTGAAAGTGAACTGTCATTGCCTGTTTGTCATTCGTTCTGAAAAACTTAAAGTTCAAAAATTAAGCGGGTCATGGTGGCACGCCTTTAATCTCAACACTTAGTAGGCAGAGGCAGGTGGATCTCTTGAATTCTGGACCAGCCTGGTCTGGTGATTACAGACCACCTGGGGCTACAGGGAGAACCTGTGACCACCTGGGGCTACAGGGAGACCCTGTCTCAAACACACACACACACACACACACACACACATACACCAAAAATACCTCAAAAAGTTAAAACTGTATAATCCAGCCAAGTTAACAAATAACTTAAAAATTTTCAAAATTATTGTATGTGTGTGAGTGTTTTGCCTGCATGTATGTAAGTGCACCTGTGTGGGATCCCATGGAAGGAATTAAGAGGTGGTTGTTAGCTGCCCTGTGGAGGCTGGGAACTGAACCCAGGTCCTCTGCAAGAGCCGCCAGTGCTCTTAACCGCTAAGCCATCTCTCCAGCTCCACAAACTCTTTCACTTCTCGAGGTTGTATGCACATTTCTCCATACCTTCTGTGTGGTTGTAAACTCCTTTTTGCAACTAATATGTGGTCTTTTGTATCTAGTTGCTGTGCTGTAAGACATTCCCTAGTTATATTGTTATTTATGAAGTCACTTTTTTTTTTTTGGTCTTTTTGAGACAGGGTCTCTCTGTAGCCCCAGCTGTCCTGGAACTCACTATATAGACCAGGGTGGCCTTGAACTCGCAGAAATCCACCTGCCTCTGCCTCCCGAGTGCTGGGATCAAAGGCATGCACCACCACACCTGGCTCTGAAGTCATTTTTTTTGTTGGAGATTCAGAATCTTTATTATGTTTCTCCAGCACTGTACATTTATTCACTAAAAACATATTTACCTTTATGAGGGTTTTGTTTTTCAGTTTGTGTAATAATTTTCAGGTGTAACACTTTTTTTCCTTTTCAGAAAACTGATTGGGAGGTAGCTATTAAAAGTATTTTTCAAAAGAACTTGTCAAAGTCACAAATTCTGCTTGGAAAGGAAATTAAAATCTTAAAGGTATGTTATATTATGTAATATCACATATTAGGTTAAAAGTTACTCTGAATTAAATGAGTATCCGAGTATGAGGTGACGTCCTTGGTAGTTTGGTAGTTGGGCCCAAGTTTGATACTATTTTTGCATGCTCAGTTTTTTGAAACATTGAGTACTCTGAAGTTTTTTAAGATTTTAGTTATGTGTGTAGTGTCAGCGTCTGTGTGGGTATGTGAGCACATCAGTGCAGGTACCCACAGAGGTCAAAGAGGGCGTTTGACCTCCTGTAGCTGGAGTGACAGACAGTTCTGACATGGGTGCTGGGAATAAACAGCAAGCACTCTTAACTGCTGAGTGAGTCGTCTCTCCAGCCCCCTTTGAAGCTGTTTGTAAGAACAGGTGTTTGTGGGCCTAGGGATTCCATGAAGACTGATTTGGCTTCTGGTAATTATTTCTTTCTTCTAGTTACTGTGTTGTTATTTGAGTGCTAGGTGCATTTGTTGTATTATCTCCTGGACCTCCTTTGTATCCTTAAGCTTTTTGGGGGATGAACAGGGGCACTTGGGGTCTCCCCTTATAAAGTGCACAAAGTCGTTCTCTGTGGAGGTAGTGTTTCCTGCACAGCCTCCAGTATCATCAAAGTGAAATACTTTCGGGGTGGGGGTGGAAAGAAAGGGTCCATGTCC
>NW_008342668.1:1027-3149 GCF_000622305.1 Nannospalax galili | reverse complement strand
TAAGTAAGTGCACCTGTGTCATGCAATGCCCACAGAGGACAGAAGAGGCTGTCGGATGCCTTGGAACTGGAGTTACGAACAGTTGTTAGCTGCCATGTGGGTGTTGGGATTTGAACCCAGGTCTTCTGCAAGAACAATCAGAGTTCTTAACTGCTTAGCCATCTCTCCAGCCCTGGATTTTTACAAAGCTTTTAAGGTCCATTTCATGCAAATATAGGTAAATTTTAATGGAAATATTAATTTGTCTTAATCCTTATTGAAAAGACGAGTTATATTAATAAATTTTTTACTTTTAAAAATGACATTTATCTATTTATTTTTTCGTGTGTGTGTTGGGTGTGTGTGTGGGTGCATGCATGCCATGGTGTGCATATGGATGTCAGAGGGGTCAGTTCTCTTCTTCTACTACTTGGTACCCTGGGACTGAAGTCAGGTTATCAGGCTAAGTGGCAAGTACCTTTACCTATTGAGCCATCTTGCTAGCTGAAGAAACAAAAATTTCAATAGCATAGAGCAGTAAGCTAAAATAATGGTTTGAACGAGTAAATTTATTTATTTATTTGTTTAGTTAGTTAGTTAGTTAGTTAGTTAGTTAGTTAGTTAGTTTTTATTGCCTTTTTGAGAAAAGGTCTCCCTGCAGCCTCAGATGACCTGGAACTCGCTATGTGGACCAGGCTGGACTTGATCTCACAGAGATCCGCCTGCCTCTGCCTCCTGAGTGCTGGGACTACAGGCGTGCACCACTGCGCCTGGCTTTGAATGAGTAAATTTATTAACAGTTGATAATACTTTGTGGGGTGATATTGTTTTAGGTTAACTGGAGACATACGACAAATTTAATATTTCTGTCAAAACTGTGAAAAGACTATGGTGGTCTATTTAACAATTAGGTAGAGACTGGGCATGGTGTTGCACATCTTTAATCTCAGCACTCTGAAGGCAGAGGCAGGTGGATTTCTTTGAGTTTGAGGCCAGCTACCATGTGAGTTTTGGCAGTGCTTGGTGTCCCAGTACTCAGGAAGCTGAGGCAGAGGTAGGCAGACCTCTAGAGGTGAGAGCAAGACCAGCCTGGTCTATATAACAAGTTCCAGGCCAGCTGGGGGTACAGGGAGACCCTTTCAAAAATAAAGCAGCATTTATAAATCACAGAAATACTAGAAAATAAAGTGAATAAAAACAAGGATGCTGTGGATATTTACCACGTAGCCTTAAATGGCCTGGAACTTGCTATGTAGGCTAGGCTGGACTTGATCTCACAGATCCACCTGCCTTTGCCTCCTGAGTGCTTTGATTAAAGTGTGCACCACCATGCCCGGCTCTTAGAAATCTTTTCAAGAGGTCGGTTTTGGAGAAAAGTACTGTTTTCTGGGTGAAGCACTAGATGAAATAATTGAGTTATACTTAGGCTGTATACTGCTTTTTAGAAGTCCTGATTTAGGCCGGGCATGGTGGCACACACCTTTAATCCCAGCATTCACTTGGGAGTCAGAGGCTGGTGGATCTCTGTGACTTCAAGGCTGGCCTGGTCTACATATCAAGTTCCAGGCCAGCTGGGGCTACAGGGAGACCCTGTCTCCAAAAGACAAAAAAATAGTTCCAATTTACATAGTCTAGTGTGTTCACTGTGTGAGAGCCGTGAAGGCTAAAACCTATGGAAAGAACAGCAGGTTCCTCTTAAAGTGCTCTCTCCAGAGAAGACCAGTATGCACAACTTCCACTTCTTTTTACTGGTTGCTTCATCTGGGTAGTTGAATTACAGTAAAGTAAATGGACTGTTACGTGATTCTGATTAAGTTATTGATAAATTTTTCTGTACTCAACTATATTCAGGTTCATTCGTTTTGCAAAGTTTTGAGTGGCTACCATACACCAGGCATTGTGCTGAGTGATAGAAATTAAGTAATGCACGGAGTTCTTGATCTCAGTTATTAGTGTTAGTGAGGTGAGGCAAAATAGACTCTTTTACATGTACTCTAAAAAATTTATTTTAGTGAATTTCATACAGTATATTTTGGTCATATTTAAATCCTCTTCTGTATCTGCATTCCCCATTCTTAATCCCCCTAGCAAATTTCTGTACTCTAATACAGGGCCTCACTATATAGCCCTGACTGGCCCGAGA
>NW_008342668.1:0-240 GCF_000622305.1 Nannospalax galili | reverse complement strand
CCTAGCACCCACACGGCAGCTCACAACTGTCCATAACTCCAGTTCCAGGGGATCTGAGAGTTTCTTCTGTCCTCCTCAGGCATTGCGCGACACCAGTGCACTTACCTACATGGCAGGCAATACATTCATACACATAAAATAAAAATAATAAATAAAAAATTTTGAAAAAAGAGAAAAGTGTTTTTAAACACCAACTTTGGTTGTAGAATAAGATAGCATTAGAAGGAATGTAAACAAAAC
>NW_008342667.1:11988-12299 GCF_000622305.1 Nannospalax galili | reverse complement strand
GGGGGGAAAGTTGCTTAGCAGTATTTGACTGAAGGTTTTCAATGTCTTCAGTTGTGAGAATAGAGAATTAATAACTAGCCAATGTCCAGTGTCTGCCAGTTGAAGTGAATCACGTACACTTTCTATCACTATAGAATGCAGGTATTTGTCCATTCTGGTGTATTTTCAGTTTAATCTACTACATTAAAATCTTTGTTATATCTAGAATGGTTAATCCTTTTAAGAAACATTTTCCATGATGCTGAAAATAAAAGCTGAGGCATATAAAACAATTTGTAAACAACATTTACTTCCCAGGAGTAAGTCTGGGG
>NW_008342667.1:0-8138 GCF_000622305.1 Nannospalax galili | reverse complement strand
CTCTCAATATTATCTGTCTCAATTCCCCAATAAAAAACACAGATTTACTGATTGGATCCAAAAACAAGATCCATCTTTATTTTAATTTATTTATTTTTATTTTATGTGTATGAGTGCTGTGCCTGCATGTATGTGAGTGCACCCATGTCCTGCAGTGCCCGCAGAGAACATAAAAGGGTTTTGGAACCCCTGGAACTGGAGTTACACACAGTTGTTAGCCACCATGTAAGTGCTGGGATTTGAACCTGGGTCTTCTGCAAGAGCAGCCAGTTTTCTTAACCACTGAACCACCTCACCAGCTCAGGGTCCATCTTTTTGCTGCCTCCAAGAAATACACCCCAACATCAACAATCAATATCACTGCCTTAGTGCAAAAGGATGGGAAAGGGTATTCCAAGCAATGGAACTAAGAAATAAGAAGAGGTAGATATTCTGATATCTGACAAAACTAGTCAGATAGTAAACTAAAACTAGTTAGAAGAGAGATTTTTTTCCCTTCATTAAAAGAAAAATCCACAAAGAGGATATTACAATCATAAACATATCTGCATCAAACTCAGGGAGTATCACCCAAATTCAACACAGTCTCCATTAAAATCCCAACACAGTTCTTCACACAAATTGAAAAAAACGTCAAATTTCATAGGTAAGCATACAAGAGAGCTGGATTAGCAAAATAATTCTGAACAATGAAAGAAGAGCTGGAGGCATTACCATCCCTGATCTCAAATTATGCTACAGAACTGTAATAATAAAAACAGCATCGTACTAACATGAAACCAGATGCATTGATCAGTGGAACAGAACTGAGGATATAGATTTAAGTTCACATATGAACAGCCACCCGATTTTTTATCAAGGGGTCCAAAAATACACATTGGAGAAAAAATTATATTCTCAACAAATGGTACTGGTCAATCTGGATAGCTACATGTAGAAGAATGAAACTAGAATCCTATCCCTCACCATGCACAAAGCTCAACTCCAAATGGGTCAAGAACCTCAACATAAGACCTGATACCCTGAATCAGATAAAGGAGAAAGTAGGGAATACACTGCAACTAATGGGCATGGGAAAGGAATTCCTGCACAGGACCCTGATAGTACAGGCAAATGTTGACAAATAAGACCTCATGAAACTAAAATGTTTCTCTATAGCAAAGGACACCATCATTCCAGTGGAGAGGAATCCTATAGAAAGGTAAAAATCCTTACAACTATACATCTCACAGAGGGTTGGTATGTAGAATATACAAAAACACTAAAAAAACTAAACATCAAAAGCACAAATAACCCAATTAAAAATTGAGGAAAGGACTTAAACAGAGTTCTCAAATGATGAAACACAAACAGCTGGGGAGCACTTTAAAAATGTTCAACACCTTTAGCCATTAGAAAAATGCAAATTAAAACGACTTTGATTTCCTCTTACCCCAGTCAGAATAGCTAAGATTCAAACAACAAATGATGACAAATGCTGGCAAAGATGTGGGGAAAGGTAACATTTATCCACTGCTGGTAGAAGTGCAAACTGGTATAACAAATATGGAAATCAATGTGGCAATTCCTCAAAAAGCTAGAAATAGATTTACCATATGATCTGGTCATAGCACTGTTGGGCATACACCAAAGTATTCTATATCAACTACATAGATATCTATTTATCCATGTTCATTGCTACTCTATTCAAAACAGCTGGGAAATGGAAACAACCTAGATGTCTATCAACTGATAACTAGTGAAAGTATGGTACATTTATGCAATAAATATTATTCAGCAGTTAACAAAAATGAAGTTCACAGGGAAATGGATGGAACTGGATATAATCATTCTTAGTGAGGCATCCAGACCCAGGAAGGCAAACATTTCATGTTCTCTATCATAAGTGGATGCTACCTTTGAATATTTAGAATTGTGTCTTTCAATGGAAAAATCCTTAGAGGTCAGGAAATTAGTAAGGGGCCATGGGTGGAAGTTTTATGGGAGGGGAGACAGAATGCAGTATTGTAGAAAGGAAAGGTGGAATAATTGAATGAAAGGAATTAAATGGGGTGGAAAATGGGAGAGCAGGATAAAGAAGAGAGCATGGGGTGGGACGAATAACACTAGGGGCCCTTCGAAAGCAGCATAAGGAAGACAACTACTATAGGAGCTTCTTAAAACATATGTATATACAATATAAAAAGAGTTTAAATGGAGTTACCTTATAACAGTTGTTCAATGACCCTACCAGATACCACACAGGCTAGCACATAAAAAGCCCAATCCCAGGAATAGACTTTCTCTTTTGGAGTTGTTGACAAGGGGTTCTCATAGGCTTTCAAACAAATAATGGCTATTGCCATTGCTCTTGGTTACACATCGGAACCTGATGGTAAAGCCCTATAGCTGAAGACACTACATACTTGAGTCATCTAATGAACATGGAGAAATCAAGCTGGTGTTGACCTCGAGGCTTCATCTTTACTGGCTAGCTTTCACAATGCTAGAAGATGCTATGCATGCTACCAGAAAAGAAAAGTAATCATCAACCTTGCCCAGCTGTGAATCCTGCAAGGTACAATAATAATGGGCCTGCCAAGATTTGCCCACAGGTGCAATAGTGGCACAAATATTATGAGAGTAACCAACCGCTTTCTGCTTGGATTTAAGGACTTAAGGACTGTTCCACATGATGTAGCCCACACTTGGCACTGTTATGAGGGCCAAGAACCTGTGGCTAGAAAGGTCATAGGCTATAAGAGAGAAGCTACTATTATTATTCTGCTTAATGGATATGCCCTTAATCTGTCCCCTAATGATTTATTGCTATTCCCATTAATTAATGCACTTTTGGTACTTCTTTTTTCAATAGATGGTGATTAACACGGAGACCCACAACTGGTTAACATGCAGAGAAGAAAGGAACTATAGAGTGCTAGACCCTAAATGGGACCTCTACATCACACTCGTTCCTCCCACGGTTCAGGGATCATTGCAGAACAATGGGAAGAAAGATTCTAAGAGTCAGAGGTGGTAGACGACTGGAAGAAACAGTGTTTTTTTTCAGATAGCATGTCAATTGCACATATAAACACTTAGCAACTGTGACAGCATACACAAAACCTACAAAAGCTCAAGCCAGACAGAACTCTTTCATGGAAGAAGTCCCATACCTACCATCCCTAGCTGAAGAACTACTAACGATTGATAGCTGCTGGGAGAGAGAGAATCGGATTTCTTTTTTTTTTTTGTCTTTTTAAGACAGGGTCTCCCTGTAGCCCCAGCTGGCCTCAAACTCACTATGTAGAGCAGGCTGGCCTCGAATTCATAGAGATCGGCCTGCCCCTGCCACCCGAGTGCTAAAATTAAAGGTACCACCATGCCTGGCTTAGAGTATGTTTTCTTTAAGGAAGTGATAACAGGTTGGCCAGGCTCCAAGGGATGAACCAAAGTCCAAGTCACAAAGTAGGATTGGTAGGCCTTTAAAAAATTGGCTAGGATGGTCCAAAATCACACAGGCTATTACCACAGCCCTTGATTGCCACACAGAACTTGAAGGTAAGACCCTACTGCTGAAGACAGAACATACTTTGGACACAGGATTTGGAGCAATGAAACTGGAACTAACCTGGAAACCACTTCTCCTGAAGGCAAGCTCTCATAGCTGTGAGGAGCCAAGAGAAAACATCAATCAATGATCCAGCACCAGATTTAAGGCCCAATAACCACATCGATGACCATTACAGCATATGACATTGGTGCAGTAGTGGGACTTTTATCTTGGGGGCAATCAACAGCTACGTAATTGGACTAAAAGTCCACTCAATGGGAGGAAACTCAAGTGTGTTACTGTAAACATAACCAAATACTCACAGCTGGAGAGGTTAGAGATCTTAGAGAAAATCCCAAGGCTGTCACATCCTTAGACTAATGTAATTTCTTACTATATGCAAAATAAGTATCCTTATATTTACAGACAAATATTCCAGCCACTGTTCATCAAAGAAGCTTCTTTTGCCCCAGACCAAGGCTATTACCAAGTACCACAACTGGTCTCACAGACATTGCCTATGAATTGTGTAGGCCGAAGTGACACATCTACAATGCAGCCTCTACACCTAGGGTGCACAGAACACAGAACTGGGGTAAAAGGGTCACTAATGAATCTCTTGGTTCTCTTTATGAAGCTCCCTCATGCAACAGAGGACCAGGAACACAAAAAGTCACAAATGGCCACAGTATGATATTCTACCTAAGAATCTAGCTACCAAAGACAGCATCCAACTAAAAATATATAACCTTGACCATTGAGTTAATAAGTAAGAAGCTGTCTAAATTCCTTAAATTAACTTTCATTTGATTTATATTTCCTCAATTACAATTTTCTACATAACTGGCCCAGGTATTTCTCTGAGTCTCTCTTAAATTGTTATGATTTATTACTGTCTGTACAATCTTACTTTAATATCTAATTAAAGTAATTGTTTGAAGTTGTAATATCTAAATTACAGATATTGGCTTAACATGAAGACAACAGTGTCATAAGCAATAAAAATCAGACAAAAATCAAGTTAACATTGCATTAAGATTGAGCTATTAAATATATTCCAAAATGTTTAAGTTATCCCTCTCAGCTTTGTAAGGCCACAGGGTCTAAACACACTGTTAGACCCTGAAAGCAAGCTTATACCAATTAGACCATAAAACTGTGGTGTACTTTACATGTGTCTTAAAGATTTAAATAAATACCATTTTCCAGGAAAAATCATTTGTCACCAAACTTCTCTTTTCACAGTTGTAAACCCTTTTCTCTAAAATTTAAAAGTTTTTAATGTGTTTTAAAACCTCTGGAAAATATGCATCGCTATTGATACATCCTAATGCAAAAAGCCCTAGTGACAAGCAGAATTTATAACCACCGATTTTAAGACTAAAAGAACCAATAAATCAGGAAGAATTTGCTAAGCTCTTACTTTGCCTACAGTGTGAGGTGGGAGGAAGTTATAATGGATAGATCTAGGTGGTGGTTGGGATATACAGCCTGAGTTTAATAGTTAACACTTACCTAAAAATGTAAGATGACTCAAGTCATAATGGTTAAAGAAACTTGAAGAGAAAGAGTAAACAGTCAAGGTTTAAAAGTAGTGGAATTTGGACATCTCAGCAACACGGCTTGAGTAGCTCTGCACCACAGTACTTAAGGTGTAGAATTTTTTTAATAGCTGTTTCTGGAAGTAAAATCGTTGCTAATCATAACTATGACAAATGGACGTTCACACTAGCTGGGAAATGGGGAAAGGAAGTATACTAGTTCACGGAGGCAGTGGCACTGGGCAGAGCGTGAGGAAGGTTGGATATGCCAGCTTTTGCTCGTGTCCTTCTCTGATGTCCCTGTCTGGCCACTTTGGTTGCCTGACATTTCTTTCCAGAGTGTTCTGTTTGTCGCTGTCCGTGAGCCAGACCTTGTGGCAAGACCAGCACGCCCAGCCCTGCGACCTAACGGGGCTCAAGTCACCCTCAAAACCAAACCTGAACAAGAACATTTTCTGACACTGGCCTGTCTCCAACTGTCAGATTCTGGATCCATCCCTAAGTGAAAGCCACGCCCTGTTCTGCCTTTCACCCCCCTTAGAGCACCCCTCGCCCCTCTTGTTTGTGATCTACAACCTCCGAACCATTTTCTTTTTCTGTGGACTGAAACCTGGTGTTTTCCCCGCAAGTACGGCGTAAATCTGTTCTCATCCTTCACCTCACGCTCTCTGGTATGAACCTCTCCACAGTTCTAATTGTCTTCCACTGCCTCTCCAGCCTTGTGACTGAGGTGGCTAGGTGGCCTCCAAGGCTCCCTGGTTGCCCCCACTGTCTCAGTAAAGGCTCTCTCTCACCTCCATCTTGTGCTACCAGGTCTCCATTGTCTCCATCCCAACCTTCTCTAAAGTGCTTCTAGGGACATTTATGTTTTGTTCCATGGTAGGCAAGATCACTAAGTTGGAAGTTTCAGAAGATTTTGAGTGCCATATTAAAAACATTTGGTTATGTCCAACAAGCCAAAGATAGTCTGTAAATACAGTTAAGTGGAAACATGACCCAAGAACATGGATTTAAAAATAATTCTTTTGGAAACTAATTGTTCTTTTAAAATGCCATCTACAGTTGGTACACACAGGCTCACTAAGCAGTGGGAATTCTCTTTGTTTCCTGTGGCAGAAGCCATTTTAATGTGCTCAGTCAAAAATTCCAAATTCACTAATTATCTAACAAATTGCCAAATTGTCATGGATAAATTTTAAATTTAAAGCTATTATTTGGATTAGAAGTAAAAAAAAATAACAATATGTGAGAGTGCTAAATCACTAATAAGACATTACTGCTTTGGAAGAGCTTGCAGAAGATTTTCTGGAAAATATTTATGAAAAATATCTTAGAAAGAAAAAGTAATTGAACACCTTGACTTCTGAATGCATGCTATGGTATAATCATGGTTGGGCACATACCATAAAATACACACTGAATGATAAGTAAACAAATAATTTTAAAATTAAGATGGAAAGTGATAAAAGACAGTGATGTCAACCTCTGGCCTCCACACGCACACACACACACACACACAAATATGGACACATATACATCATACACTCCACACATACACACACAATAGTTAGACATAGATATAGTCATATATGTGTTCTTGGTTGTGTGTATAAAATGCATAGGCTCATGATATGAAGCTTCTGTTAATCACAAATTCCCCCTCCATAAGGAGCAAAAATTTTAATTAGCGTTTCTTAAGTACAGGTCAAACTAATGCTTGTCCAAAGACTTCTTTTCTCATTTTTCATTACGTTCTCTCTCTTTTTCTACATTAGTCCATTGAACAGGGTCTCCCTGTAGCCCTGGCTGGCCTGGAACTCATTACGTAGATCAGGCTGGCCTTGATCTCACAGAGATCCACCTGCCTCTGCCTCCCGAGTGCTGAGATTAAAGATGTGCGCCACCACACCCAGCTCTATCAATACATTTTAACCTGCATTAGTCTAATAAATTCTTAGCTTCAGTGCTGAGGTTTCTGATTGTCCTGCTGGTGTTTGTGGATCTGTTGCTGTTGCTGTTGCTGTTGCTGTTGTTGTTATAACAAAATTGCAGAAAATCCCAGGCATGCAGATATTCTCCAATAAAAATCATAGCGCAGTGCCCTCTCTGCCTCTCCAGCTGACTTTCAACATCACTGACAAAGTTTTAATTCTCTATAATAATTGATCCCTGCATATTCTGCGCTGATTTCATGTTTCCATGCTTTTGCAGAGCACGTGCTTGTTAAATCACCCTTTGAACCATTTCTCAGCTACTCCACTCCTGTTTATCCTCCAATTACACCCCCTCAAATTCTTCATTATGAGTACTGTTGTTCAAGTTGAACTCAGAAATGTTATCTTGTCTTCACTATTTTCCTGTGTAATTCTGATATCTTTATATACAAGGTATGTGTGTGTGTGTGTGTGTGTGTGTGTGTGTGTGTGTTGTGTGTTGTGTAGGCACATTCTGTATAGACATATCAAAAGATATATAAATTGATACATGCTGATATGTATCAGCATGCAACTTATTGGTCTTTTTGAGACAAAGGGCTCCCTGTAGCCCCAGCTGGCCTGGAACTCCATACATAGACCAGGCTGGCCTTGATCTCACAAAGATCTCACCTGTCTCTGCCCCTCCAATGTTGACCTTTATCCTTCTATGCTTTAGCAAACATCAGATCAAATACCCTTATCATCACACTAAAGTCTGTACTGGTGTGCTTCTCTCTATCTATGCTATGGTTGGGATGTCTACTATTCTATATAGTAAATACTAAAGAGTTGCCAAATGAATTACTAGATACAAAGAATATTGAATGCCTCCTTATATTATCAGTTTATCAAATAAATTTTAAAATTGAATTGAGCATGAATTTTATAGTGAGGTTGATTCTGCCCTAGCTTATAGCTAACTAACCATGTGTTCTTGGATAATTTCTTCCCTTGTAGTTATAGTTAAATACAGGCAACAATATCCTCCAGAAATTTATTGGTCTGTATTAAATAAAAGAATTAAATGTTAACCATGATTCCTTGCAATTTTAGGAATGAACAACCCCTCAGAAAAGCATTCTGAAATGA
>NW_008342666.1:0-261 GCF_000622305.1 Nannospalax galili | reverse complement strand
ACTGTACTAACGGTCCTAACTGTCATTATTGTCATAACTGTCATAACTGTCTTAAGGGTCCTTACTCTCCTAACTGTCATAACTGTCCTAACGGTCCTTACTGTCATAACTCTCTTAACTGTCATAACGGTCCTCACTGTCCTAACTGTCGTAACGGTCTTAACTGTCATAACTGTCATAACTGTCCTTACAATCCTGTCATAACTATCATAAGTGTGACAACTGTCATAACTGTCCTAACTGTCCTAACGGTCTTAACTG
>NW_008342665.1:0-471 GCF_000622305.1 Nannospalax galili | reverse complement strand
GGTGCCCAGTCACCGGCCCTCAATTAGTACCTGAAAAATAATTACCTTGGGATCATTTGTTTTTTCATGTGTGCCCATGTACGGCCTGCATGTGTGTAAGTGTGTGCATATATATGTGTAGCTGCATGCATGTGCAGTAATGTATGTAAGAGCACTGCATGTGTACAAAAGCACTGCATGTGTGCAAGAGAACTGCATCGTGTAAGTGCGTGCGTGCGGGTATATGCGTGCTTGTGTGTAAGAGCGTTGTGTGTAAGAGCATGCACGTATGTGTGTAAGAGCATGCACGTGTGAAAGAGAACTGCATCGTGTGAGTGCATGTATGCACGTGCATGCACGTATGTAAGAGTACTGCATGTGTGTAAGTGCACCCGTGTCCTGCGATGCCCATGGAGGTCAGAAGAGGGCATCGGATCCCCTGGAACTGCAGTAACTGTTGGGAGCTGCCATGTGGGTGCTGGGAACTGTACT
>NW_008342664.1:0-241 GCF_000622305.1 Nannospalax galili | reverse complement strand
ATTCTAAATGGAGAAAAACTGGAAGCATTCTCATTGAAATCAGGAACAAGATAAGGCTGTCCAGTATCACCACTCCTCTTTAACATAGTGCTTGAAACTTTTGCAAGAGCAATAAGACAAGAGGAGGAAATTAAAGGAGTAATAACTGGAAAAGAAGAGATAAAATTATCCCTTTTTGAAGATGATATACTATATCTAAGTGATGCCAAAAATTCCACCAGAAAACTCCTAGAAATTATTA
>NW_008342663.1:0-313 GCF_000622305.1 Nannospalax galili | reverse complement strand
CCAAGTGGGAGATGATAACCTTTCCTGATGACATTGACCTTTACTAGTCACTGATAATGTCTCCATCGTTTGGAGTGACATCTCTCGATCCTTTCTGTGCTGCACCGCCGTCTTCATTGGTTGGAGTCCACAAACGGATCCATCGGCCAGGATGCCAGAAGGAGACTCCATTTCCTGTAGAGACAAAACCATACCCTTTGCCTGGAATCAGTAATTTTCCTGGTATCCAATCTTGAGATTCTCCTGGCTTCCAGTGGATCAGGTGAGAGTGATGATTCCTGTAAAAAATGCTTATCCGCACGAGATAAGACTT
>NW_008342662.1:0-243 GCF_000622305.1 Nannospalax galili | reverse complement strand
CTATAAATTTAAAATGAGACAAAGATAATATATAGATAATCTTAAACTTTCTAAGGTCATAACTTAGTCAACTAGTCTATGGATGTCTAGTCAAGGTATTTAAGGATGTTGCCCAAGCTCTATCTACATAGCACATGGTAATTAATGTACCAGACTGGTATAACTAACCTTGTTGGATGTATAATAGCCAGTCTCTAAGGCTTACATTAATCTGGTCAGAGGGACTTAAAGGGACAAATTTTT
>NW_008342661.1:0-347 GCF_000622305.1 Nannospalax galili | reverse complement strand
TACCTGATTACTTTATATCCATACTCAGGTGCCAAGGATCCGAGTGTAACCGAATGTGACTAGTAATAATCAGATGCATAGAGATTAGAGACACGTGCAAACATCCAAGTGTTAGTAGCATTAAAAATGAGTCTGTAGGAAACAGAATATTTTAAAATGAAATCGAGATCTTTTTTAAAGGTTAAAACCTCATACAATTTTAAGTCTTATAGGGTTTATAAGTTCAGTATTGTATAACTGTATTAATTCAACTGTGAACCTAAAAATTTATAGCCACTTTTAAAGAGATTGATCTTTGCTCTGAAAATTGTTATTGAATATGTTAAATCTGTAATGAAATGCTTCTT
>NW_008342660.1:0-1300 GCF_000622305.1 Nannospalax galili | reverse complement strand
ACATGGGTGCGCTGACCTATGTACAGGCAATACACACGTACGCATAAAATAAAAACAATAAATAAAATACTACAAAATAATAAAGAAGGAAGTGAACCTGGGCTCGGTGGCTCTCGCTCTGATCCCAGTACTTGGGAGGCAGAGGCAGGCGGATCTCTGTGAGATCTAGAGAGTGACTTCCAGGCCAGCTGGGGCAGAAGGGAGACCCTGTCTCAAAAAGACTGTAAACAAACAAACAAATAATTCAGCAACAACAACAAACAACTTTAATATCTCCAGTGAGAAAAGCAGAAAACCTTATAAGACAGTTTCCCCGTGAAATGAAGAAGATGTGGAAATTCAAGAAAATGCCCTAGAGATCAAGAAAAGGGAAATTTGCGGAAGTTCCTTTTGGACCTTTTATTGATTTATTATTGACATCTGTATGTCAACATAAACAAAATTTGTTTCTGTGTACCAACGACCTCAGGGAGTTCATTTAGTGGTGCCGTGAACGACACATACTTAGGTCTGACGGCACAGCTCCCCGCCAACGTGGATGGGGAAATTTTTACATGTTCTCATCGTCATATGAAAGACTGCGGGAACGTGATGGCATCTGAGAGATGAAGAACCAGTTTTCTGCAGAAACCAGCGCTGTGAACTATGACGGCACCCTAGGTGGCCGGCCCTCGGCACATACGTGTGTTTAGATCCTACTTTGACATACATCACTACAGACTCATTTAGTGTGTGAATTCCAATATGTAAGGATTGTCACTTCAATCAAACGTATGTGATTTTGCTCATGTGTGTTCAGTGACCTTGAGGTCCCTGTTATTTGTTTGCCCTTTTCAAAAACACGTCACATTATTATTTCTTGTGGTCGCCATGTGGTCAGCACCACAGCGAAGGTATGATGTCTCGTGGCCCGTCCTCCTCCCTTTCCGGACTGTGCTTCCCCATGGGAATGGAGCCTAGTAAAAACTCAGTACATTTCTGATTAAATCTCTGATTAAATCTGTATTTTTCCTTCCCTGTCCTGGCTCTAAGGGGGTCAAGAACTTGGAATGTTCCTGAACATGCTTCCTGCTCTAAGGGACCCTTGCTTGAGTTGGTGTCTGTGTATAAAATCTCACTGATTGGCAGCACAAGTAAGTTAAGGCTTTGAGGTGGATGCAGCCCATGGGAGTCTGCAGTCTAGGGAAATGTATAACCAGAAGAGATTTCCTCCAGGGAGGCACCGGTGGGATCTGCCACGGTGGGATCCGCACATCCAGCCCAGAATCACTGCACCAGCCCCTCTGGGTCTTAATGTCAG
>NW_008342659.1:312799-319704 GCF_000622305.1 Nannospalax galili | reverse complement strand
CCTAACCCTAACCCTAACCCTAACCCTAACCCTAACCCTAGCCTTAACCCTGTCACTAATTCTATCCCTAAACACAGCTCTAACCCAAGTCTTAACCCTAGCCCGAACCCTAGCCCGAACCAAAGATCTAGTCATAATCCTATCCCTGATCCTAACTCAAACCTTAACTCTAACCCTAATCCTTGGTCTTGCTCTAGCCCTAACCATATCCCCAACAGCAGCACTAACCCATGATCTAGAAATAGCCCTATCCTGATCCTAACTCGATCCCTAACCCTAACACTAAGCCTTGCCTAGCTCAAACCCTAGTCACAACCCAAGACCTAACCAAGCCCTAAAATTAGTCCTAGCCCTAACCATAACCCAAAACCTAACCCTTACATAGAACTAACCCTCATCCTAGATATAACCCTAATATTTATACTAAATTTAGAACTAATCCTAACCCTAATGCCTACCCTAGCCCTAGCCCTAGCCCTAGCCCTAATGCTATCCCTAACTTAGCCCTTACCCTAACCCTAGCCCTATGCCTAACCCTAGACCCAACCCTAACCTTAAACCTAATGTTAATCATAACCCTAGCCAAAACCTTAGCCCTAACACTTGCTGAAGTCCTAGTCCTAACCCTAAACCTAGAACTAAACCTATGCCTAATCCAAACCCTCACAATAGGACTAGTCCTATCAATAACCTTAGCCCTAGTGCTAACTGAAACTCAACTCCAAACCTAGCACTAAACTAAACAGTAGGTCTAACCCTAGACATAACCCTAACCCTAACCCTAGCTATAACTCTAGCCCTAGACCTAACCCTAACCCTAGCAATAACCCCAGACCTTGGCCTAGCCATACCCTAATCCTACCCCAGCTCTAGTTCTAAACCTTGCCCTAACCCTAAGCCTAATGATAACCTTAACACTAAACCTAGAATTAAACTAACCCTAATATTAAGCCTAACTCTTGTCCTACCCCTAGCATGAAACTTAATACTAAACCTAGCCCTAGACCTAGCTCTAGCTTCAACCCTAGCACTAAACCTAAACCTTGCTCTAAGATTAGCCCTAGACCTGGCCCTAATCCTAGAACTAACCCTAGCCCTAACCCTAGCTCTAAACCTGGTACTAAGTGTAACTATAACCCTACCCCCAAACCTAGCCTTATCCCTAACACTAACTGTAACCTTAACCTTAACTCTACCCTAACCCTAATAATAACAACACTAAACCATAACTCCTAAACCTAAACCTAATCTAATATTAGGCCAAGTCCTAGACCTGGCTCTAACCCTAGCCATAACAATAACTGTAGCTCTAACTCTAATGATAACCATAACCTTAACTCTAACCCTATCACTAGCTAAAACCTAAATCTAACCCTAACCCTAAACAGAGAACTAGTCCTAAACTGAAACCTAATCATAAACCTAGTTCTAATCCTACCCCTGGCCCTAGCCCTACACCTACCCCTAGCCCTAACAGTAACCCTTGCTCAAACCCTAGCTGTCCTACCTTGTTTCTTCATTGCTGTGACAAAGCACTCTGATCACTACCAACTTGGGGAGGAAACGGTTTATTTCTCTTACATCTCCCGCGTCACAGTTCATCAGGGAGCCCTAGGTAGGTACTCATGGCAACAGAAATTGGTACCAGAGAGTGGGATATTGCTGTGACAGACCTGACCTTGGTGTTTGTGGGAGGACTGCGGAAGTGTTTGGAACTTGGGGCTGGAAAAGTCATTGCATGCTCAGAGTTTGTTGCTGTGAAACTTGGAACAGTTATGCTGAAAGAGCTGTAGACGATGGAGGCCTGGCTTGGGAAGAATCAAGGGGAAGTGGAGACTATCAGGGATGTTCGTGTGAGATTTTGGATTGAGAATATGTGGGTTCTGGTCAGCTGGGACTGAAGAATCAACTGTGATTAAGAAGAGACCAGAACCTGAAGCAAAACTTTTGCTTTACTGGGACAATTGATGGGGGTTAGCTGGGGCTGAAAAATCAGCTGTAAGTAACAAGAGACCAGCATAACTGTGGTGAAGTCTTCTGGGAGGTATTTCCTCAGGGTCAGCACACAGAGGGGACCCGAGCCTCTACCTCAAGCTGGAAGCAAGACTTCATAATGTGTAAGAGTCTCCTGCATGGTTCTGGTGTTGAAAGTGTGAAGGGGTCACAGAGAGCAGCTGAGGCTTGGCAGGCAGAGGCCAGGAAAGGCCATAGGTGAAAGTGCAGCTTCAGCTGCAGTTAAGACTCCTGGATTGTAAGGTCACGGAGAGAATCGAGGCTTTGCAAGAAGCAAGAAGAAGCCATTGGTAAAGGTGTAGCCTCAGTTTCAGTGAAGACCCCATCTTTTTGGAGATGCCAAGACCGTGGGATGACTACCAATGACCATAGTAGGTGTGGAATGGAGCTGGCCTGGGTCTATGAGATGAGCTGTTTGTGCTGTGGATGGCAGATTCAGAGAAGTGGAGCTGCCAGAACCCTTTAGAGGCCAGAAGATCGTGAGTGAATCCAAGATGTCCAGCCTTGAGGTACTTTGCTGGACTTTGGTTTTGCTTAGGTCTGCCTGACTCTTCCCTTTGAAATAAGACAGTACTTGTTTTGGATTTTACAGAAGTCCACAGTTAAGAGACTTTTAAAAGAGACTATGAACTTTTAAGTGTTTGTAATTTTTAAGGACTGTGGGGTTTTTAAGGTTGTACTGTCTTATGTTGTGATATTAACATCATATCTTGGGGACAGAAATTGGAAAGTTATGGTTTAATAGTGATGTTTGTATGTCAAGTTGACACTAAAGCTATCCAGCACACTAGCTCTAGCCCTAGTCCTTGCCCTAGCTCTATGTGTTGCACTAACGCTAACTCTAGCCTTTGCCTTAGCTCTAACCCTAAACGTAATGCTAACCCTAACTCTAACCCTAAACATAATGCTAACCCTAACCCTAACCCTAAGCAAAACCCAAAATTTAAACCAAAATATAAGCTAAATCTGAAACAAAGCCTTAGTCCTAACTGTAAACCTAAACCTAGACCTAACCATGGCCCTAACCATGACCCTAGCCCTAAACTCAACCCTCACTCTAATTGTAACCCTTACTCTAGCCGTAACCCTAACCTTAACTCTAACCCTAGCACTATACTAGTCGTAGCTATAGACCTAACACTAAACCTAGCACTAACCCAAACCTAACCCTAATGCTAACCCTAATCCTAGAAATAACCCTAGCCCTAGACCTAAGATGAAGCCTAACCCTAAACCTAGCCCTAACCCTAGCCATAACCTTAGCTCTATCTCTAACCCTAGCCCTTACCCTGACCCTAGCCCTAAACCTAGCCTTAACCCTAAACCTAGGCCAAAATCTAACCCTAAACATAACAAAAACCCTAGTCCTAACTTAAGCCCTAACTATAGCCAGAGACTTAGGTCTAACCCAAGACAAGCAATAGCACTAGCCTTACCCCTAACCATAGATCTAACACTTGCCCTAATCATAGCCATAAGCCTATGTCAAGCCCTAGAATTAATCCCAGCACTAGCCCTTGATGTAGCTCCATATAATGCACGAACACTAACTATAGACCTTGCTTTAGTCCTAAAAATAGAACTAACCCTAGCCCTATCCCTAGCATTAAACCAGGTCCTAGCCTTAGTCATAATCTTAGTCCCAAACCTGGCCAAATCCCTAACCCTGACCCTTGCTCTAAACCTAACCCTAAGGCTAAACCCTAACCCTAATGCTAAATCCTAACCCATAACCCTAACTCTAATCCTAGACCTAGTCCTAGAACTAGTTCTAACCCTAGTTATAGTCAAAATTGTAACCCTAAACCTAGCCCTAACCATAACCATAGAACTAAAAGTAGACTGAAAAGTAACCCTAAACCTAGCTCTAATCCTAAACCTAACCCCAGCCCTACCCATAGCCATACCTCTAGGACTAACAGTAGATGTAGCCCTAGTCTTAGAACTAGCAGTAGCCCAAGCCCTAGGCCTGACCCTAGCTCTGATCCTAACCCTATCTTTAAACCTGATGAATTCCCTAACCCTAACCCTAACAGTAAATCTAGCCCTAGCCCTAGCCTTAGCCCCAATCCTAACCATATATCTAATGATAGCTCTAGCTATAGCCATAAGCCTATGCCAAACCCTAGAACTAGCCCTAAGCAATAGCCCTTGACCTAGCTCTATACCTTACACTAACACTAACCATAGTCCTATCCCAGGAACTAACACTAGTCTTATTCTTAGCACTAAACCTGGTCCTAACCCTAGCTATAACCCTAGCCCCAAATATATCCTTATCCATATCTCTAACCCTAACCTCTAACCCCTAACCCTTACTCTAACCCTAATCCTAGACCTAGATGAGACCTAGCCCTAACCCTAGTCCTAACATAACTGTAACACTAATCCTAGTGCTAAGCCTACCCTTAACCATAGAAATAAAACTAGGATGAAAACTAACCCTAAACGTAGCTCTAATGCTGAACCTAAACCTAGCCCTACGCATAGCTATAGCTCTAGGACTAACAGTATACATAGCCCTAGTCCTAGAACTAGCAGTAGTCCAAGCCCTAGCCCTGACCCTAGACCTAGCTCTAACCCTAACACTAAAACTATTTCTAACCCTAAACCTAGTCCTAGCCCTAATCCCAGCCCCAACTTTAAACCTATTTGTAATCCTAAAACTAACACTAACCCTATCCCTATCTCTGATTGTAACCCTAACTTCAAGTCCTAACCCTAACCCTAACCTTAGCCCTAAGCTAGCCCTACATATAGCCATAGCCCTAGGACTAACCTTAGACCAAACTAGGCCTAAGCCTAGCCCTAGCCATAGCTGTAGCCTTAACTCTAGCCTTTAACCCTAATTCTAGCTATAACCCTAGCCCTAGCTCTAACCTTAACCCTAAAACTAACCCTAGCCCTAAACCTAGGTTTAGCTCTAACCCAAGCCGTAATTCTAGAACTAACACTAGCCCTGACCCTAACCCTATCTTTAAGCCCTAAACATGCCATAGATCTAGGCCTAACCTAAGACCTTGCCCTAGTCAGAGCCCTACACCAAGTTCTAGGCCTAGCCTTAGTCCTAGCCCTAGCCCTAGCTTTAGACTTAACCTGAAACCTAACCCTAACCCTAAACCTAAACCTAGCCCTAGCCTATCCAAAACCCTAGCACTTACCATAACCATAGCCCTAGTGTCCCGACCCACGAGACAGTCAACGTGGGTACCTGGAGAGAGGAGAGGGGACTGAAAAGGACAAGAGACGCGAAGAATGGAGACAAGACAGGCTTTCTGATCAAGTCTCATTTATTGAACATCTACACAAAGTTTTTATAGAGAGGGAAAGGGGAAACTTGGCAGGGATAAATCCATTGAGGCAGAGCAATTCTATTAACAAAACAATTATCATAATTACACCACACCAATTGATCACAGAGTAAATTGCATAGTAACACCACAATTCTATAGTAAGGCTATAAATCAACTATAAGGTTACACCTTCATGATTACAAGGTAATACAATGATGTTTTCTAAGCAGTTTCATGAGAAATGAGGGAGTCTCTCAAGCGGTAAGTGCCCGAGTTAGAATAACATGTTTGTGTGAGGCTTTTAAGTCTGGTTAAGTCTGTCATCTGGTTAATCTCAAACCAGGTCAGCCTTGATGTCTGGAAAACAGCTTTGCCAGGAATCAGGTCTTGCTATTTCCTGGGGTTGGGGGCCTACGGCTCTCCACAGGTCCCCCTTCCTTTTATATTTTAATAAAGAAGGAAAATGAGCCAAAACAATCCCTTAGGGAACCGTGCCTGTCTTAGGTTGGGAGATCCTCTTCTGATGCTTACCTTTCTACTGAAGCTTTACCCGTCATGGGCTAAGACAGCTGCTTTGGCTGCCCACCTGCCTTAGGTAGCTATCAGCAATTCTCTCTTACCTGTCTTTGGCTATCTGGTTCAGCTTTCAAGGGGACGACTGAAGCACATCGTCACGTGGCCTTTCAGGCTCACAGGGCTCTTCCCAATCTTTAAGTGCAAGCCTGAGATAATGTATTTGAATTGGCTTTGCTGTAAGATCATCAATCTGACTTTTAATGAAAGTGGTAACCTTTACCCCAACCTGTGCTCTGTGCTGAGGTTAGGCAGAGCCTAAGTCCCCCTCCAAGCAAACCAAAGGACCCTAAGAGGACAAACAGTGTACAGCACGGAAGGGCATTACATAAATGATTAAAACAACGGTGCACAAAGCATGTGGAACAATTAATGAATCATGGAGAGAATCATAGTATCACAGGCAAAGTCGAGAGAGAATGGTGGGTGCCAGGCAGTGGAAGCAGTCCATAGGAAACACGAACAAAGTCCAAAAACCCAGTCCAAAAAATTGGGAACACAGGATGTGATGATGGATGGTGTAGTGATGACACAGGTGGCATAGAGTCTGGAGATGTTGTAAAGCAGATGAGGCATTTAGGTACCCAACATGCATTGTCAGCATTCTGTGGAAAAAACATAAATATGCCCTCTCCCCCAAATGAGGATAAGGGAGGATGTCACAATTTATCAGCTGTAGAGTTACCTAAAGGTGAAAACAAAGAGGGCAAGAGGGAACACATGGTAAAACGGACAGTTAGTTTGGTAGCGGTGACTGGAAACTGTCAGGAGCATAATTTATAGTGCCTTGACCCTGTGGAGCAAAAGAGGTACGTATGTACCAAGCAGGTGTCCAAGGTAACATACAAGAAACAAAATGACAAGAGAGGGAGGACACACCTTAGTTTTAGAACATTTAAGAGTAACACAAACATGGGTTGTCTAAAACACATCCATGGAACAATAAGGTGACAACAGGTAACCATGGAGACACAAACATACCATTTAAAGTGAGACAAACAAGGCAAAAATAATTTATAACTAATA
>NW_008342659.1:311525-312638 GCF_000622305.1 Nannospalax galili | reverse complement strand
CCCAAAAAACCCCCCACAAGTAACTTCTGCCACAAGCCACTCATTCAGAACACTCAGGATGCTACCTCCCATGCCTGAGTCACCGACCTGTGCCATTGGGAAGGAGCACATCACGAATTTTCAAAATGCCATTTTCCAAAGACAAAGCCCTATCAGGCTCAAAACACAAATGAGGGAAATTTTTCCGTGGTACCAACAAGCCTAATTGAAACAAAACCTGTCAGGAATGGCACTCGATGCAGATCTGCAAAATGCACAGTGTCGACAATGCATGGGG
This sequence comes from Nannospalax galili, assembly GCF_000622305.1. Classification (NCBI taxonomy): domain Eukaryota; kingdom Metazoa; phylum Chordata; class Mammalia; order Rodentia; family Spalacidae; genus Nannospalax; species Nannospalax galili. Next base: position 312,361 of record NW_008342659.1, on the reverse strand, counting down.
CATGCCAATTTTACATCCCAAAGCATGTCACCAAACAAGCTGTGGATGGCCCCGTCAGTTTCCGAGTACAGCCCTCACTATTGCCTCTATATTTCCCGATTAGCCTACTCTCACTAGGTTTGGGTGGATACCAGTAGCCACTAGCATCCTAGAAACTGACCGTGAGGTGGAAACCTTTCTGGTCAGATAAATCCTGCATGCCAAGGTACTAAAACATGCAGGCTGCTCTCAGGTCCTTTCACAGGGTCAGAGGGTCAGTCTGAACCTGGAGAATTCTTGAGAACAGAAGTTTGTGAGAACTAGCATGAGTCTGAACAGAAAGGACCAGTTTCTGCCCTGAGTCAGCTTCTCACATTTTTAGCCTATACTATATTAGTTTGAAACAACAAGTAAGAGACATTAGGCAGAAAACATCTTTTAGATCTAAAGAACAGGCTTAAGTCTGAACTGAAAGGGGCACAATTTCCCTCCAGAGTTAGCTGTTAGCATATTCAAGCAACCTAGGTTTTCAGAAATCATAGTATACATCATACAAACACTTAGAATATTTACACAAAAATATACCACACTCTTTTCTTTAGGAGGCAGAGGACCAAGAAACCTTGCTGCCAAAGCTTTTATGTGTATTATTATAGTTAGGAATGGCAACTATTGTTGATGCCCACCGCACTGGGGCCTGAGAATTATGTTGAAAAGCATAGTTATGAAGCAATTTATTATAGTCATGAATGAATATGTTAATATACTTATAACTATTTAATGATTATTTTTATTTATCTCTATATTTAGCTTTACAGAAAATTTTTACTAATAACATTCAAGAATACCTAGAAAAA
>NW_008342659.1:275482-310905 GCF_000622305.1 Nannospalax galili | reverse complement strand
TCCCGAGTACTGGGACTAAAGAAGACAGAGTCTTTAATTTTTATCATTATCTGTAATTTTGAAGCCACATAAGGGGGTTATGAGGTTGCTGCCAAAGAAGTCCAGTGGGAGAGAAATCTGTACAAAAAATAATGAGCCATAAAGGCTTGGTGTAATCTATTCTGGTAATGAACTGTTGAGCCATTGCTTCCTCTACCTTTGCAATAGCTGGCCAGAGTACTCTCTGAGATCTAGGATCTGAGTCGCCTTTAAGGATGTCAAACAGAGGCTTAAGCTCTCCCGTGGTTAATTTTAAGTACGGGCAGAGCCAATTAATATCACCCAGAAGTTTTTGAAAATCATTTAATGTCTGAAGGTGATCAGTCCCGGGAGCCTGACAGAATTGTCGGCCTTGTTTGTTTGGCTAGCAGAGGATTTGCAGTCTTGAGAGAAGTGGCCAGGGTCTCTGCATTTAAAGCAGACTTTAGAGTGGTCTGTGAGCACCGCTGCCACTGCAAGGCCTATGGTGCGACCCTGCTGATAAGAAGGATCAATCTCAGAACAAAGCCTGATATAACCATTAAGGTCTGTCTTGTTTTTCTGGGGCCGAATTACAGCCTGACAGGCCGAATTTGCATTCTCAAAGGCCAATTGTTTAATAAAGAGTTCCATGCCATTCTTGGAGGTGCCAAACAATCTAGTGGCTGCCGTAGTTAAGCGGTCCACAAAATCAGAATAAGATTCTTCTGAGTTTTGTTTAATTTCTGTAAGGGAAAGGCTAGGTTCACCTTTAACTGGAAGCTTTCTCCAAGCCTTCATGGCTGCAGCTTGAATTTGGGAGAACAATCCTGGAGGACAGTTCATTTGCGTATCATTGGAATCAAAGTCTCCCCTGCCCATTAGCACATTAAAGGTCCAAGCATCATTCTCAGTGTTAAGGTTTCTCTTAGCTGCCTCCCTACAGTTGTCGTAATAGCAGGATCGCCATAGGAGACAATCTCCATCTGAAAGAAGTGCCTTAGCAAGCGTGTGCCAGTCTGAGGGAGTCAGCCATTGTTCTGCCAGCCCCTCCAAGAGAGTGATGGTATAGGGGGCGGTAGGGCCGTACTGGGCTACAGCAGTTTTTAACTCTTTCATTTCTGATAGTTTAAAGGGACGATGTTGCCATATGAGTTCATCATCGTCTTTTGGTGTGGTCTCAAAGACTGGGAAAACAGAGTGCTGCAGGGCGGGGAAAGCCGCACCTTGCAAGGAATGTTTACTTTTAACTGATAGGTCTTGAAGACCCGCAAGCAGTTCTTGCTTTTGTTGTTCTAGGGCTAGCTGTTCTTTTAATAGAGCCACTTCATTTCTTAATTGGGTAACGAGGGGAGAAGTGGCATGGAACACGCCTCAAAAGGAGCTGTGGGTGCAGTGCTAGACTGGGGTATCGTGACATCAGCGCTGGATTTAGAGTTAGGCTCTGATTTAATATTTTTGGGATTTGAAATCCTAGAATGTATCTCAGGTGACATTTCTTCATCACTGTCAAGGGAGATGAGGTCTATCTCCTTAGGGGGAATTATTTTATCACCGGGAGGCTGCTGGGGGGGCTTGTAGAAGGTGTTGAGTTTGTTTTATCGCAGCCTCGGTGGGGGATTCATTTGAGTCTATTAATTCTCTTATTAGGTTCCAGTAGGAAAAAGGTGTGACAGGAATTTTTTTGGGGCCAAAAACCTTATAAAAGTCTTCTAAAGCATTTCCCACCCTTTTCCATCCTTTGATATCTATTATTCCCTCCTGAGGAAACCAAGGACACGTTTCCTTAACGAATTCAAAGAATCTTAATAGATCCTCTATTTTAACCTTTACTCCTCGTGTCTTCAAGGCTTCTTGCAATTGCCTAACATAAAGTTCATGCCTGCTTATTTCTTGTCCCATAATCAGACGTCTGTACTTACTTCTAGTTGTGGCCGAGGCAGGTTCCCGCGGCGTGTCCAGAGTGAAAAATTGTTGTGGAACGCATTCCTTTGGGGACATCTTCTTCCCTCACTGGATCCTCCGTATCCAGCCCCACGTTGGGCGCCAGATGTCCTGACCCGCAGGACAGTCAACGTGGGTACCTGGAGGGAGGAGAGGGGACTGAAAGGGACAAGAGACGCAAAGAATGGAGACAAGACAGGCTTTCTGATCAAGTCTCATTTATGGAACATCTACACAAGTTTTTATAGTGAGGGAAAAGGGGGAAGTTGGCAGGGATAAATCCATTGAGGCAGAGCAATTCAATTAACAGAACAATTATCATAATTACACCACACCAATTGATCACAGAGTAAATTCCATAGTAACACCACAATTCTATAGCAAGTTATAAATCAATTAAGAGGTTACACTTGCATGATTACAAAGTAATGCAAAAGTTTCTTAGGAAATTACATGAGAAACGAGGGAGTCTCTCAAGTGGTAAGTGCCCGAGTTAGAATAACATGTTTGTGTGAGGCTTTTAAGTATAGTCATCTGGTTAATCTCAAACCAGGTCAGCCTTGATGTCTGGAAAACAGCTTTGCCAGGAATCAGGTCTTGCTATTTCCTGAGGTGGGGGCCTACGGCTCTCCACACCCTAGGCCTAAACTTTGACCCAGCCCTAGCCCTACCACCAGGCCTGAATGTAGACATTTCCCTAGGCTTAACCTAATCTTATGCCTAGTCAAGCCCTGGTTCTATCCCAAGCCTTAGCCATAATCCTAGCCCTAACACTACTAGCCCTAGCTCTAAAAAAAGAAGTAACCCTAGCCCTAGCCCTACCATGAATCCTAGCCCTAGCTCTAGCCCTCACACTAAACCTAACCCTAAACCTAACAAGTTCCCTAACCCTAACACTAAACCTAGCCCTAATATTAGCCCTAAACCTAGCCCTAGCCTTAGCCTTTAATGTAGCCCTAACCCTAGCCCCAGCCCTAGGCCTATCCCTAGCACTAACCCTAACACCTAAGACTATCCCTAAAACTAGCCTTAATGCTAGTCCTAGCCACATTCCTAACCTCAGCCCTAAACCTAAACCTAACCCTAGGCCTTGCTGTAGCCCTACCTAGACATAATCATAGTTCTAAACCTAGCCCTAAAACTAATCCTAGACCTAGCCCTTTACCTAGCCTTAGCCCTAGGCCTAACACTAATCCTAACCCTAGCTCTAACCCAAGCCCTAAAACTAGTTATGAACCTGAGTTCATAACTTTTTGCCTTTTCTTCCAAAATGTGCCACTATTAAACAATTGTGCCCAAAAAAATATAAATGGAATGAATACCTTTGTGTATCACTGATTCCTTTTAGCTGCTAAGTAATAAACTTCGGTAAGGTAGTTCATTCACAGTTTTAAGGAAGATGACACATCACCTGACTTCTTAATTGATTGTCTCTTGTTTGTGAAGTATATGGTTCTTTTCAAAAGTGAATAACCTTGTTCTTTATAGTGAATGGAGGCTTGAAGCACTAAGCAAGTTCTAGCTGCATTCTTAAGCTGTTCCTGAATTATATTCCTTTTGGAGTCTATCCAGGTAAACAGTTCTAAGAAAACAGGTGTCTTTTCAGTCATTCATGAATGTTTCTCTAACAACTGAGTACAATAGGAATTCATGTGCTGAAAAGCCTGTGTGAATCACAAAGTCATGTTCAGTACAAAGTAAGAATATTAGGGAAGGAACTAATTTCAAGATGCTAAAGAAAAGAACATTACACATAAGTTACTCTTTGTCTTTTCTTCCTAAACAATAGGTACCATCTATCAATTGTGTACAAGAAATGTAAATAGAATGAATGCCTAAGTGTATCACACATTCCTTTTAGTTCCTAAGTAAGCAGAATTGTAAAGTAGATCTTTCAAGGTGTTAAGGAAAATTACACATTACTTGAGTTCTTAAATGATTGCCTTTTGTTTCTAAACAGAATGTTTCTTTTAGGTCAGGCAATAAACTTGTTCCTATTGCTTAATGGATGGTGACTTGAAACTCTGAACGTGTTTTAGCTGTATCCTAAAGCTGTTCCTGAATTACATTTCTTTTGGAGTCTACGCAAGAAAATGGTTCTATGGGCTGGGGTTAGGACAAAGTTATTAATTAGGGTTAGAATTAGGTTTAGGATTAGGTTTAGGTTTAGGTTTGATATTGATGTTAGCAGTTAAGGTTAGGGATAGTTTTATTTTCCATTGAGCATTTTTTTATATATATTTTTTATTTTTTTATTTTATATATTTTTTTATTGAACTTTGTGATAAGATTGGTGTTTGTTTTAGTGTTAATGGTAGAGTTAGGGATAAGAATTATATTTATGGTTTCAGTTAGGGATAGGGTGAGGGTTTAATGTTAGAGTTAGCACTAGAGTTAGGGCTATGGTTAGAATTAAGTTATGATTATGGTTTAGAGTTAGCGTTAGTGTTAAGAGTAGGTTCAGGGTTAGGGCTTCTGCTATGGCTAAAGCTAGTGCTAAATTCAAGTTTAGGCCTAGGGTATGGCATGACCTAGTGTTAGGGTTAGGTTTAAGATTAGGGTTATAGCAGTCTCTTTTGCATGAAATAACTACCATCATCACGACTTCAGCTGAGCCTGATCGCTAAACATAGTCATAATTGGGCTTGTTGATGGTTGTGCTCATTCATTAAAGAAACCAAACAGGGTCACTGGACCCTCACCTAAGTATCCAGCCACTCTTTCCAGCCACTCTTCCCAGCCAACTAGTCCATCTTTAAATGAGGCAGAACCCAACAGAGGGATGCTTTTGGAAGCCCTTGTCAAGAAACTCCAATGGACTCTCATACGAGCATTTGAAAATTGCCCTGTTCTGACTTTTTTCTAGTTCCCTGTCTAGAACTTGTAATGCTAATTATTCTTGCCTTTACTTCTCTTTCACATCTCCTATTCATGAGTCAAGGACTTTCTTCTCCCCTTAGAGACAAGAGTTATGTAATTTGGGAGTCTTTTAGATAGACGCACTGAAGGGATGCTCCAATTGCCTCACTCTGTGTTCCTGTTCAGCATGGAAGAAACCAGAGTGGTCTGTGTCCCTATTCACCATCGGCAATTTGGGTATCCCCTTCAGAGGATGGCATGATAAGAATAGGAGGTAGGAATTGGCTATGCATTTAGGGTAAAAAGACCCCAAAGAAATGTAGCCAGTTTCTTGGCTAAAAGTCAAAATGTCCTTGGGCCTGTTAGCAACATACTCTGTTCCAAAGGCCAAAAATGTCAAAAGTATTGGGGAGCTTGTATCTAAAAGATTTTAGGGTTACCTCTTCAGAAGGGGGAATGTTGTATGGGAGGGATACCCATGGATTTGATCAAAACATCTTATATACATGTATGAAATTCTCAAAGTTTTTGTAAAAATTAAAAAAAAAGATTAGGGTTATTCTAGGGCTATGCTTAGAGTCAGCATTAGGGTTTGGTTATGGTGTGGATAGATAGACTTAGGGATGGTGTTAGGATTAGGGTTATGTTTTGGGTTAGGGTTGGGACCAGGGTTAGTGCTAGAACTAAGGCTAGGGCTAGAGATTGGTTTAGTGTTGGTTAGAGTTTGCATTAAGGTCATGTGTAGGATTTAAGTTATGGATTTGGGATAGCATTAGGATTAGGGTTATGGTATGGATACACATAGGGAAAAGGTTAGGATTAGGGTTATATTGGGTTAGGGCTGAGACTAGTATTAGTGCTAGAATGGTTTAGAGTTAGAGATGGCATTAAGGTCATGTGTAGGATTTGGATTATGGGTTTGGGGCAGCTTTAGGGTTAGGGTTATGGTTAGGGCTAGGGCAAAAGAAATTGTTACTGTTAGGTTTAGTGTTAGGTTCAGGGTTTAGATAGTGTGAGGATTAATATTAGGGTAAAGGTTAGGGTTATTGATTAGCTTTTCAGGTGTGTCAGAGTCAGATTTAACGTTAGGATTGGGATTAATGTTGGAGTTGGGTTGGGGTTATGATCAGGGTTAGGTTTAAGGTTATGTTTATTTTTAGGTTTAGGGGTAGAGCTGGATGTAGGGCTAGAGCTAGGGCAAAATCCAGTTTTAGATTAAACCTTGGGCTAAGTGTACAGCTAGGGTTAAATTTGGCATTTGGATTAGGACTACAATTAGGACTAGATTTAGAGCTAGGGTTAGGGGAAGGTTCGGGGTTATTGTTAGAGACAGTGTCAGTAATAGGTTTAGGGTAGTATAAGTGTTATGAGTTCAGATTACTTTTAGGTTTCTTGTTAGGTTTAGGCTTCATGTTTAGGGTAAATGTTAGGGTTAGGTCTATGGTTAAGGGTGAGGTTTAGGGATGGGGAATTGCTAGGGCAGGTTTAAGGTTTAGGCTAAGTTAGGGTGAGGACCTGGAATAAATTTAGAGTTAGGTTTAGGTGTATGGATATGGCTAGGTTTAGTTAATATTATGGTTAAGGTTAAGGATAGGCAAAGTGTTAGGCCTAAAGTTATGTTAGCATGGGTGTTAGGTTTAGGATTAGGTTGAGTTTTATGTTTAGGGGTTGGGCTTAGTGTTAGGGTTAGGGTTATTTTTAGGGATAAGGCAAGGTTTAGGTGTAGTATTAGGGCCATTATTAAGGTAAGGGTTAGGGCTGGGATTGAGGCTAGGGTTAAGATTAGGGTTAGGTTTATTGTTAGAGTTTGTGTTTGGGGTTAGCATCAGGGTTAGGATGAGAGATCTGAGTTAGGTTTGTAGTTGTAATTTTGGTTGTGTTTGTTTTGGTGGTCATATTTTGGTTAAATTAGGGTTAGGGGTTAACTCCCAAGATTAGGTTTAAGTTTAGGGTTAGGGTTAGAATTAGTGTTACGTTTAGGGCTGAGGTTTTAGCTAGGGCTAGGGTTAGGTCTTGGTCAAGTTAAAGGTTAGGGTTGGAGTTAAACTTATGACTAGATTTAGGCTAGTGTTAAAGTTTAGGGTTAAGGATAGACATTACTAGGGTTAGGATTTGGGTTAGGTTTGGAAGTTGGGATAGGTCAGGGCTATGGCTAGGATTAGTGCTAAGGCTAGGGGACTTTGGCCAGTATTAAATTATTTTCAGATTTAGGCTAAAACTAATGGCTAGGGTTATGTCCACAATTAGGTTTATGGCTTGGTTTAGGGCTAGGGCTAATGCTAGGTCTATGGTTATATGTATAGCATAAATTAAGATTATGGTTAAGGGCACAGATAGAGGTAGGTTTAGGGTTAGAATTAGTGTTGGGGTTTGGGTTAGGACTGGAATTAGGGGTAGAGTTAGGGTTAGTGTTAGTGATTGGTTAGAGATAGGCTTTTTTTTAGTTTTTAGGGGTAGTATTAAATTAGGATTATGATGGGGATAAATGTTAGTTTTAAGGATAGGGATAGGTATAGGTTTAGGGCTATGGTTAGGATGGGAGCTAGAATGAAGGATAAGAGCTAGGGCTAAGTTTATGGTTAGTGCTAGGTTTATAATTAGGGTTAGTGCTAGAAATAGGGCTAGCATTAGAGGAAGGATTAAAGTTGGAGTTAAGGCTATGGTTAGATTTATTGTTAGGGTTGGGGTTAGAGTTAGTGTTCTGGTTATGTTCAGGGATAGGTTTAGAGTTTAAGGTTGTTGTAAGGGTTTTAGTTTGGGTTGGAAGTAGGTTTAGATTTATGTTTAGATTCGAGGTTAAGGTTTGGGCTTCAGGTTAGGTTAGTTTTATTGTTAGGATTAAATTTGATTTAGAATTTGTGTTATGTTGAGGGTTGTGGTTAGGCCTGGTGCTATGGCTAAGTTTTGTGCTTGGAATATGGTTAGTATTGGGACAGGATTAAGGTTACATTTAGGATTAGGATTAGAATTTATGATTAGGGTTAGAGTTAGTGTTGGGGTCAGGTTAAACTTAGGGTTAGGTTTAGATGTAAGGTTAGGTTTAGGTGTAGGTCTGAGTGTTAGTTTTATAGTTAGCATTAGGGTCAGTGATAAGTTTAGAATTAGGGTTATGGCTGGTGCTAAAACTAGGGTTAGGGTTAGGGTTGGGTTTAGGTTTAGAGATAGGATTACAAGTATAGTTAGGATAAATGTTACAGTTTGTATTAGGGTTAGGGTTTAGTGTTATTTTTAAGGTAAGGACTATTATTAAGTTTATGTTTAATGTGGATTTAGGGGTTTAGATTAGGGTTTGGTTTTACCTTTTAATTTAGGAGTAGGTTTAGTGTTGTTTAGGGTTAGGTTCAGAGCTGGGGTTAGAGCTAAGTTTGGAGTTAGGACTCAGCTTATTGTTAAATTTAGGATTGGAGGTAGTATTATTGGTTAGGTTTATTGTTAGGTTTAAGGCTAGGTTTAGGGTTAGAGTTTAGAGTTAGCACTTTGTGTTAGTATTAGGCTGAGGTTTGGGTTGTTGTGATTTAGAGTTAGTGTAAGGATTGCACATTAGGTTTAGGGTTTAGGGCTAAGGTTAGTTTTTGAGTTGACATTAGGATTAGGATTAAGTTAACATTTATGGTTAGGGTTGCTTGTTAGGGGTAAGGGATAGTGTTAGGGTTAGGTTGATAGAGGTAGGGTTAGGGCAAGGGTTAAGTTTAGAATCAAGGGTTGGGTTAGGTACAAGGTTAGGGTTTCAGTTAGGGTTAGATTCAGGAGTTCAGTTTGTGTATTGGTCTTGGAGTTAGTGATGGGGCTAGTGTTGGATTTGTGGTCAGGGTTATTCTAAGGTTTAATGTTAATGTTACAGGTTAGTATTAGGGTTAACGTGGGTAGTGTTAGGGTTACCATTATGATTAGATGTAGCTTTACTGTTAGGTTTAGGATTAGGGCTAGGGTTAGTTCTAAGGTTATTGTTAAGAATAAAATTATTTATGGTTTCAACTAGGATTTAGGCATTATGTTTATTTTTAGGTTTAAGGTTAGAATTATAGTTAAGGTATGGGGGCTAGTATTGGGACTAGTCTGTTTTAAGGCTGCTGTTAGGACTAGTGCTATGGATAGGTCTAACATTAGTGCTATTGTTTAGGACTAGATTAGGGTCAGGTTTGGGGTTAGCTTTAGGTCAAGGGACAGGGTTAGGATTAGGGATACAGTTAAGTTTAGGGCTAGGATTGTGACTAGACTTCCGGTTAGGGTTATGGTTTAGGTTTAGGTTTAGGATTTTGGTTGGAGATAGTTTTATTTTTAAGGTTATGACCAAGGGTAGGGTCAGGGCTTAGGGTTATGTTTTGTTCCATACTTATGGCCATGTTTAGGTCTAGGGTTAGTGTAAGTGTTGTTAGGATTAGGGATAGGGTTATGGGTTGGCTTATTATGAAGGTTAGAATTATGGTTAAGTTTAAGTTCTGGGTTAGGGCTGGGGCTAGTCCTAGGGTAGCTACTAGGGCTAGGGTGACATCTAGGCCTAGGGTTCATAGTAGGGTTAGGTTTAGGGCTCTGATGAAGGCTAGAGTTAAGTTTAGGATTAGGATTATGTTTTCCAGTGGTTGTGGGTTTAGGGCTAGTGATTTGGTTACCACTAGGGTTAGGGTTAGGACAAGGATTAAGACTAGGGCTAGGCTTAATTTGGGGGTTATGTGTTGGGCTACAATTAGGCCAAGATTTACATCTAGGTTTAATGTAATCCTTAGTGCTAGAGTTAGGGATAAGCTTAGTACTAAGTTTAGGAATAGGCTTAAGGTTAAGGTTAAATCAAGGTAACACCTAGTGTTAATTCTAGAGCTAGAGATATGGTTAGGGTTAAGTTTAGGGATAGAGTTAGGGCTAGCATTAGGTTTAGGATTATGGTTATTTTTAGGGTTAGGGCTAGTTTTGAGCTAGGATTACTATTAGAGTTGGGGTTATTGTTATGGATAAAGTTAGGATTAGGTTTAAGATTAGGGTTAAGATTAGGGCTATGGTTAAAGGTTAGGGGTTGATTTTAGATTTAGGGTTAAGGTAACTTTAGTGTTAGGGTTAGGGGTTAGGTTAGTAACAGGATTAGGTTTTGGGTAGGGGTTTGAATTAAGTTTAGGGTTAGGTTTTGGTTTGGTTGTACCATTAGGGTTAGTGTTAGGATTATATTTTGCAGGTAGGCCTAGGGTTAGTGTTCATGGTTATGGTTACAGTTAATGTTAAGTTTTAGGTTAAGATTAGGGCTAAGTTTAGGGCAAGGATTTGGGTTAGTGTTATGGTTAGGGTAAGTAATAGGGTTAGGAATGTGGGTTGGGTTAGGGTTTGAACTAGGGTTGTAGCTATGGCTAAGATTAGGGTTGGGGTTCAAACTAGGGTTAGGGCCACTGTTAGAGTTAGGTTTGGTGTTGAATTTAGGATTAAGTATAGGTTTTGCTTTAGTGTTAAGTTTATGTTTATGTTTAGTGTTTCATCTAGAGCCCATGTTAGGGCTTTATGACTAGCTCTAGGGCTAGATCTTGGATTAGGAGTAGGGCTAGTTTTAAATTTCTGTTAAAGTTAAGGATACAGAAAGGGCTAGAGTTAGAGCTAGGGTTAGGATAGGGTTAGTGTTAGAGTTAGGGATAGAGTTAATACTGGAGTTAAGTTTTTCTTTTAGTGTTAGTGTTAGGGGTTAGGGTTAGTGTGAGTATTGGTGTTAGGTTTAGTCATAGTGTTGGTATTCCATCTAGGGCTAGGGCTTGGGCTAAGAGTAGTGCAAGGTTAGTTCTAGGACCAGGCTAGGATTAGGAATAAGGTTAGATTTAGTGTTGTGGCAAAGATTAGGTCTAGGATTAGATTTCGGTTTCAGTTTAGGATGAGATGAGTATTGGAGCTTTATTTATGGCTAGGATTTTTTTTAGGTTTATTTTTGGGATTATGCCTATAATCAAGTTGTGAGCCATGGTTAGTCTTACATTTTGGTTTAGGATTAGGGTTACATTACGTTTAAGATTAGGGTATTGTTAGGGGTTAGGGTTATTTTTATGATGAAGGTTATTGCTAATGTTGCTTTTAGGGTAAGGGTTAGCATTTGGCTTTGGGAAGATATTGTAGTTATGGCTAGTATTAATGTTATGTTTTGTGTTGAAGTTAGGTCTGGGGCTAGAGATAAAAATAAGTTTAGGGATAGGACTAGTATTAGAGTATGGTTAGGGTTTATAGTTAGTGTTAGAGTTACATTAAATTTAGGTTTAGGGGTATGGGAGTTTTTATGGTTATGATTATGGCTAGAGATAGTTTTACAACTAGGATTAGGATTAGAGTTTGGTTTACTGATAGGGTTAGGTTTAAGTTTAGGGTTTGGGTTAGGTTTAAGGTTCTGGTTAGAGCTAGGGTTAGTATGACAGTAAGAGGGTTAGGTGTATGTTTATTATTAGTATTTAGATCATTGTTAGTGTTAGGGCTATGGCTAGGGTTAAGTTCAGAGTTAAGGATAGGAGTGGTGTTAGATTTACAATTAGTTATAGAGTTTGGGTTAGGGTCACATTTGTGGTTATTATTAGGGTTGATTTTAATCTAGAGGTTAGCATCAGAGTTGGTGATTGGTGACAAGGATGAGGATTAGGACTAGGACTAGAGTTGGGGTGGGTTTGGGGTCAGGAGTTAGAGTTAGGTTAAAATTCAGTTTATATTTAGATTTAGTGTTAGGGTTAGGATTATTGATAAATTTTGGATAAGATTTAGGATTTTTGCTATTTTTTAAGTTAATGTTAGATATTAGGGTAAGTGTTAGGGTTAGGTATTGGTTTAGGGTTAGGGTTAGGTTTGGGTTTAAAATTAGATCTTTGGTTAGGTTTACCACTGTCATTGGGTAGGGCTAAGGCTACATCTAATTCTAGGTCTAGAGTATAACTTTGGCTAGATCCAGAGCTACAATTAAGTTTTGGGTTAAGGTTAGAACTAAGATTAAGGATAAATTTAAAGTTTTGAGTAGAGTAAGATTAAGGGTTATTTTTTTAAAATATGGTTAGAATTGGGTTTAGGATTATAGGTTAATTGCTTTTCAGGTTTAGGGTTAAGAATAGGGCTGGGCTAAGGTTAAACTGTAAACTACTTTTAGAACTAGGGATATGAGTAGGTTCAGTGCTATGTTTAGTGTTATGTCTGGTTTTGGACTAATGCTTAATTTAGAGTTAGGTTTAGGGTTAGGGATAAGATTAGGATTAGGTTTATGGTTAGGTTTTAAAGTAAAGAGTTAAGGTTACTTTTAACATTAGGATTAGGTTAAGAGTTAGGCTTTATGTTAGGGTTCTATTTAGGTTTAAAGCTAAGGTTTGGGGTTGATGTTATTGTTAGAGTTAGGGTTAGTAATAGGGTTAGATTTAGATTAATTTTAGAGTTAAGTTTAGGAAAACAATTAGCTTTAGGATTAGATTTAGGACTGGTGATATGGCTAATTTTAGGAATAAGGACAGGGTTAGCATGGTGTTTAGGATTAGGCTTCAGGTTTGGGTTAGATTAAGTGTTCAGTTTATTTTTACAGTGTTGTTTAGGGTAGGGTTTAGAATTAACTTTCAGTAAGGATTAAGGTTAGCATTAGTTTTAAAGTTATGGTTAATGCTAGGATTAATTTAAATTTAGGGTAATGATATCGATCAGAGATAGGGTAGGGTTCGGGTTAAGTGATGGGAATAATGTTAGTGTTAGAACTAGTGTTAGGTCTAGGGTTAGGGCAATAATTAGGGTTGGGATTGGGTTTACTATTAGAGTTTATGGTTAAGGTTAGTGTTATGCCAAGAGTTAGGATGGGGTTTAATGCTAGGTTTAGTATTATGGTCAGGATTAAGGTTAGATATAGTTTTAGGGTTAGGGTTAGGGTTAGGACTAAGGTATGTTGGTGCTAGGGTTGGGGCTAAGGCTAGGGCGAGGGTTAAGATTAAGTTTAGGGGTTGTGCTATGGTGAGGGCAAGGGTTAGTGTTAGAATTAGAGTGACATTTATGGATAAGACTGGGGTTGGTTATAGGGTTAGAGTTAGTGTTAGGATTGGGGTGAGGGATAGGGCTATCATTAATTTTAGGATAAGAACTATGTTTACAATTCAAGTTAGGGGTTAGTGTTAGTTTTGGGTTAGGGTTATGGTTAGTGAAAAATTTAGGTTAAATTCAAGTTTTGTATTAGGGACAGGGTTATAATTAGGTTTAGAATTTTGTTTAGGGATTATGGTTAGTGAAAAATTTAGGTTAAATTTAAATTTTGTATTAGGGACAGGGGTATAATTATGTTTAGAATTTTGTTTAGGGATATGTCTAGGGTAGCATTAGCCCTAGGTCTACAGTTAAGAGTAGGGTCAAGTTTAAGATTGGTATTTGGGCAAAGGTCAGGGCTCGGATAGGGTTTAGATTAGGGTTAGTTCAAGATTACAGACTGATTTAGGATTAAGATTTAGGGGTTAGTGATAGTGTTAATGTTAGGGTTGGGTTAGAGGTAGCATTACGGTTATGGAAATGGTTAGGGGTAAGCTGAGTGGTTGAGTTAGGTATAGATTTAGGGTTCAGTTTTATGTAAGTTTAGTACTAGATTTAGGTGTTAAGGTTATTGTTATGCTGCTAGTTAAGGTTTGGTTTAGGGTTTGGCTTGGGATTGGGATTGGGTTTGGGGTTAGGGCGAGGCATTATGGTTATGATTATGGTTATGGTTATGGCTATTGTTAGGTTTATGGTAGATTTAGGATTATGATTCCAGCTGAATTTAATGTTAGGGTGAGGGTAGCAGCTAAGGCTAGAGTAAGGATTAGAGTTAGGGCTATGGCTATGCTTAAGGTTAACATTAGTTTTAAGGCTACAATTATGGATGATGTTAGTACAAGGGTTGGAGTAAGGTTAGGATTAGGGTTAGGGATAGGTTTAGGTTTAAAGTAAGGATTATGGCTAAATTAGTATTCTGATTAGGTTTATGGGTTAGTATTAGGGTTAGGAAACGCAGTAGCTTTAGGTCATGGATCTGGCTAGAGCTATGGTTAGCTCTAGTTCTAGGGTTAGGTTTTAGGCTAGGGTTAGGGCAAGACTAGGGTTAAGTTTAGTGTCAGGGTTAGGACTCAGGTTAGGGCTAGGATTAGTGTAGCCATTAGGGTTAGGGTTGCTGTTAGGTTTAGGTTTAAGTTTTGTTTTATGGTTAGGTTTAAGCCTAAGCATATGGTTAAGATTAGGGTAGTGTTAGGGTTAGGGTTAGGTTTTGGGTCTTATGGTTAGGCCTTAGGCTTAGAGTTTGCTTTAACTTTAGGATTTGCATTGAAGTTGGATTTAGATTTGGTTTAGGTAGGATTTGGGGTTAGGTTAAATATTAGACTTTGGCTAATGTATTAGAGTTAGTGATACTTTTAGGGTTCTGGATCAGATTATGGTAAGGTTAGGATTGGGTCATCATTATAATTAAGATTTATGTTTAGAGTATGTTCTAGTTTGTTTCTCCATTGCTGTGACAAAATATTCTGACCAAAGCCAACTTGGGGAGGAAAGGCTTTATTTGGATTATATCTTCTGGGTCACAATTCATCAGGGAGCCCATGGTAGGGACTCATGGCAGCAACCTGGAGGCAGGAGCTGGAGCACAGGCCATGGAGGAATGTTGCTTACTGGCTTGCTCCTCTGGCCCATGCTCAGCCTGCTTTTTTATACAATACAGAGCAACCTGTCCAACAGAGGCAACACCCACAGTACGTTGGTCCCTCCAACACCACTCAACAATCAAGAAAGTACCCTACAGACATGACCACAGGCCATCCCAATAGAGGAAATTCCCCAACTGATGTTTCTTCTATCTGGGTATGTCAAGTTGACGACTAAAGCTATCAAGCTCAGGATGTATTATTAAAGTTAATTTAGGGAGACAGTTAGGTTTAATGTTAGTGTTAAGTTTAGGGGTTTGGTTTAGAATTGGATTTAGGATTAGGGTTCTATTATATGGTTAAGGTTTTAGTTACAATTACAGTTAGATTTAAGTTTGGGTTAGTTAGGCTATTTTTAAGGTTAGGGCTAGGATTAAGGTTAGGGTATTGTTAGTTCTAGGGTTAGGGTCAAGATTTGAGTTAGCACTAGGCTTAGGTCTAGGTTTATGTTTAAGTTTAGTGTTAGTGTTAGGTTTTAGGATAAAGGATAGGTTTTGAGGTTTGTGTTAGTGTTAGGATTAAGGCTTAAAGTTAGGTTTACAAGTTAGGGTTAAGATTCAGGGTTAGGGTTAGGGTTAAGGTTAGTGTTATATTTAACATTAGGCTTGGTGTTGGTGTTGGGCTTGTTGTGCTTAGAATTATGATTGTGGTCATGGTTAGTTTCAGTTTTTAGGGTTATGGTTATGATTAAGGTATTGGTAGGTTTAGATTTACAGTTAGGGTAGTTTTAGGGTTAGGTTTAGGGCTGGGGCTAAGACTAGGTCTAGGGTTAAGTTTAAGGTTAGTGTTAGAATTAGGTTTGGAGCTAAGGTTAGATTTAGGATTAGTTAGGTTTATAGTGAGGGTGCAGGTTAGGGCTATGGTTAAGGTTATGTTTAGAGTGACTACTGTTTTATGGCTAGGTTTAGTGTTAGGATTATAATTATAGGTTAGGGGTTAAATGCTAAGGTTAGTGCTAGGTTTAGAAATTATGGTTAATGTTTGTGTTTCACCTATAACTCACATTAAGTTTAGGTTAGCATTATGTTTACGGTCATTGTTAGGACTAGTATTAGGTCTAGGACTAGTGCTAGGACTAGGCCCAATGTTAGTGCTAGTCTTCAGGTTAGGGTTAGGGTTAAGATTAGGTTTAAGACCAGGATTATGTTTAAGGTTAGGATTAGGGCTGAGTTTCCAATTAGGGTTAGATTTAAGGTTAGTTTTGAAGCAGTGTTATCATTTGGGGTTAGGACTGGGGATAGCATTAAGTCTAGTGCTAGGCTTAGCTCTATGGCTTATGTTAAGTGTTAGGGTTAGTTATGGGGTTAAGCTCTATGGCTTGTGTTAAGCATTAGGGTAAGTTGTAGGGTTAAGTTAGGGTTAGATTTAGGATTAGATTGAGGGATAGGGTTGGTGTTGGGGTTAGGGTAGGCTTAGGGTTCAGGTTAGGGTTTAGGTTAGGGTTCATTTGGGGGTTAGAATTAGGGTTAGGGCTAGGGTTAGGGTTAAGGTGATGATGCTATACCAAGGTTTAGTTATGGTTTAGATTTAGTGTTAAAGTAGGCTGATATTTAGGGTTTGGGACTGGAGTTTCAGGTTTACAGTTACTGTAAATATTAGGACAATATTAGGTGCTTGGTTTTAGTGTTTGTGTTAGGTGTAGGGTTTTTGATTAGGGGTAGGGCTAGGTTTACAACTCAGATTAGGTTTTAGTTTAAGATTATTTCTAGTGAAATTTCTATATTTAGTTCTGAGATTAGTGTTGTGGATAGGCTTAGAGCCTAGGGTATGGATAGGCCTAGGGTTAATTTTAGGTTTAGTGTTAGCATTAGGTTTAGGCCTGGGTTAGGTTAATGATAGGGTTAGTATTAAGTTTAGGGCCAGGGTTAGCATTAAGGTTAGTATTAGGTTAAGGTTATGGTTATGATTAGGATTCCTGTTAGGTTTGGTTTAGTGTTAGTGATAAGATTAAAGTTTAGGGTTAGGCTTCAGTTTAGGATTAGGTTCAGGTTTAGGGTTGTGGTTAGGGTTTGTGTATTGTTTTGTTTTAGGGCTGGTGTCCAGGGTCGTGCCTTGGCTAATGCTACATTTCATTTGTTCGTAGGACTGTGGGCTAGGCATAAGGTTAGGGTTAGAGTTACTGCTATGGTTAGTGGTTAAGGTTAGAGATAGAGTGAGAATACAGGTTAGGTTCAGGGTTAGGGTTAGGGTTAGTGCTATGTGTTACTCTTAGGGCTTACGCTTAGGGTTTGAATTTTCCTGAGGGATGGATTTAGGGATTTTGCATAAATTTTGTTTAGGGTTAGAGGTTAAAATTAGGGTTAGGGTTATTGTTGGAGTATTAGGTTTACGTTTAGGTCAAGTTTGGGGTTGGTGTTAAATTTAGGATTAGGGTTGTGGTTGTTGCTAAGTCTAGGAGTGAAACTATTGTTAGGGCTAGGGCTAGGGTTAAGACTAAGGTTAGGGCTAATGTTAGGCTTGGTGTTATGGCTAGTTTAAGGTTTTTGTTATAGATAGGGATAAGCCTATGGTTGGGGTAGAGTTAGGGTTAGGATTTGGTGTGAGTATAGGTAAGTGTTAGGCTTGAAGCTAGAGAAAGGACTACAGTCAGGCTAGGGTTAGGGTTACATTTAGAGTGATGTATTGGTTTAGGATTAGTTTTATGGTTAAGGTAAGTTTTAAAGTTAGGAATAAGTTTGGGTTACTATTAGGGTTAAGGTTGTGGCTGAGGTTGTGGTTTGGGTTTGGGTTTTGGCTAGGGTAAAGTTAAGATTAGGTTTAGGATTGATGGTTAGATTTAGGTTTTGGGTTAGGATTAAAGTTAGGTTTAGTTTTAAGTTTGGGGTTTAGGATTAAGTTTAAATATAGGCTTAAGTTTGGGGCTAGGGCTAAGGCTAGGGCTAGCTCTAGGGTTAGGGGTGTGATGAGGACTAGAATAAAAGAGAGTATTAGTAATAGGGTTAGATTTGGATTACTATTTGGGTAAGTTTAGGATTATTGTTAGGTTTAGGATTATCTTTAGTGTTGGGGCTATGGCTAAATTTAGGGAAAAGGATAATATTATGTTTAGGATTAGGGTTTAGGTTAGGGTTAGCTTAGGTTTTAGGGTTATTTTTACTATGTTGTTTAAGGTTAGGTTTACAATTACCTTTAGGGTAAGGATTAAGGTTAGAATTAGGATTTATTTTTTGGGGGGGGTCCATTTGAGACAGGGTCTCCCTGTAGCCCCAGCTGGCCTCAAACTCACTTTGTAGACCAGGCTGGCCCTGAATTCACAGAGATTGCCTGCCTCTGCCTCCCGAGTGCTGGGACTAAAGGCATGTGCCACCACACCTGGCTGGTTAGGATTAGTTTTAAGGTGAGCATTAGTGCTAGGGTTAACTTAAATTTAGGGTTATGATATAGTTAGAATTAAGTTTAGGATCAGTTTAGGGTGAGATTCCAGGTAAGGGATGGGGTGTTAGCTAGAATTGGTGTTAAGACTAGGATTAGGGCAAGGATTAGGGTTAGGATTAGGATTAGGTTTAGGGTTATGGTTTATTGTGATGGTTAACAACAGTCTTCTGGTAAGATTTAGGATGAGGTTTAGGGATGGGTTTAGTATTATAGTTAGGATTAAGGTTAGGTTTAAGCTTAAAGTTAGGGGTAGCTCTAGGCCTGGGGTGAGGGTTAGTGCTAGGGCTTGGGCTAAGGCTGGAGCTGGGGTTAAGTTTGAGTTTAGAGTTTGTGGTATGTTTAGGGCAAGTCTTGGTTTTAGAATTAGGGTTATGTTCAGAGACAAGCTTAGGGTTCGTGCTAGAGTTAAGATTTCATGTTAAGTCTAGGGTGAGGGATAATGTTATCATTAGTTTTAAGATAAGGATTATGTTTATGATTAAGTTTAAAAAATTAGTGATAGTGCTAGGGTTAAGGTTGGGTTTATGGTTAAGTTTATTGTTAGGGGTTAGATTAAAGTATAGTGTTAAGCTTCAGTTTAAGATTGTAATTGGGTTTGGTGATAATTTTAGCGTTAAGTTTGTTGTTAGGGCTAGTGCTCTAGCTAAGGCTATATTTAGGGTTATGGTTAGGGCTATAGTTAGTACGAGCAGTACTATTATATGAAGGTTATTATTAATGATAAGTTTAGGACTAAGTTTATGATTAGGGTTAGGGTTAGTTAGGGTTAGGTTTAGTTTAGTAATTAGGGTTAGAGATAGTGTTAGAAAATAGACTAGGTTCAGGGTTAGAGTTAGGGTTAGGGATAGTGTTATGGGTTACTGTTTGCCTGGGTGTTGGGCTTAAGGTAAGACTATGCATAAAGTTTAGGTCTATGCTTAGGGTTAGAAGTTAAGATTAAGGGCTACAGGTAAGATTAGGGTTTGGGATAGGGTTAGGATAAAGAATAGAATTAAGGTTAAGGTTAGGATTAGAGTTTAAGGTTAGTGTATATTACAGGCTAGATTAATTATACAGTTAGAGTTAGGTTAGGGATGTATTTAGAAGTATGGTTAAGATTGGGGTTTGGGTTAGTGTTAGGGTTAGGTTTAAGGTTAGGTTTTAGGTTTAGGGCCAAGATTAGTGTTATGGCTAGGCTTATGGTTAGTGAGAGATTTAGAATTAGGGTAAGGGTTAGGGTAAGTGTTAGTGAAGAGGTTAGGACTAGGGTAGAGTTAAAGTTAGGGTTAGGTTTCAAGATAGGGTTAAGAGTATAGTCGGGATTAAGATTATGAGTTACGGTTAGGCTTTAGTGTTATTCTTTGGGTAAGGGCTAATATAAGTTTAGTTTTAGGATTAGGATTTAATGTTTTCAGATAGTCTTAGGACTAATATTAAGTTTAGGGGTAGTGTTAGAGCTGGTATAAAACTAAGTTTAGGGTTAAGGTTAGTGTTAGTGCTTAGGTTTAGGGTTAGAATTTAGTGACAGTGTTAGGGGTAGGGTTATGGGTTGGGCTAGGGTTAGGCTTTCTGTCAAGTTTAGCATTATTGTTAGGGTTTAGGTTAAAGTTAGGAATAGGTTTATTTTTAGGATTGGGTCTAAATTTAGGGATAGGTTTAGGTTTAGGGATAGGGTTGTCTATGCCTGGAATAGAATTAAGAGTGACTCAGAGTTAGGGATAGGGTTAGGCTCAGGTTAAGGCTTATGTCTAGGATCAGGGCTCAGGCTATGATTAGAGCTATGCTAGGACCAGGATTAATGTGAAGGCTAGGGATAGGGCTAGCCTTAATGTTAGCCAGTATTAGGTATAGGGTTAGGGAAATGATTAGTATTAGGGCTGATATTAAGGGAGGGCTATTGCTTTTGCTAGGGCTAGAGTTAGAATTTCGCTATGATGAAGTTTATGGCTATGGGACTAGCTAAGATTACACTTAAGATTAGGGTTAGGATTAAGGTTGGGATAATGTTACTTTAGAATTTGGGTTTAGGGTTAGGGTTATTGTTAAGACTAGAGTTAGTGTTAGAGTTTGGGATTAGGGTTAGGATTATGTTTACTGTTATGGCTAGGGTTAGTGTTGTGGTCACAGTTATGATGAGGTTTAAGGATATATTTAGCCAGGGTTAAGATCAGAGCCAGATCTAGGTTTAGGGTTACGGTTACTTGTAGGACTAGGCTAAGGCTAGGTTTAGTAATAGAGCTGGGACTAAGGCTAGGGATAAGGTTAAAATTAAGTTTAGGTTTTGTGCTGTTTATGGCAAGAGTTAGTTTTAGGATTAGGATTATATTTAAGGATCGGTCTTGTGTTAGTGCTAGGGTTAGAGTTAGAGTTAGAATAAAGGTGAGGGATAAAGTTAACATTAAGTTTAGAATAAGGGTTATGTTTATGTTTGAGATTAGAGGTTAGGTGTAGTGTTAAGGTTAGGGTTAGCACTGGGGTTCAGGTTAGTGCTAGGGAAAAGGCTTGCTTGGGATTGGATTAGGAATAGGGTTACAATTTGTGTGAGAATTAGAGTGAGGATTTTTTTTATAGGGTTAGGTCTAGAGGATGAGCTAAAGTTAGGACTAAGATCGGGGTTAGGGCCAGCTTTAGGGCTTGGGTTATGGTTTGGATTAGGGTTAGGTTTAGGATTATGGATGGCTTAGTGCCCCGGCCCACGGGGCTTCAACGTTGGGGGGTCGGGAGAATAACCTGAAGGAATGAAACAAACAAGGAATGCGAGGAAATGGAGGCAAGACAAGGATCTGATCAAGCCTCAAAATTTTATTGAAAAGTGTCAGGCATATACACTGGTAGTGGGGAGGGGGGAGGTGAGGAGAAGGAAAGTGCTGGGCAGACGCTAATTGGTGTTGTTGGATGCTATAGCTAGGGAGGGTTATTCAAGGGGCATTTCTTATCCTAAAGGAACATCTGCTAACTGTTATGGTGAGCATAAAACATTTCTCAAGGCTGACTTAGCCTGGGTCACAGAGTTGTTTTTCTACATTCTTTAACTAAGTGCTATCTTATAGAAACTTACAGAAAACCATTAAGCTGTTTTTTCTCAAGGCCATAAAGATTTTCAGGAAACCATAAAGCTGTCTTTTTCTCAAAGCCATAAAGATGTTTCTCTTCTGGCCTTTTGGCTCCCAACAGCTTAGTATTAGTGTGGGATTAAAGTTAGGGTTATGGGGAAGGTTGGGGTTAGGGTTGAGGGTTAGGCTTAGTGTAAGTGTTAGGGTTTGGTTAGAATTAGGGTTAGGTCTATGGTAATTGGAAGGGTTAGGGTAAGAGTGAGGGATCTGTTTAGGTATACATTCAGGTTTTGATTTAAGTTTCTGATTAGGTCTTAGATTTAGGGGTAAGATCAGTGTTATGTTAATGTTAGAATTAAGATTTGGATTGGGATTGGGGTTGGATTTAGGGTTAGGCATTGTGGTTATGGATAAGATTAGGGTTAAAGTTAGGGTTAGGTTTAGGGCATATTTAGGGTTAGTGTTCTAGTTCAATTTAGTATTAGTGTTAAGGCTAGAGCTAGGGTTAGGATTAGAGGTAGGGCTAACATGAAGAGCTAAGGTTAACAGTAGTTTTATAGTTTTATGACTACAGTTAGAAATAAGATTAGTGCCAGATTAAGAATAAGGTAAGAGTTAGTGTTAGAGATAGGATTAATGTTAAGTTTAGGACTGAGATTTATGTCAGTTGGGGTTTAGATAAGAGGGTTATGTTTAACTTTTTAAATAATTTTTTATTGAATTTTTGTGTATTTCATACATAAAATCACATTTATAACTCCTTTCCTCTTTCCCTTTGATACTACCTCATAGCCCACTGGAGTTCATACATTGTCTCATTTGTATTAAGGCCTGTTATGTAAAGTTGGTGCCCCCAGATGTCCCTCAGTGAAAGTTCATTCACTGGGGTTTAGTTAGCCTATCTAAAATCTCTCTTTTCAAGATCAGCTCTTCCTCACCCATCAGTAATCAGCTTCCAATAATTCTTTCACTAAGATTGGGGCTTGCTGTTCATTCCACAGTTTTGTGCTGGGTTTTTGTCTGCCTAAGTTTATTTGGGTCTTGTGCATGCTGACACCATTGCTGTAGGTTTTATGAAAAGGGTTCTTGGCAACGGTAGGACTATTTATAGTGTATGCATCTCCTCCCTAGTTCTTACAATCTTTCTGCCCTCTCTTCCACAATGGTCACTGAGTCCTGTGTGGATCTCAATATAGGAGGCCTGTCCAAGGTCCCACACTCTGCTGACTCTTACTTATTATCCATGTTTTGGCCATTCGTAGCCTTTTGTGTTCTTGGCCTTCTGTTGCATGAGGGAGCTTCATTAATGAGAACTGAGAAATTGATTAGTGTTCTCTTCATCCCTTGTTCTATGTTCTGTGAGTATTAGGTGTAAAGGATGCATCCTAAATGTGCCATTTAGACTTGGGCAATTCACAGAAAATCTCTATGTGTGACCTGGGGTGTAACTGTAATAATCTCTGTCTGTTGAAAAAGAAGTTACTTTGATGGGTGGTACCACCCAAGGCCTCTTAGGGTCCCTTGCTCCTGATGCTGGTAGACAAACCACATAACACATCTTTATCTGAATTTTGCATAGTTTATACCTTTAGGATTGGGGGAGGGGAGTGACTTACAAAGAAAGGAACACCTGGTGCCCAGCTCTGCACCCCAGCTAAGCAGCCTGCTGTTCCAGATCACTGTTGCCCACGGTCTGCCTCATCTCATGCCCACCTTGCAAGGTCACTCTGTGCACTACAGGGTCCAGGACAGACTGGCTTGTCTGCTCCCTGTTCCCTGCTTCCCTGACTGGCACCAATTCATCCTCCTTTTGTTCCAATCTCCCACCACACTAGGCTCCACGCTTCTTCCCAGGGTGCCCTGGGCTTGCCCGTGGCTCTTCAGAGGAAGGCCAGGAGTAATAAATAATTTTTGGGCTACATTCCACCCCTTTCCTCCACTCTTACAATCTTTCCACCAATCTTCTGCAAGGGTCCCTGAGTCTCAGAGGGAGTTACAGACATAGGGCAATCTTATTTGTATCATGGTGAGATAGTGACTTCTTGGGATTCCCCATTATTTGTCGTTAAGTCATAGTCATTGATCTATCTCAGTGGCGTTTCTTCTACTATAAAGACAAATGGAAGGAAGTAGACACATTTAAACAAGCATGAATGTAAATACAAGTGCCTAGAAAATATCCCAGTAGGTTTACTATATTCATTAAACAGTATACTTTTAATAGCTTCCCCGCTAGGGCCTATAGCCTTTCTCCACATATGGGGTTGGCCTGGTCTACAGCACCAGATGTGTGTTCCACCCCTAGGAGTGGGCCTTATCCAATTAGAAATTTGTCAGATGTACATATGTTTGTCGATCCATTATTGCACTTGCAGGTGTTGCTTGGTGGGGTCCATTGTTGAGTAGAATCATAGGGGATCCTTTCTTCCCCTACCATTTGCATAATGCATTCTGGTACTATGAATGTCATCCATCCAGTGGCGTGGAGTTTTTGGCTTAGTCTCAGCTCTACCTTTTCTTTTCCTCTCACACTCACATCATGCAGTGTCTTCAGCAACATGGCCTTATTGACCTTTCTAGTGTACAACTGACATTAGTGGCAATAGCCTTGGTGAATTTGAGGACCTCTAGGACCTCTCTCTGACCAACAGCCCATATGGGGGCAATCCACCCCTGGTACTGTAGATTTTCTTAACAGTTATATAGCTTGGGAGTCTGTTTTTATCTTATCCAACCATAAAACTTCCAAGAATCTTATAGCCATAGCTGACCTTTGTTTCTTTAAGTATCTTTCAAATGGGTTTCACATCTGTAAAACACTTAAAGGAAGGTTAACATCATATATTAAATCAATCATAGACCAGGTCTAACACAGCATGGAAAGGTTTTATCCATTTGTATTAACTGTTTTTTCCATAGATCTTGTTAGGTACCATAGCATGGGTATGTGGTATTAATTTGTTTAGTTCTTTACTATCTTTACTTATACCTTTGGAGTCATTTTGCATTTTGGGGATTTTACATGGAGTCTCTTTGTATTCTTTTATCCTTGATGCACCTACAGGTATTGGCTCCAGTTGCCTGCCTATGCACTGGGCTAAGGAGCCAGGGGATTTTTCTTGTTCCCGCTCTATCTGTGGGTTCTCTGAGTCAGGCGGGCCCTAGGTCTGATTCCTGACTGTAGCCATATCTTTCACCTCTCCATTGACCATACCTGGGAAAACTTGCCTCTACCCCTAGTATAGCCTTTATCAGGAAAGAAATACATCTTATTTAATCTAACCCTGGGACAGTTTTTATCCTTTGAATTCCTTCTGTAAACTTTTCTTCTGGTTTTAAAGCCTTCCAGGTACTCCTTAGTACTGAATTTAGTTTTCTATCATTTTTTTCTTTGGGTACTTGGGCTTGACATAAGTCTTGCTATATTTGTCTTCAAGTAACTGAAATGGACTGTTTCTTCTGTCTGGTCTTTTTTGTATCTGTTGTAGGGTGCTCTGTTATTCTACAGACACATTTTACATGTGGGTCAGGATCACTTAGATCTCCTAAATCCTCTTTCACTTTACAAGGTCCTGTCCCATTAAAGGGCTTAGCAAAACCATTAAAGCTCTATACCATTCTCAAGGTCCCAGTTGAATTAGGCTTTCCTTTATATCTCTGGTGAGCACAGTCTTATCTGGTCCAGTGAACTGGGTATCATATATTGATTTTCCATACCTAGTTCTCTCAGTAATGTCTCTCCTTTATAGTGCTCCAGCCTCCTTGATGATGACCATGTATCTTTAATGGCTTCAACAAGCCACCCCATTAAGGACTTCTCCCCCCTACATTGGCCTGGGTTTAACAGCCTATATGGCAAGGACAGATGGGTGGTTATATAACTCAGCTGTGAAGCTTCTGAAGGACTTAGACTGACATTATTTCCTCTCATGTCCCATCCCTTCATGAGCCATGTGGTGAGGGGTCTTTCGGTTGCTTGTTTGTAAGTTTTTCCTAATTTTAACAGTTCCAGTGTGGAGTATTTCCTAGATACAGTACTGTTAGCTTTTTTTCCATTTTGTATCAAATATTGAATTTGAGGGGCAGCTTTAGCTACTTTCATTTTTAGGTCGTTTCCTTTTTCATTATTATCTGTCTTTTTCCCCCAGAATCCTTGGCTCTTACACAAGTTAAAACATCCTGTCCTTTTCTCTCTCAAGCTCTGCAACTGAATATGCCAGTATCTCCCTAGCCTTTGCATCTTCCCCTGCCTTGGGCAAATCTTGTATTATACAAAGTGGCCACATCCCCTCTCTGGGTTCTCTGCTTGTGTCCAAGGTCTGTGAAAGTTTTCTAGCCATTCTATAACCTTTAAAAAAATCTTTATATACGTGCAACTGGGCTATTTCCCCACATTTTCAACACAGCTGTAGCCCACACTTTGGTGTGGCTGGCCCCTTTTTAGTTACATATTTTATAATCCATTGTAAGAGCCGTGTCAGTGCTGCCATTAGCTCCATTGCTTTTCCCAAACTCTCGTGGTTTGTCATTTCCAGCACTATCCTGCTGGCTGGACCAATTTGTCATCCAAGGTCTCTTAGGGTCCTTGCTCCTGATGCTGGTAGACAAACTAAATAACACATATTATCTGAATTTTGTGTAATTTATATCTTTGGGCAGGGAAGGGAGTGACTTACAAAGAAAGGAATGCCTGGTGCCCAGCTCTGCGCTGTAGCTCTGCAGCCTGCTGTTCCGGATCACTTTTGGCCATGATCTGCCTCATCTTGTGACCCCACATGCCCACTTGCCCCATAGAGTTCCGTGCGGGGTCCATGGGGTCCTTGAGAGGTCCCCCTGCACCTGACAGGGTCCTGGGCAGGCTGGCTCCACAGCTCCCTGTTCCCTGCTTCCCAAATGGCACCAATTCCTCCTCCTTTGTTCCAATCTCCCCCCATTCTAGACTCCACTCTTCTTCCCAGGGTGCACTGCATTTGCCCTTGGCTTTCCAGAGGAAGTCCTGGAGGAATAAATCATTTTAAGACTATAGGTGGTGACTGGGATACTTGTCTGTAAATTTAAGATCCATATTTTGCACATAGTAAGAAGTTACATTTGTCCAAGAATTTGAGAGCCTTGGGTTTTGGCTAAGGCCTATGACCTTACCAGCTATGTGTATCTGGCAAGGCTTATAGTACCAGACATAAGTTTCTTCCCATTGTGTGGGCTTAAGTCCAATTAGGTACCTACTGATTTTCCCCAAGATAAACGTGCCACTACTGAACCAATATTATTTGCTGTGCTAGTCAATGATGTGGATTTTAGGCCTTGAAGCTAGGGCTGGACCATTGATTGATGTACAGCTCTCCAAAGCTATGAGAACTAGCATTCAGGGAAGATGGCTTCCAGGTAAGTTCCAGTTCCATTGCACCAAATCCTGTGTCCAAAGTATGTCCTGTCTTCAGAAACCGGGACTTATCATCAAGTCCTGGGAGGCAATTAAGGACTGTTGCAATAGCCTGTGTAATTTTGGGAGTCTCTTGGATTACCCTGGCCAACAACTCAAAGGAAGGTTTCTCCTGTTTGTCATTATTTCTTGTTATGTAGTCTTCAGCTATATTCACAGACTCTTGAAGGGATGTTGTGTGTATAATTCTTCAGTAGGTTTTTGGACTAATACAATCCCCACTTTTTTTTTCTACTAGATGGGCACTAATTGTTTCCTCTTTCTCTCTGGCTTATCCTCCCTCCCTGCCCTTCCCATTTAAAGTGTACCCATGTTTCCCTTGATAATTTTTTAAATAAATAATTTATCGAGAATTTTATACATTCATATGAGGTGTTTTGATCAAATCCATGCCAACTCCCTCCCCTCCAATTCTTCCCATATCTCCCCATCACTTTTTTCCTGATAATTTCATGTACTATTTTTCTTCTTCCTTTACTTATTATTTATATTTTTTCCCTATGGGGCTTTCGGCTACTTTAACATCCCCCCCCTTCTGAAGAGGTAACCCTAAAATCTTTTAAGGATTAGATAAAAGCTCCCAAATATTTTCAACATTTCTGGCCTTTGGAACAGGGTATGTTGTGAAGAGGCCGAAAGACATTGTGAGTTTTAGCCAAGAAACTGGCTACTTTTCTTTGGGGTCTTTTTGCCCTGTCTAGCCAATTCCTACCTCCTATTCTTATGAAACCATCCGCTGAAGGGGGT
Source organism: Nannospalax galili (assembly GCF_000622305.1). NCBI lineage: Eukaryota > Metazoa > Chordata > Mammalia > Rodentia > Spalacidae > Nannospalax > Nannospalax galili. The sequence continues at coordinate 283,876 of NW_008342659.1, read as the reverse complement.
ACCTAAATTGCCAATGGGGAATTGGGACGCAGCCAGCTCTGGCTTCTTCCATGCTGAACAGGGACGCCGGGCAAGGCAATTGGAGTACCCCCTTTGGTGGGTCTATCTAAAAGACTTCCAGATTGCATAACTCTTATCTGTAGGGAGAAAAGAAAGTCCTTGAATCATGAATAGGAGATGTGAAGGAGAAGTAAAGGCAAGAGTAATTAGCATTACAAGTTCTAGAAAGGAAACTTAGAAAAAAGTCAGAACAGGGCAATTTTCAAATGTTCATATAAGAGTCCATTGAAATTTCTTGACAAGTGCTTCAAAAGCATCCCTCTATTGTCATTTTTCTGTCTTCCAGACTGGACTCTAGAGTGATGGGTTCAGGATTTGCTTTCAGGTATTTTGATAGTTGTTGGAGTGGTTAGAATCAGTGTCAGTTCCCTCACAAAGGCTTCTAGCTAGGGGGAGAAAACAAATTCATCCATCATTTTACAACAATAGCTGGTTGTCTCCCTTAACTACAAGTGGGCACTACAATATTGGAGACCAGTATATGAAGTATTACATATGAGCAGCACTTTCTTGTTAGGAGCAAAATCATCAATGAGAAATAATTGTCTAAATAACTTTTTATAAAGACTAAGCCTGGGACATGTAATCCCTTGAACTCTTGAAGAAATATACTGATGACTTTACTTTTTGGTTAAAGACCATACAGTTGGCCAGAATGAATCAATTTATTTTTATACTTAAGGTCATTTGAGGATCTGTTCCTCAGGGATCACATGGGCTTGGGAGGAGCTCCTGTCTCCTTTCTTATACCAGTTCCATCTATGTGAAGATAAGTCAAAGGTCTTGTTCGACCATGTCTGGCTTCACTTGGAAGCATGAATGAGATGTTTCCTCTGAGTTGACCCTCCTCTTTGTAGACTGGCACTGGTTCAAATACATCTAGTGGGATCTTAATGGCCTTCCTGAACAAGAGAACAGGTGACTCATTACAGTTATAGGACATTTTGAGAGATGTTCCATAGTTCCCTGGAACTTAGTCAACATTGGAGGGCAAGAAGAAAAAACTAACCTGACATTAGTATAGGCCTCAAACTATGGCTGTTAAATATCCAAGAAGGCTAATTCCACCAGTCTGGTACTTTTAATTATCATGTGCTATGTAGAGAAGGCTTGGGTAAAAAATGAAATATTCTCAGATAAACCTTGACTATAATTTCCTTAAAGTAGTTGACTAAACTATGACCATAGAAATTTTAACATTACGTGTATGTTATTTTTGTCTCATCCTTTATATATATTAAAAAACCTACACAGACCTTCATCACTTGTTTAGGCTTTCTCATTTTTTTTATTTTGGAAAATATCTCTATCCCCATGTCCTTTTAAAATCTTTTACATTCTCATTTTCTTTTTAAAAAAATTGTGAGATATAATAGCGTTAACAATTACATTTTCCATCTGTTGTGAGAATTTTTTTCCTGGGGAGTCTAAATTTAGAATTAGGATATAGGACCTGGTTTAATGAAAAGTTTGGGATTTTGATTAAAGTTAGAGTTATGACTAGGGTTAGGGCTAGGGGTTTTTTTGTCGTTAATTTTGTTTATTGACAAGGTTAGGATTAGGTTTAGGGATTAGAGTTTGTTGTTAGGGCTAGGGTTGGTGTTAGAGTTACAGTTAGGGCTGGGCTAGGGCTAAGGCTAGTGCTAAGTATAGGGTTAGTGCTTGGGATATGGATAGGAGAATGACTACTGCCTGGTTAGGGATAGGGTTAGCTTTACTGTCAGGGTTAGTTTTAGGGTTAGGGTTAGGCTTGGGATAGTTTGGGGTTAAGGTTTAGGTTTAGGACTAAGGCTTATGTTAGGAATAAGGTTAGAACTAGTGGTAGAGCTAGTGTTAAGGTTATGGTTAGGGTTAGGGTTAGGTTTATAACTCATGTGAAGTTTAGGATTAGGGTTTGTCTTAAGGTTATGGTTAAGGCTCGGTTACTGCTAGTGTTAAAGTTAGGGTTAGGTATAGATCTGTTTTCAGTGCTAAGGTAAGGGTTAGGATTAGGTTTAGGGGTAGTGTTAGGATTAGTATTTTTCTTAGTGCTAGGGTTAGGGATTGGGTTTACAATTATGATTTGGGTTAGGGATAGGGTGAAGATTTAAAGTTATTGTTAAGGTTAGGGCTAGGGTTAGGGTGAGGTTTGTGTTAAGTATTATGATTATGATTTGGGTTAGAGGTCAAAGTTGAGGTAGGGCTTGGGTTAGTTTTTGGTCTAGGTTTAGGTTTAGGTGTAGGGCTATGGTTAGGACTTGGTTTTGCATTAGGATTAGGGTGAAGCTTAGTGATAAGGCTAGGATTATGGTTAGAGTTAGTGATAAGGTTAGGATTAGGGTTAGGGATAGTGTGTTAGTGTTATGGTTAGGATTAAGTGTTATTTTTAGGGTTATATTTAGGCTTAGTATTATGGGTCAAGATTAGAACAAAATATGTTAGGATTAATGTTAGGTTTTGGAGTAGGATTAGGGATTAGTGTTAGTGATTTCGGTTAGAGTTTTGGTTAGGTTGGGCTTGGGTTTTGGTTTGGAGTTGGGGTTTGCCTAATGGATATTGTAACTGTTAGCGCTAGATTTAAGATCAAAATTTGGTCTTGGGGTGAAGGTTATTTTAATGGTTAAATTTAGGGTTAGGATTAGATATACGGTTAAGTTTATAGTTATTGTTATGGTTAGGTTTAGGATTAATGTTGGAGCTGGGTCTAGAGCTATGGCTAGGGTTAGGGATAAAATTAAGATTAGAGTTAGGTTTAGGCTTAGTTTTGGTGTTTTTTTGTTCAGATTGGGGTTAAAGTTAGGTTTAGGGGTTAAGATTATGGTTTTGTTTAAGATTAGGGTTAGATTTAATGCTGGGAATAGAGCTAAAGCTAGGACTAGTTTTTGGTCTAGGGTTAGGGAAAGGGCTACTGTAAAGTGTAGGGTTAATTTTAGGATTAGGGTTAAGGTTAAGGGTATGGCTAGGGACAGGAAGAGAGCCAGGGTTACAGTTAGAGTTATTGTTAGGGTTATAGGGAGTTTTGGGGGTCAAGATTATTGTTAGGGTTATTTTTAGACATCTGGATGTCAGGTTTTGTGTTAGGTTAGTGTTGGGCTTAGTGCTATAGTTGGGGCTAGGATTATTGCTATTGTTAGCAATTAGGGATTAGATTAGGATTTAGGGTTATTTGAGGAATAAGGTTAGGAAAAGTATTAGGATTAGGTTTAGAGTTAGGTTCACATTTAGGTTTAAGGTTAGGATTAGTGATAATTTTATCATTACATTTGTGGTTATGGTTAGTCTTAGGGTTAGAAATTAGTGTTACGTATAGGGTTAGGGATAGTATTCTAGTAAAGTTTAGGATTAGTGTTAGTCTTAGGGTTATAATTAGGGTTTAGGATTAGGATTAGGGTTAAGGTTTTGGTTTAAGGCTTGGATTAGGGCTATTACTAAGGTTAAGGTTAGATACTATGGTAAGGGTTAGAATTAGGTTTAGGGTTAAGGATAGTGTTAGAATTAGTATTTGAGTTTGTCTTTATGCTAGGGTTAGGGATTGGGACTATGAGTGTGGTTTGTTTTATGGATAGGGTGAGGGTTTAAAGTTAGGGTTTTGTTGAAGTTACGGCTAGAGTAAAGTTAAGGATAATGTTCTTATTAAGTATTATGATTATGATTTGGGTTAGATTTAATGTAAAGGTTGAGGGGTTGAGGTTAGGGTAAGAGTAGTGTTATGATTATGCTTAAGGTTAGAGACAGGTTAGCATTATGTTTAGGGTTAGAGATAGGGTTAAGATCACAGCTAGGCATAGGTTAATATTTAGGTATAGGGGTATTATTATGGCTTGGTTTAGGTTTAGGGTTAAGGATAGTGTTAAGTCTAGAGCTGGGTCTATGTTTAGTTTTAGGATTAGGCTTGGGGTTAGGGGTTATTGTTCTGGTTTGTGTGTTAGGGTTTAGCATTAGCATTAGAGTTAAAGCTAGGTTCAGAATTAGGTTCTGGGCTACTGCTAGGGCTAAAATTAGGACTGTGGCTAGGGTTAGGCTTTGGGCTATGTAAAGGTCTAGTGTTAGGGCTAGGTTTAAATTTAGGGTTAGGCCTGATCTTATGTTCAGGATTGGGGATAGGTTAGACTTAGAGGGCCAGGGACGGGTTTAGATTTAGTCTTAGGGTTATGATTAAGATTAGTGCTGGTGCTATGGCTAGGGCTAGAGCTAAGGTTAGGATTGGAGATAGTGTGTGAATGCAGGTTATGTTCAGTTTTAGAGCTGGGGTTATAGTGTTAAGGGTTATTGATACAGGGTATGGTTAGGCTTACAGTTAGGTTTTGCCTGGTGTTTGGATTTAGTGTAAGTTTCTGGATAAGGTTTAGGTTTCTGTTTAGAGTTATGGGTTAAGGTTAGGGTTAGGTTTATTTTTAGGGTTAAGGTGAGTGTTAGCTTTAGGGTTAGGTTGTGTTAGTTTTTGGTCTGTGTCAAATTTTGGGTTAGGGTTAAATTTAGGATTTGGGTTATGGCTGGGCTTAGGTCTCAGGTTAGAGCTATTGCTATGGCTAAGGTTAGGATAGGGATATCATTAGGGTTAGGGCTAGGATTAGAGATAGTTTTAGGGCTATGGCTATGGCTAGGGCTAAGTTTAGTGTTAGAGTTAAGAAATAGAGCTATGGTTGGGTTATGTATGTATGGTTAGGGTTAGTATTGCTGTTAGAGTCAGGGATAGGTTTAGGATAGTTAGGGTTAGGTTTAAGATCGTGTTTAGATTTAGGTTAGGGAAAGATCTATTTTCAGGGTGATATTAAGTTAGGATTAGTTTTAGTGTTAGGATTAGTTTTAGGGTTAGCATAATTTTGGAGGTTAAAGTTAGGTATAGAGCTTTAGTTTTGGGTTAGTGTTAGGATTAAGGTTGGGGCTGTAACTGAGTTTGGATTTCTGTTTAGATTTAGGGTAAAGATAAGATTAGAATCTGTGTTAGGGGTTTGAGTTAGATTTTGGGTTAGGGTCAATTTTATGTTTACTTTTATGTTTAGGGTTAGGATTAAGTTTGGGTATGGGCTTAACTCTTGGACTGGGGTTAAGATTAAGGTTAGGTTTAATTTTAGGTGTAGGATTAGTGTTACCTTTAGGTTTTGGGCTAGGCTTCATATAAGGGCTGGGGTTAGGTTTAGGTATATGGTTAGGGCTAGGTATAAGGTTAGGATTAGGATTAGGGTGAGGGTAAGTTTAAAGTTAGTGTGAGGGTTTAGGAATAGAGTTCGAATTAGGTTTTATGGTTAGAGTTATGAGTAGATTAGGATGAGGTTTATAATTAGGGTTAGTTTTAGGGTAGGCTAAAGCTAGTGCTAGGGTTAGATTCAATGTTAGGATTAGGGTTGTGGTAATGGTTAGGGCTAGGCTTAAAGCATGATTTAGGGTTAGCGTTATGAGAGTATTAGAGTTAGTGTTAGTGTTCATTTTAGAATTGTTTATAGATTTCTGTTTGGGATGGAGTTGGGGTTGTGGGTAGGTTTAGTGTTAGTGTTTTGGTTAGGGTTCAAATTTAGAGTTAAGATTAGATTTACAGTTAGGATAGAGTTAGTGTTAAGATTAGGGTTAGAGTAAATTTTAGGGTTAGCGTCAGTGCTGGACTTAGGTTTACTGTTATGGTTAATGCTAGGGTTAAGTTTAGAATTATGGTTAGGGACAGGTTTAGGTTTAGGGTTAGCATTATAGATTGTGTTAATATTGGCTTTAGAATTAGGGTTAGGGCAAGAGCCTAAGGGATAGTTGTGAGATTAATGTGTTGATGTTTAGTGTTAGTGTTGGGGTTACAGGGAGGGCTATGATTATCTATACAGCTTGGCTTAGGTTTTAGGGTTAGGGCTAAAGTTAGTGCTAAATTTATGACTAATATTAGGACTAGGGTTAAGGCCAGATATAGGTTAAGTCTTAGTGTTATGGTTAGAGATAGGAATAATATTAGATTTAGTAGTAAGGGTAAGTGTAGAGATAGTAGAGGATAGCATTAACATTAGGGACAGTGATAGGATTAGCATTTAGGCCTAGAGTTAGGTATATTACTAGGGCAAGCTGTATAGCTAGACTAGGGCTAGAGGCTAGCACTTGTGTGAAGGTTGACGCTAGTGTTAGTGCTATGGTTTGGTCAAATGTTAGTGTTAGAATTACAATTAGTGTTACGTATAGTTTTGGGATCAGTGTTATGGTTAGGGTTAGTTGATAGGTGTTAGGGAGAGAATACAGTTAGAGCTAGGTTAGGGCAAGGGTATGGGTTGGAGTTAAGTTTAGGGTTAGGTATAAGTTTAGATTTAGGGTTAGGATAGGGTTAGGATTTGGGTTAAAGCTTGAATTAGTGCTAGTCTTGGGTTAAGGTTAGGGTTAGGTTAAGGGTTATGGTTACTGTTAGGATTAAGCGCAGGGTTAGGCTGAGATTTAATATTAGGATTAGGGTTAGGAGATAGTGTTCTTGTTATTGTTAGGTTCTAGGGTTAGTCTTAAGGTGAGGGTTAATGTTTATGGTTATGGTGAGGGTTAGATTTAGGGTTAGGAGAAAGGTTAGGTTTAGGGATTGGTTTATGTTTAGGATTAGGGTTACTCTTTGTGTAGGGGCAATGTTTAATGATTAGAACTAAAGTTATAACTAGTGTTAAGTCTAGGACTAGTGATAGCATTTGGGTTGCGGCTAGGGTTATGTTCAGCTCTCTGATTTGGGGTACCTTTAAGGTTAGGGTTAAGCTAGGGTTAGGACAAGTTTCATTTACGAATTATGGTAACTGTTAGGGCAAGGTCTAGATTTAGGATGAGGGTTAGATTTAGGGATTGTGTTAGGGTCAAGAATTAGTGTTAGGATTTGGAATGGGGTTTAGGGTTAAAGTTATTGTTAGTTTTAGGTTAAGACTATGGAGAAAAATATCTGGGGATAGGATTACAGTTATGATTAAGGTTAGGGCAACAGCTAGGGCTAGAATAAGTGTTAGTATTAGTGCTAGGGCTAGGGTTAGGGCTAGGTTTAGGCTTAAGGGTAGGGTCAGGGTTAGGGCTGTTATGTTTTGGTTTAGAGCTAGGGTTAGGATTAGGCTTAGGTTAGTGTTGTGTTTAGGACTGCAGCTAGGACACAAGTTACATTTTGGGATAGGGTTGGTGTTAAGGTTAAGTTTAAGATTAGAATTAGCATTATGGTTGTTTAGGTTAAGGGTTTAGTACGGCATGGAGTTAAGGAAAGGACTTAGCATTAGTGCTTAGGTTTAGTGTTAGTGTTGTGCATAGTGTTATTGTTATTTGGGGGGTTAGGATTATGGTTAGTGTTCAGGGTTATGGTTATTCTTATTGCTAGTGTAGGATTAAGGTTACGTATGTAGTGTTAGAGGTAGGTGTTAGTATCAGCACTGGGGTTAGGATTATGGTTTAGGTAATGGTTGGTGTTTGGGTTAGGTCTAGGACTAAAGATATGTTATGTTTATGTTTAGGGCTGTAGATAATGCCAGGGTTCAGGTTAGGATTAGGATTATGGTTTAGTGTTATATTAGGGTTATTTTAAGAGTTAGGGTTTAGGGTTAAGATTATCTTTAGGGTTAGAGTTATTGTTAGGTTTAGGGTTAAGGTTTTAAATAGGATTAAATTTAGGAAAAGGATTAAGGTGAGAGTTAGTATTGGGATCATGTTATAGTTATAGTTATAGTTATAGTTATAGTTATAGTTATAGTTAGAGTTAGGGCTAGGGTTAGGGCAAAGGTTAAGGTTAAGGTTATGGTTAGGTTTAGGGTTAGTGACTGTGATGGCAATCCTGGGTGTAAACTTGATTGGATCTGGGATTAACTGGAATGAAAGAGATTTTCTTGATTGGATCATCTAAAGCCGAAGACACACCCTAAATGTGGGTGTTACCTTCTGATGGCAGCCGGTATAAATGACCAAGGCTTTTTGTGGCTTATATTTAACTTTAGAGGTTGGGGAGAGTAGTTAGGGTTTTATTTCAGTTTCTGAGCTAGGGCAAGGGTTGGGATTAGGATTATATTTAGGATTAGGTATAGAGTTATGTGATGGCTAATCCTGGGTGTCAACTTGATTGGATCTGGATTAGCTGAAATGAAAGAGATCTTGATTGGATCATCTAAAGCTGAAAGACACACCCTAAATGTGGGCATTACCTTCAGATGGCAGCCATCATGAAAGACCAAGGCAGAGGAGAATGCCAGGCTTCTTGCTGCTTGCCTTCTCTCTTGCTGGTGAGTTTGTCTTGCTGCTGTAGACTGAAGACTAGGTGATCTTTTGGAATTTGTCAGACCTTCAGTGCCAGATTGGGACTACTGAGATATCCAGCCTTGTGGACTGAGCGACTATGGATTCTCAGCCTCTCCAGTGTGGTGCAGCCATTGTTGGACTACT